>NC_139518.1:64626409-64746409 GCF_947247035.1 Vipera ursinii
ATATGTGAGGCCAATGTTGCATGAATTAACATACGGTGGGTCAAGTTAACATATGTACAGTGAAAAATGACTAATGACTTCTCACACTGATGTTATTTTTGGACCTTCTTCCTCCAGTGCAACCTTTTGGAGAGGAACAAGTAAAAGCAGTTATGCTTCAACTGTCCTGGTTCCCTGTGAAGAAAGAGAAAAGTGAAACCATATGCTTCGCAAAGAGGCAAAGGCAAGCCAGAGATGCAGAGGAGAAAGAGAGAGAGAGAGAGAGGAACCAGCATGGGGCCACCGCCGTCCTGTAGCAACCAGCCAAAGGGGATGTCTGCCCAGTAATGTCCCCCTCTTGCCAGACAGCCGAGACAGCAGCACGCCTAGATGACAGATGCTATCTGAGCCATCCCACAGGCTGCATTTACTGCCCTTGGTGCCACAAGATACTGAGATGGCTGCAGGGGCACCAAAATTAGATTGGCAGGATGTGAAAAGAGTCAACTTTTTTGTTTAATGCCATCAATTTGTGATGGAGGAGACAGGTATTAGCTTAGGGACCTCTGTGGTCCCCGCTAGCCATTAGTTTCCTCGCAGCTGCACCAGGTTCCGGATTATGAATCTGCCACGGTTGGTCATTCATCAGTTTCACAGTCCACTCCAGTGCACATTCCAACAACAACAGAAACATCTTGCCACACCGACTACAGCACTGCAGAGCTGAAAAACCTCTGTTATCAGCAGAAATAAATTTCATCATGAGAGCACGGGTAGGCGATGAAACCTGATATAAATTACACAGGTTTCAAGCATGCTGATGGTTCAGGTTGGGTGCCGGGCTCCCAGGGTGACGGGGAACTTCCTTTCTCCCTGCTGTCAAACAGGAAATCTTTAAAAGTTGGCTGGAGAGTTATGGAATTACCTGTGGAAACATATTGCAGAAGGTCAAGCAGGGGGGGTCAATTTGTCAGATGGCAATGTCAGAGCCCTCACATCCAGTAACTATAATTTGTTTTCTTAGCACTGTTTTCCCCCTTCTTTTCCAGGATATGTAGCTGCAGAAGCCTAAAGCCTGTCAATCCCTAAGTTTACACATGTTCATTGTTTAGTTTCCACCCCCTTCCTCCACCCCAGCTTTTTAAAATAAATAAATAAATCTGGGTCTGTATGTAGAACAATTACTAAAGAGGTAAACTTCAGGAGCACGATATCACATGACTCATGCTGTTTTTGTCACCGGATTAACAAGCAGCACACTTGGAAAATAATAGCGGTCTAATGTTCTCTCTGCTTAAGTCAGCAATAAAACAAAAGGAGAAGGGGATGCAGGCAAGAACAACATGAAACCATATAATCTAAAACTGCAATTCTATTCCATCTTTGTGAGGGGGAAAAATCACGCTGATTGCAAGACATTTTTAAAGACTTCGAGATGAGGTTGTTCTCAAATCTGCATTATATGCACATCTATCTATTATAAGACCATGGGAAACATTTCTTAATAGATTTGTATAGTTATTTGCAAACCATTCTGTGGTTTTGGTTATGACAGCAATGTTTTGAGCTGCGGTGTAGTTTTCATCAGTAAAATTAAAGAAATTACAAAGTAGATCGCCTATCTATATTAGGGGACAACCAGAGTCATTTCACCTCAATATCTTAGGTAAACAAATAATATGAGAAGAAAAAAATGAAGGCTGGTTTATAGCAAATGCATAAGTAGAAGCTTCCCCCAATTCAGAGAACAGAAGGCTGCGTAAAATGCTTCCGCACTTGTAGCTGGCTAACCCAGGCTGCCTCATAGGAATCTTAATGGAGTAATGCATTCACATCTGTGTGCATTACCTCATCACACAGATGCAGCATATTTCTGCTTTACACATCAGCCTGTGGTATGCCATGACTTCTTTCAATTAACATGTGGAAGCCTGTGTTTGCATGCTAACTACTACAGCCTATTGGAGACATCTGCCTATGAATGAGGGCTGTTTTTACCTGGCTATTTTTTTTTTTCAGCAGTAGGCATTTCTCGTGATGGCTTTGGTTCTCCAATGCAGAAAATTTCAGAAGAGAGAGGATTTCTTTGCTCATAGAAGGAAACAGGGGAAGCACTGGGTAAATTCAGATCCATTTGCCCAGAAATTGACTTCAGTGATCATGTTATCATATCATGTGCATTGGTATGGGGTTACTGCGGGATATAATTGTTAATTGTTTTTCTATTTCCAAAGGTTCGGTTTAAAGTTAGATGAAACAATTTATTGTTTGGGGCATTCTGAGTCTGAGTTTGAAGTAGAATTATGTACAAATGCTGAACATATAGTTCCTAAAATGGATACACTTTTATTGAAGTGTGAAACAGAAGTGAAAGAATGCATGATAAAGTGGACTAAAAATTTTGGCCATAATATAGAACCAGGGGAAAATATGTGGCTGAAAGAACTGAAATTTACATTATGTTATAAACTTAAAGCAATTTTTTATAAGACGATATACCATTGGTCTTTGTCACCAGAAAAATATATATAAGGTATAAAAGCACTTCAAATTTATGCTGGAAATATGAACAATAAGAATGAACATTTTATCATGTTTGGTGGATACATAAAAAAGCTAGAGAATTCTACATTCAAATATATACATTGATTCAGAAAATTTTAAAGATTAACACATAACTGAAATCAAAGGCTTTCTTTTGGGATTGGTAAACGAACAGTTGGGAAAAGGGGGGATGGACCTTCATTTTTGTACATGATAACTGCAGCAAGATTATTGTATGCACAAGGATGGAAAGATTTAGCATTATCCACAATGGAGGACAGGTTGGTAAAATGGAATTGCTGAGTTGGGTAAATTGACTACTTTGATTAGAGAAAACATCTACATTTATTACTGGATGGAAAACCCCTTGCTGACTTTTTCAGTGAAACAGAAAAAATGAATTTGTGGTTTTCATGATTAAACAAAATAGAATATAGAAAGAAGACAGGTATGTTGTAATCATAGGGTAAGAGTTTAACTTACAATTGAACTTATAACTGCTGTACAGAAAATTGGAAGCTATATCTTTGTATCTTTTTTCTATTATTTTTTTTACTTCATTGCACTTTTAACAGAATAGTGCCATCTCATGCTTTAGATTTATATCTAAAAAGGTGTTTCAGCATCCATGAGGGTAGCCACGCTCTGCAACTTTTTTAAAGCAATAGCAGACAATTTCATGATCCCAGGAAAATACGCAGCAACTTTAAAGATATCTTTATTGGTGCAATGTTTATATTTTCATACACTCCAATACACCTTTTCGTAATAATTTTTTTAAAAATGGCATCCTTTTCAAAATGTTTGCTAACCTCTATTTCTTTTCATTTCAAGCTCTTCATTTACCTTTCTTTAATCATATGCCTCTCATGATGATGCAACAGTTTTTATGTGATGTTACATTTCTTCATTAAATGAGGCAACTCAAGGGAGAGGAGTAATAAAGTCTTAATATATCTAATTTCGGCCTATCACGGCTCATTCTGCTCCTTTTTTCATATGAAACCAGATGAATAAGTCAGACTCATGGATTTATGACCACAAAGTGTAACTGATTGTTTTAGAAATTAACTACTACAGTAAGTTTTTTCCCCCCCATAATGATAATGATGTACTATGTGCATTGACTGGAAATATATAAATGTAAAGGAGAATTTTTGTTGGCTATGATCCTCCTAGAATATCAGCTGCTTTTCCTTCCTATTTGATTACCATATTATTTTAGTTTAGTCATATTTTAGAACATACTGCAAAGAGACATCTTGTCACTTTGGCATTATCAATGCTGTAACAGTTCCATATTGGGAACTCAGTTTTTCTCAAGTTGCCCAATTAGAAAGCTTGCTAGGAATAAGAACTGAGAGCTTTTGTGTCCCTTTTGCTATTGTGCTTTCTAGAACCGGTTATCTCTCTCAGCTCTCAAGTGAATTAAACATGTTACTATGCAGGAATCTATCATATGAAGAATTCATTAATTGTCCTTATACATCACTTGCAAAGAAAGAGCTGGATTTTGTGATGAGGCGCATATTGGATTATTCATTTTCTTTCTTACCACATGGAGTTATATTGCTGTCAGGGCTCTAAACTCACTTACCAGATTACCTGTTCAATGTTTCCCCCCAAAATGGATGCCCATGCTACTCTATCAAAAAATGCCTGGCTGGTCAACCCACGGTAGCACAACCAACACAAATTTTATGGAAAGGATAACACTGTCTTACATCAAAAACATCACAGAAACAACCAACACAGTATAACAACCATGCAGCAATTATTGTAGCACTGAAACCAACCAAAGTCCTCCAAAACATCTCAAGGGAACCAAAGTAATAACTACGGGTTGTAACAGTCACTACATAGGAGAAACATGCAGAAGACATGCAGAATGCACCCATCCACAGTTAGAAGACATGACAAAATCTCACAACACATAGAGAGACTCAACCATAGTTTCAGCTGGGAAAATGTGAGAGCATTCTAGACCAAGCTAAATCCAAAAAAACACCAAAAAATTCATGGAAGCTTGTTATTCAAACAAATCATAGCCATCAATAAACACATGGAGATAAATCATATTTGCACACCATTTGAAAGAGACAATCAAAAAGCTAAGAAAGAAACAAAAAGATCAGAAAAACATCCTTTCCAGCAGCCAATACCCAGATAAGCAAGATTTAATATCAAGCAGAAAAAAAATACCCTGATGAAGGAATACTAAGCAGAAAACCAAACCTACCAGCACTGGCAGAACATGCTATTACATGTAAACAGAAAGAAAACCCCACTCCCTTCTAGCACTGATGTTACCTAGTCAGGTAATGAAACAAATCTGAGAGCAAACATCCAAGTTGAAAGAGCACCAGGGATTCCACAGTTCAAACCTGAGCTACATATATTATCTTCTAGTTCAGGGGTCAGCAACCTGAAACAGTGAAAGAGCCACTCGGAACCGGTTCCCTCACAAAAGGAAAAACTGGGAGCCGCAAAAAAAATGTGTGCACATGCACATACATGCGTGCATGCGCAGAACAGGGTTTGACTGAAGAGTGGAGCCAAGGCAAGATATGCACCTACCCTGCATATTTGAATTGATTGGTTGAACTTTTTTAGTCCCGCATTTTTTTTTTGGACTGCACATGGCAGAGGACTGGGAGCCGCAGGAGGCTCTGGAGCCGCGGGTTGCAGACCTGTGTTCTAGTTGGATACTAAAACTTTGTTGAAGGATTAATGCTAGAGAGAGAGAGAGAGAGAGAGAGAGAGAGAGAGAGAGAGAGCGCACAAGGAAGTTTTAATGAAAGCTTAGAAAAAATGAATATTACCTTCTACTGGCATCAGAATATTTTAACTGTAAAAAAGAAGTGATGAAATCCTTAAGCCCTAGATGAGTGTATAAAAGTCTGTGGACTTGAGGATGTACATATGCCCAAGCTGTCCAGCAACATACTTAACTGACGGAGCTAACAGATTGTGCGATTTTGCTGTGGTAATTACTCAATGGTTCAGCAAATGGTAAGTAAATACTTTGGAAATCATAATGTCTAATTGCAGGAACACATATGGTTTATCCCTACCCATCCCACAGTAGGTAAAGTAATGAACACACCAAAATGTTTTTTCCCCCATCTCAAGCGTTACCTTGCCTTTAGAACAGTTACTTTTGGAAGACCACTTTATCTGTATATTTATTTTTAACATCAGTGATTTTTAAAAGTGTATGGTGAAGCCTGAATTAAATTAGAGCCCAGTCTCTCTCAGACTCATTCAACAAAGAATAGAAAAAGGCAACGTCCCTTTGTATTACTGTATTTTTTTCTTTTTTTGCAACTTTCTGCTCTAATTGTAAAATGTTTACAGCCAAATCCAAACCATATTGTGTTGAGTCAAAAGTCACAATGACCGATTTTAAATTGTGAATTGCTCCCAAGCAAATATGCTTCAGTCTACTGCCCAAAAAAGTTTACAACACTGGCTAAATGTAAACTTAAAATACAAAGTGGAATGGAGTGTTTCAGGTTTTTTTTACTTTGCTTGTTTGGAGCCATGTTTCTAAGCAATGGCCTACCTATCATAAAACATTATATATATATATATATATATATATATATATATATATATATATATATATATATGTGTGTGTGTGTGTGTGTGTGTGTGTGTGTGTGTGTGTGTGTGTGTGTGTGTGTGTAAATTACTAACAAAGAATTTAGTAATTTACACAAATATATGAACTGTCCGGTGTGACTACAGCCTGTTCGATGGCCTTTGAGATAAGGCTGAAAACAGGAAATAAAGATTTGCCCCATGTTTGGGGCCTAGCAAGGTAATCTAAGAGTTAACATATGACATATCTACGTGGGAAAAAACCCGAATGACCAAAGATCTACATATATATATATATATATATATATATATATATATATATATATATATATATATATATATATATATATATATATATATATACATACACACACATATATATATATATGTAGATCTTTGGTCATTCGGGTTTTTTCCCACGTAGAATTGAAGGTATAAGAGCAACGTTTCAACGAAATCTCATCCGTCATCCTCAGGCTGGTGGCTTCAGCTTCGTTCTTCTGGGAGAAGTGTGTGGTAGTGGCTGTTTGTTCCTCTTTTTTAAACTGCCAGAGGGGGTGTGTTCTGTGGGTGGAGGTGTGCTCTGATTGGGTGGGGGGTTAGCTGTGTTCTGATTGGGTGGGGGTGTGTTTTGAATGGGGGCTGTGTTCTGATTGGGTGGGGGTGTGTTTTGAGTGGATGGGCTGGTCTCAGCTGCCAGCCTTAGACCTGAGCTGGTGAGTTGTGCTGCTTTTGTTCAGCTCCGTGTTTGTGGTGGTGCCATGTTTTTATAGTGGGTGTCAGTTTGCTTATTGTGTGGTTTGGAGGGGTTTAAAGTGCCTGATGTTGCAGCTGTAGTTAGGTTTCTGTTTTGTGGTTGTGTGTGGTTATCATTGTGGGTTCAGATTTGCTTTTTGAATGGTTGTGTGGTGGTGATGTCATGTGATGTTATCATGAGTTTGGGTCTGGTATTCTTGGTGGTTGGGACTCATCTGTCAATCAAGGTGGGTTTCCAAATGGCTGGTAGGCGAGAGGTATCATCTCGTTTGTTCATGCTGTGGGGGCGTTTTTCTATCTCAATGGCTTCTCTGATTATTCTGTTGTTAAAATATTCAATTTTGGCGATAGTTTTTTTTTTAAATCAATTTCATGTCCCGTGGCTTTAAAGTGTTGGAACAGGGATGAAGTTTGTTCTC
Source organism: Vipera ursinii (assembly GCF_947247035.1). Lineage (NCBI taxonomy): Eukaryota > Metazoa > Chordata > Lepidosauria > Squamata > Viperidae > Vipera > Vipera ursinii. The sequence goes on from NC_139518.1 coordinate 64,633,711, forward strand.
CCTTTCTGAGTGAGTTCCTGTGCTCTTCAATGCGTGCACTTATTCTTCTGTTGGTCTGTCCGATGTATGTGGTGGGGCAGGTGGTGCATGGGATTTTGTATACTCCTTGGTTTTCTAACCCAATTATGTCTTTGGGGTTTCTTAGGACGGTGGATATTTTTCTGTCTGTGTAGAATGCTGTTTTGATGTTCTGTTTTTGTCTGTGGTGCCTTTTAAGTATGGGAGGAGGGCTTTGCCATTTTCTTGTTCTCTGTCTTGGGTTTTTGTGGGTGTCTTCGGATTAAATTGGTAATCATGTTTCTTTGGAATCCGTTGGCTGTTAGTACATTAGTGAGAGTGTGTAGTACGGTTTTTAGGTGTTGTTCGTCGGCTAGGTGTTTTGTTCTGGAGATGAGTGTCTTGGCTACGGAGTTGATCTGTGCTGGGTGGTGGTGTGAGAGTGCGTTCAGATAGCGGTTTGTGTGTGTTTTTTTATGGTAGATAGTGTGTCCTAGGGAGCCGTTGGATTTCTTGTAGACTAAGACATCAAGGAAGGGAAGTTGATTGTTAGCTTCTGTTTCCATGGTGAATTGTATTTTGGGGTGTAGGCTATTGAGGTGTGTGAAGAAGTCATCCAGTTTTTCTTTGCCGTGTGGCCAGATTACGAAGGTGTCATCTACGTATCTGAGCCAGAGTTTGGGTTTGTGGCTGGATTTTTCTGGAGCGAGGGTTTCAAAGTGTTCCATGTAGAGGTTTGCGATGACAGGTGAAAGGGGTGATCCCATGGGTGCTCCTTCCATTTGTTTGTATCTTTGTCCATTGTAGATGACGTACGTGTTTGATAGGCAGTGGTTGGTCAGATCTAGGATGTGTTTTGGGGGGTTGTATTTATTTAGGATAGCTGTCAAGGCTTCTTTGATTGGCACTTGGGTGAAGAGGGATATGACATTGAAGCTCACAAGGCCGGGGAGTGGGTATACCTGTCGACCAAGTACTTGCAGTTGCGGGTACCGAGAAGAAAGTCAGACCCCAAGTTCCTTGGCTCTTTCCAAGTGGTCTGAGTGATCAACCCCGTGACTGTACGATTACGGTTGCCAAAGTTCTTAGGGAAGGTACACCCAGTCTTCCACAGCAGCCTGCTGAGACCCGCCAGGGGGATGATAGGGAAGGCAGGTGGAAACGCACCGGGGCCTGTTCACGGGGACCAGTACAAAATACAGGCAATCCTCGATTCACGGGTACGGAGGGGGCAGGTGCAGTACCTCGTATTGTGGAAAGGATACCCGCTGGCAGAGGCCTCTTGGGTGGGAAAAGGGGACATCCAAGCAGCTCGTCTGGTCATGGCCTTTCATCGTACACATCCGTCCAAACCGGGGGTTGGCGCCGGGGACTCAGTGGCCTGGGTCCGTGGATGTCCATCTTGTCGTTCTTCCTTTGCAGGTGGGCATGTGGTAGGGGGAGCTGACTGTCAAGCCCCGCCGGCTTGCCAGTCACCCTGGCCTTGACACCGCCTCCGCCGCTCTCCATGCCGACATGGGGGAGAGGCCCCTCCCTCCCCCAGCAGACTGCCGTCTCCTGCGCTCACCTGCTCTCCTGGACTGCAGCAGCTCGCTGCCAACCAGCAGACGTCCATGCTGGCCACGCCGGGCCCCGGTGGCCACACGGCGCCGGAGCAGCCAGCGTTGGAGCTGCCAGCCGCACCCACCCCCAGCCGGAAGACGCGGCGTCGGGCTCCCACTGACCAGCTGATGGGCGCGGCCTCGCCCGGCCAACGTGCGCAATGCCGGGTCCCCGCCAGGCAGCTGGCTGGCATGCCCACAACCGGGCTGCCGACGGACGCGCTCTCACCTCACCGGCGAGGACGCCTCCGGGCGCCCGTCAGTCAGCCGGTGGGCGTGCCTGCACTGGCCGAACCCCTGGCTGGGCCCAGAGCCACAGGCTGCACCTGCGCCCGGCCCCTGGGAACAATGCCAGCACCCTGCAAGAACACAAATGCAGCCAGACCCGGGATGAGTAAGGGACGATGGAGAAGCGGCCGGAAGGACTGACCTGCCGCAGGCAGCCACGGATGGGAGGGTGGCCATGCCCACGCTGCCTCTCTCTCCAGCTGGGCGTTTGGGTGGGCCCAGGGGGGAGTATGCAGTTGCAATACCGGGACGGAAAGGGGGGCGTATGGAGGCGGAAGGACAGACCTTACCTGAGGAAAGGCCCGGTGGGCCGCAGCAACGCACGCGGTGGGTGGTGGCTGTGCAGGGTGATGGGTGGGGCTTTTATGGGGAGGTGGGTGGATGCCGGTTTGCTCTGAAGGGGTGGGGTTAGGGTGTAGCTGCATGATAAAAGGGCGTTGAGGCTGGATGCCTCAATGCTGACTTTACCGCGGTTTGTTTTGTGAGAGGTGAAGAATAAACCTTGTCACCCGTACCTTTGGTGTGTTCGTCGTGACACTCCAAAGCAACTGAAGGTAGGACAAGAAGCAATGGATCCAAGGTCCCTTCCAACTCTGTTATTGTATACTAGTCTTTTCAATTTTCAGGGATGAGGAAGTCATATCATGTGGACTTTAGAGAAAAAAATGGTTACAAATGAAGCAGTGGCCATAGAGAAGGCCCATCTCCAAGGTCCCATAAAATGGCATTTCTTATAATAAGGGATTTTGAGCCTTCCAATCGTGCCACTTCTATCAGATGGCTAAGACAACCTTGAAGGTGTTGATGCTGAAGGACAACCAGAAAATAATAGCCAGTACAGCATAGTAAGTAACATTGACTTATGGATGAAATTGAAATTTATTTGCAACCCAAAAATTAATACTTATGGTGCTTTCACGATCATTTGTGGACCTGCAGAATAACCAGAATCTTGACTTGTGCAATGCATACATTCCCAGGTTGAACAAGATGATGGTCTACTTTCTTTTTTTTTTGTAAATATTTTATTGATTTTTTTTTTAACATAACATAAATCATTATAAAGCAGAATGTTGTTCGGGTAACATTTATAAGACAGTCCTTAACAATTAATTTCTATCATCTATATTCCATATGTTAATTTCATTTTTAATCCCATTTATATCCCGCCCTTCTCCGAAGACAGGGCGGCTTACAATTTAAAGCACGAATTAATGTGCTTAGCAATAGCCTTCATTCTATGTATATGCCTGCTTATTAGGGCTTTCGCCCCCCCCAAGTGGCATTATTACAAAGTCAGCTTATTGCCCCCAACAATCTGGGTCCTCATTTTACCTACCTCAGAAGGATGGAAGGCTGAGTCAACCTTGAGCCTGGTGGGATGCGAACCTGCACTAATTGCAGGCAGCTGGTGTTACTTAAGGAGGCATTAGCCCACTGCTCCACCAAGGCTTAATTTCCCCTTTCCCCAATGTATCTTTCTTTGCAAAACATTAGATTAAGACAGGTTTTTTTTGCTTAACAACAGTTAAATATATAGTTTCAGTAGTCCTGTGTATCATTTTAGTTGCCTTATCATGAATCCTGTCACCATATTTATTTCAGCATATTTCTCCCCCCAAATTCTAAATATTTTTACAAGTGACAATCTTTTTTAACACTTAACTAAATTTACATTGGTGAATTTCATTCTGTTTTTTTCCATACAAACCCTCTCATACTTTTATATTTCCCAATCACTAAGTAAAAAAGTAAAAAGAAACAACAACAAAAAGAACAGCTTATTTCTCCCTCCAAATTCTAAATGTTCTTACAAATAACAATCATTTCAACATTCAACTATATAAGTAGAGAGAAAAGAGGAAGAGAAACAAAAAAGAAGAGAAAAGAAAAAAAGACAAAAATACTAAACTACAAAAAATAACATATGAAGATATATTTAATTTTCTTTTAATTTTTGTATACCTATTTATATATGCCCTGTGAACCGCCCTGAGTCCCTAGGGAGAAGGGCGGTATAGAAATCCAATAAATGAAATGAAATGAAATGAAATATATTTCTCCTAATTTAATATATATTTATTCCCTCAATTTATCATTTTTTCCTTTTTTATTTTTTTTAACCTAGGCTAAAAATGTATTTAAACCATTTAAACTTTAAGCATTCCCTTCAATGGTTCTAATCATCTAATCCTTTAAAACTCATTCAAAACACATTTTTTATATTTCACTTTTGTTTAAATCATTTCATCTTAGAAGAATAGAACAAGGAAAAAAATTATATTAATTAAGAGGAAGAGAGAAAAAATAGAAAAAAGTTTCCCTCTAAAAGTAATATATTTCAAAAATTTTCCATTTCTTAGCCATATTCAAACAAATGTCTCTTTTGAAGTATTCTTTCTGATAAATTCCGTCTCTTTCCTGGAATTTTATTAAAATATTTCCCATTTGGATTAAATCATAGTTTTTTATTTTATATAATTCCATCTTCAAGTCTCTATCCTCAGAGTTATATTTAATCATCTCTGCTATGTTTTCCTGAGAAAGTTCTTGAAGTGAAATTAAATTGAAGATAAGTTGATTCATGCTCTCAAGGTTCTTCTGCATTTCCTTGTAGTTTGAGGTCATTGTCCTTTGGAAATTTTGCTGCTTATCATGTTTCCTTTTGTAAAATAAGCGTTTTATAAGGTTCCTTGTCTCTGACTTCAGAATTTTGTTCAATCATCTCTACTGTATTTTCCTGAGAAATTTCTTGAAGTGAAATTAAGTTGAAAATAAGTTGATTCATACTCTCAAAGTTATTCTGAATTTCTATGTAGTTTAAAGTCATTGTCCTTTGAAATTGCTGTCGCTCATCACATGTTTCTTTTTGTAAAGTATTCATTGCTTCAGCTATGTTATTGTTTAGACAGGTACGTTCCTAAAAGCTTAAGAGTTCAAAGGGGGGGGGGGAAGAAAAGAAAAAAGATCCTCATCCACCAGCAGAGGTCAGCATCCACTCACCTTTCATGTCTCTCTAGTGTTCTCTCTCTCTCAAGAGTAAATTCCGCCACCAAAATGAAAAAGAAGGAACGGAGTTCCCCTTCCCCTTTCCTTCTTCGGAGATCTCTTATTTTGGGGATTTTCTTCTTCAGGAAAGTAGGTAGGATAGAGAAAATCAGTATTCTTACCCAGATTCAAACATGCTGTTTTCAATTTGCTTAATTTAATTGCTTATGGCTTCCATTGTTGTTTCAGCTATGACTGGACATGGCGTTAGCCAGCCTTTTCTTCCGTTGGTTTCTGGGAGGCTTCTCCTGGACTGTTCAGAGAGACCGCCATCTCTCCTAAGTCCCAGGGATTTCCTTCCTTCAGTCCACCCCTCCAGGGTGGATTCTCGCCCCTTAGGGTCCCCAACAAAAAGAAATTTCAGCTGGAGGATCAAATTCTCTGACTGCTACACTGAAAAACAGGAACCGGAAACCGGTGATGGTCTACTTTCTTGTTTCAGCTCTCATACTATAAACAGTATGAGACTTTTATTTCCCCTAGGACCAATGGTTCTAGTGGTTCTGTAAAGTTGAATACTAATTCACTAATTTAGTGTTCATAGCAACTTTACAGAACATAACTACTCTGAATAATTAAAGTTACAAGTACTTGCAGATCACATGTTTTGGGCATGTTTCTATTTTCAAGGCATATATAGTCAGTGGTGGGATTCAAATATGTGAACAACCAGTTCTCTGTGTGGCTGCTGCTTCTGGAAGTCCATTCTGGGCTTGGGCAACAAAAAATTAGCTACCAGTTCTGCCAAAGTGGTATGAACTGGCTAAATCCAACCACTGTATATAGTGTATTGCAGTAATCCATATGAGAGGCAATTAAGGTAAGAGTGACTATGAGAAGGGTCTCCTAATCCAGATAAGATCATAAATCCAACTAAATCTATGTAAAGGTTCCCCAGGCCACCAATAAACAACAGTTGACAACGTAGAACTTTCAAATTGCATATCAGGTTCACCTGGAGTAGTACATTATAGAAAACTAATTTTGGACAATCTCTGGAAATGGGAAATCCTTGAACACATACCCATTTGGTTTTGCTAGAGTTGAGCCTAAAGATTTTAATTTTCTTCCATAAAGAGGGATGAACTGCATTGAATAAGGAAAATGTTACCTGCAATTATTAAGATCAAGATTTTTCCCCTGTACTACTCTCATTGCCAAACGTACAACTTAGAAAGGTAGGCAGTTGCAGAGAGAGAAAAAACACTTATATTGCATCACCTGCAAATTGGAACATAAGAAGCTAGAGCAGGAAGAAGCTGAGCATGGCTGGTTCAGGAAATCTGGCAGTTGAATTCCACAAGTCATAAAAGGGCCATAGTTCCCCATCCCGAGGTAGATAGTGAGGAATGGGGGATGGTCTCTCCTAGGACTGGCAGAAGCTGCTGCTTAAGTGATATGTATCTTAAGGGAATATGAAATATAGAAGACAGTGAGATCAAAACCGCAGACAATCCCAACCAGTAAGAAGAATGGGAAAGGAGTCTGAGGCAACTGAAGCAACCAAAAAAAAAAAGAAAAGAAAAGAAAAGAAAGAAAGAAAAGAAAAAGAAATCTGCAAAAATAACTAGCAGATAGGAAAACATAAGACTGGACTCAAGACTGTGGAAAGCAAACTCCAAGTGGTTCAGATGCTGGATAACTGGGCAACAATATGTAAAGGAGAAAGGCTTTTGGCATTCCTATGTCAGTTCTGATGATAAGTAAGAGTGTGTAAGGTGCAAACAATTAGACCCGCACATATAGAGTTCAAACTAGCTACTTTATTGTTCTTTGCCTGTTACACAGGAATCTCCCCAGACTAGTAACTTTCATCTGAGAAAGAGATTTAAAACTGTAAGACATTCAGAGGAGGTACTCAGACCTTGTCCTCTTGTGTTTACATAACCAGCCCAGACTGATTCCTGCCTTGAACCCTCCTCCCATGTTGGAGTTGCTCTCCAACATCCTGGAAGGAAACAGGCACTAGCAGCTAACTGTCTTATAAAGTGAGTAGAAAGTTAAGTCATTTGATAAAGATTTGGAAGTATAATTTATAGTGAGATTTATTAATGTATATATTTATGATATAAATATAAATATTTATATAAATACATTCACTAAAAGTCCTGTAAGTACACTTTGCCCTAAGCTTATATAATAAAAAACATAGCACTGTGTGCACTTTAAAATGCATAGGTGAGTCTGGTTTGTTCTTATCCATTCTTGCCCTCCAGCACTATAGATGTAAACATTCTCCAATTATAAGGACAGGGCCTCAACTAATACAACTTGGTATTATCTATATATAACAGTATGTAGATGTAGAATAGGACTGGGCAGCTCAGAGAAACCATGCAAAGCAGGGTCCTGAAGATCAATCTCTTACTCACATTAAGATCCAACTAAAACTACAAGTTCTAGCCCAATTTTCTGGGGCAGTCCAGAAGGACATCATGATGAACCAAATTGAAAGCTTCTAAGAAGCAGGGCAAGGAGAAATATATCACTATTATCCTTGTCCCTCCAGAAATAATTCACAAGCATAATCACTGTCATTTTGGTCCTAAAATGCCTGATGCCCCATAGGATGGTCTGTGATAATACACTTTCAGCAGGCCCATTAGAATTATAGCTGTGCCCATTTTCCTGCAAAAAAAGAGGTTGGGAACCTGTTAAAATTTATCCAAATTGGCTGACTCTAGAGATGTCTACTTGAGGTGATGTATCATTACCTATTGCAATGCAAGTGAAACCACTCCACTCATTCAAGAATGAATTTACAACTGCTTGAACCCAGCCACAAATCACCTGCTAGATGATCTTGGCCAAATAGGGGACTTGAATATCTAACATACAAGAGTTGGTATTAAAAACCACTTCTTTTAAACTCATAAACTCAGACTCTTCCCAGATAACAAAGTGAAATACCTAGTCCTAGATCAACCAATGCAGTAGGATCTACTCAGCCAGAAACCAGCTCAAAATGCATCCAGGTAATTTTGTTAATTGCCTGAAATGCTCAACATAACATTCTTTGAATGTTCATCATGCCCTCCTTCTTTAAAATGGTCCAACCTTTTAAAAAAGGAAGTTAATTGTCTTTACTGTGATGTGAGAGGAGTAGAAAAATAATTATATTTTGCTGAACTTAATACTAAATATGGGCATAATGAGGTTTGTGCACAATTGTTGGAATTGTTCTTTGTGTTTCTCCAGTTGTGCTCTAGGCAGTTGTTTTGATCTTTCATCTCCCAGAGTTCCTGAGAAATCCATGGAGCTCTCCAGAATCAGTATATCAGCATTCATTATTTGAAACAACTAAGGATTTAAAGGACCTACTTTTCAAATCTTCAAATGTTTAAACATTTCTGCAACCATACTTAGCTAAAGCTTAAATTGCAGAAATTTTTCATTCATTTCTGTTGTTTTTTAAAAAAAAATTATATTAACAAGATATAGTATACTACAAATAAATATTTATTTGCTGGGACAATGTTTTACATTATAATATTCCTTCAGAAGTTTCTCTCTTTTTGTTCGGAGGTAACCCATTTTATATACTTATACAGTAACAGCATGGATATATATGATTAATATATGCTGGCTAGGTTTAGTAGAGATTAAGTAGCATTAGCCAAGCACTCTATGTTGTACAGCAGTTACATCGTCTTAAGCTAATGCAGGGTTAAGCACCATGTAGTCTGCAGACTAGCAGCATTTGTTAAAGGCATTCTTGTACAATTCACTGACTCTTTTAAGAATTCTGTAAATCCCATTTCCATTTGAATTTTAAAACATACCCACACACTTCCAGTTTCAGGACTCTATTTTGGATAGTAAAAATGGCTACAAAAATGAAAAATCAACCAGCCCTTTAAAAAAAAAGAAATCCAATGTTAATTGCTTATGATTGTGAATGAGGCAATAAGTTGTGCCATGCAGGAATTTCATTGGCAGTAGCACAAACTTGTAGGATAGAAGGTCCGGAATGAATCTCACACTCCAAGTTACAAACAAATAGTGTTTTGCAGGCAGAAGCAGTTATCCCAATACAATGTTTCAGCATTTTACCAGCCTATAAGCATTTCCACATGGGTGCATTAAGAGAGTGCTAGGGTCCAGTGTCATCCAATTTTAGACCAAAATTACAGGCTCTGATTCAGTGCACTGCCAATGATAAAGAGAGAAAGGTGATTACAATAAGGCAGAAAGATCATATGCATTAGTGCAACTACCTTAATGCTTGTTTTCAGTATCAAACCATGCGGTAGATATTAAATTAAATGTATATCTGGATTTACTTATGTCAGTCTCCTGGCTTCCAACTGGCCTCTTAATTATGGGGTGTGAATAACCATTGAATTGGGAATTGTGGGAATTGAAGACTCCAGCTTAGGAAATTCTGCACTAGAACATATGTTCTAATCAGCAAGGAGAGTAGGCCATTCTTTCTACCACTTGTCTGAGAAACCATGACTATCTTCCAGAAGTTGTCTCAAGTGGCAGCTTTCTGCATCAGTGATTTTTTTTGTCAATCTGAACCTGATCACTTCAAGGTTTTCCAGATTAGTCTGAAGCCAAAACATATAAGGAAAGTTTTATGAAAGGCATCCAAGCAGTCCTATTTGGAGTGCTAAATGAACCCATAATCTGGAATGAGTTAAGCATGTTAAGGAATTTTCCACTTAGTTAGTGACCACCAGTAATTGACTGCTTTTTTTGTGTCCTATAATGAGCTTTACTTTCACCATTTGAGTTGGCAAATATCCTCTCCAGCTTGCCCACAGGGGAGCACACAGCATCTAAATAGTGCCCTACCTCTTTTCTTGCAGGCACAAGAATAAGAAGCTAAATTTGGGCAACAAGCTAAGTTGGGGCATCCTGAAAAGCTTTCAGTCAGGATGGGAGGGACAATCTCAGATCTAAGAAGCAGGACAAGCTAAGAATTCTCAACAATGGGGAGCTGGAGGAAATGAAGCTAATTGATTGTCTCTTTGTTTCCTCAGGAGTAGCAGCAGAGCCAATCAACTTCCTGAAGTAATTCAGCTCAGGATTAAAATAACTTCCAGAAAACCCATGGTATTTTGGGGACTTGCAAGAGTAAGTCTATCTTAGATCAAACCTCCCCACACCCCAGCCTTGAATATGGAAGAGGCGTAAGATATCTGTAGGTATATCTTAGATATATGTAGATAAAGATGTATGTATTCTTTCCAGCAAAACATGGAAAATGGGTTACTTTTTATAAACAGCTGTTTTGTAACCTCTTTATCACAAACATTGCTTTCCAAAATTCTCAGAGCCTAAACATGGAATGGATGTTTCCAAAATACACAAGCACCAATGGACATTCCTTGTATATTTCATATGTGAGTGTCAACTTCCCCAGTTAGTCATGAGAATTTAGAAAGAGAGTCAATTATGCTTTAACATAATCACTGACAAATGAGGGCTACAATAACTCTATCCATTTTCAACATTTTGGTAACTTAACCTCTTTTTTTTTGCAATAAACCTGACTAGTGAGATTATGTGACAATAGCTTCCTTCACTGAGAGCTACTCTTAGGGGTTTGAAATACTGCGTTATGCATAATTTGACATGCAGATCAAGTTTAAAATTCCAGAAAGATTGTTAAAAGATGAAGTATTTAAACTTTTCTGTAAAATATATATTTGAATGACTCCCAAATTGGAAAGGTAGCATGCCAAAATTTTATCTTTTCTTGTGACTAATAATTTTGTGCTACTTACTAGTTAGATAAATCCTGGATCCATCTGTTTGCTTGTTTGTTTTCTAGGGCTCTTATGGTGGTTTGATCCCTCCAAACCTAAGGGCTTATTATGTCCATTTCCAGAAATTTAATCTGAAGTATAAAAGATAAAACAATTATGAACAATAACTAATAGTGCAACATAAATTGAATGCAGCAAGTTTAATAATAAATTGTAAGATTTAGCATTTGTCCAACTGGTGCCTTCTCTCAACTTCAGGAACAGATAAATCATATATCTGTTCCATCTCCCAAACCAGTCTGGAACTATAGAACTTAATAGTCTTCCAAAATACTAATGTCATGGTTCTGATAGATAGGGGCAAATAAATCAGAACTCCGAGGCTAGAAGTTTCCTCAAAGAATATGTCTATTGGATACAAAATTTTGGCATGGTCAAAAGTGAAACCAAGTCAGAAATTCCCTCCAAAGAGTTACACCAGACATGTCAAACTTGCGACATCGTGCAATGTATTGGGACGGTTTTGCCATTGGCGGCAATGGGGTATGCGCGGCTTCTGGATGATGTGTCCAGCCCATGGGCCGGCAGTTTGACACCCCTGAGCTACACTATTACCAAGTCATACATCCCATCCCAGTGCTATGCAATCATCTACATTCCCCAATAGAATAGTTTGACAGGCTTTAAAACTAAATGCTCAACTGTCTAACATAACCTTGGTTCCCACAGGACACAGAATTGTTTAGACTAGCAAAGGCACTCCTCACCCACTCACATTCATGTAGCAGCCAAGAAAGAGCAAGATGGTTGCAGCCAGGTTCATTGTAGAGTTGACAACTAACATGTTTGGAGTCATTTTTCTGTCTCAGAAATTATGTTATTTCAGAAAATGGATACCATAAGCAGAATAATACTTAATCTTTAAAAAAAAATTCACCCTTACATACTTTCATTCTGACACAAAAGTAAGTCATGATTTTTGCATCAGGAGACCGTGACTCCTTGACACTACCCCCACACTGACTTGGTTCCATCAGAGATACGCCATTGCAAGTCAGTTGGTGACTTGGACCAGACTCACACTCATTCTACTCAACCAAACTTATAGGGTTCTTGTTGGGTGAAAACTTGGCAAAGAGAGTACTAGGTATGTCATTCAGAATTCCAAGAAGAAAGGCAGGATATAAATCTGATGAAGAAATAAAGGCTATTGCCCAGCTCAATGAATGAGCAATGAAGGGATAATAAAATTCTAAGTAGGCAAAGAAGTCAAAATACTTATCCATTTTAGTTTTAATTTGTAAAGTGTGACCAGTCTCTGAACAAGAGATCAGTAAGTGAGACAAAATGTTTAATTCTTCTTTACCTGAAATCCTGGGCAAATGAAATATAGCTTACATGGAAGGAAGCTCTCTTTGTGATATTCAATAAATGCATACAATTACCTCACCAGACATGATAAGAGCTACCAGTTTTGATTGTATTTAACTGAGAAATTAAATGATTTCTGAAATATAGTTCAATTTAAAAAAAAGGGCTAAGTCAGTGCATTGGAACTTCAGTTTCAGAGGTGGCATGTCTCTGGACCCAAAATGTTATCCTAGGGAGCTTGTTCTCTATTATTATATTTTATATTATTATTAAATTTATATTATTATATTATTATAATTTTCACAGAAATTGCCTTAATAATCTTTGTAATAATCCTATAGTATGTTTGTATTGCAAGGGTGGTTTGTTCTGCTTTCGAGGCTCAGCTATTTCCTGGAGACAACGAAAGTGTACGTGTTTTTCAGTAGCAACAAAGAAGAGGTCTCTCCCCCCCCCCACACAACTTTTACACATGTTCAGTAACTAAGGCAGAAGATTCCCTTTGTGATCATTACAAGATCTCAGCTTCTAGGCCAGCATCCCTCAAACTGATGCTCTCTGATAACCACCCTAGATAAATTTTGGCACCTGCTGCCCTAACATACCTGAAGGCTACCAGACTAGCAGCAGCTGTCATAGATTCTGGAAATCTTGTTAATGTTCTAGGCACAAAGAATATTTCTGAGAAACATCTATTTATGCCAAGTTATTTCTAGAACAGATGAAGAAAGATGGTTCAGCCAATCGCATGTCAGAAGGTGACCAGGTGCATCAGAAATTATATCTATTTATTTACTGTAGTTGTTAACTTCTCCAAATATACAGCTCTGGGCAGTATATAACAAAGTAAGAAAACGCACAAAAATAATGCAAAAATAAACACTCTGAGATAATAAAGTTCTCAAACTTTATCAGTTTGTGGTGCCCTTAGCATCTCAGTAATTTGTTCATGGTGACCCTTGTGGGTCCCAAACTGTGCACTTCAGCACCTTGGGGCACTACAGCAAACTCACTAACAATTCTGTTTATTAAGTAGTAAAATATCCCAGGGTCCCTCTGTGAATGTGCTGTGGTGCCCTGGAGTTCCATAGTGCTTAGTTTGGAAACTGTGGCTATTAGGCAATATAAAATAATGATATATGTGCAAAGATGGACGCTCATAGCAACTGGAGCCAAAACCTTGCTGGAATGTGAAGCTTTGATTATCTTACAAGTATAACATCGTGGGGATGAAACAGACCACAAAAATCATTTAGTGCAACCTCAACTTGCACCATGGTTGGGACCAGAACATCTGTTGCCAAACAATATGGCTATGAAGTTAGTTGTGCCTTGATTTTACCTCCTTTTTTGCCATGAGCATTAAGCAAATCATGCAGTTATTAAGTGAAACCAGATTCCCTTATTGTTTGTGCTTGTTGGAAGCCTCCTAGGAAGGTCATAAATGGAGATCATGTGACCCTGGGGAATGCTGAAAATTTTGGAAATACAGGCTGGCTGCCAAGCGCCTGAAGTTTGACCATAAGGATGTAAAGGTACTGCAAGTAGAGCCTTGGTGGAGCAGTGGGCTAATGCCTCCTTAAGTAACACCAGCTGCCTGCAATTAGTGCAGGTTCGAGTCCCACCAGGCTCAAGGTTGACTCAGCCTTCCATCCTTCCGAGGTAGGTAAAATGAGGACCCAGATTGTTGGGGGCAATAAGCTGACTTTGTAATAATGCCGCTTGGGGGGGGCAAAAGCCCTAATAAACAGGCATATACATAGAATGAAGGCTATTGCTAAGCACATTGATTTGTGCTTTAGATTGTAAGCCGCCCTGAGTCCTCGGAGAAGGGTGGGATATAAATGGGATAAAAAAAAGTATGCAAATTGGTCATAGGTCACTTTTTTCAGCACCACTATAACTTCAGTCAGCCATTAAAAAAATGGACGTAAGTCAAGAACTACCTGTATAATTTTTCTGACCCGACTCCCCGAACACAACAGATGCACCAATAAATCTCCAACACCAGCAGTTTCACACAGCCACCTGTTAAAGTCTTTAGTTGCCTCTAAACAACGGAGCTCGCTCCCTTTTCCCCTGCAGAGGTCTCCCAATACCCAGAGTTAATTTCAGTCTCTCACCACGCTTGCAGCAAGAGTCCTTCAGACAAGCTGGCTCTTTTCCAACACACACACGCTCAGAAGGCACTCCGACTCCCAGCCCCACAGGATCTGAGAAAAACTCCGGCAAGTTTACAAACCAGGATCAGGAGTTCCAAATAGTAGTGTCTGACCAGTAGGGAGATGAATAGTTGCCTGCCACTCCTATTCGTTTCCACCCCTGCCTTTTATCCACAGCTGGGGGAGGGGCTCTGTTAGCAGAAGTGACTCTTCTGCCCCAAAGACTGGCCCATAGCCTCTCACTGTTCTCTTCTTCTCAGCCTATGCCAAGCCCGTGCATCAATCACTGGCCCCATGTGATCCTCCTCTCCTGAATCACTTGCCTCAAGGCATGGAGGCTCAGCCTTTCCATCTGGGGTCTGGTGGATGGCCCAGGCTCCACCTCTGTCCCTGGCTGTGACAGCTCCATTCCTTCATCCCCATAGGAGCTTTCAGTTGGCCCTGACACTGAGGCCGACACCCACTCCTCTGCTTCTTCCTCTGAGTTGGCCATGGAGTCCTCCAGCGGCCAACAGGCCACAACAATAATGTACAAGACAATCAAATAAACCATGCAATGCCATCCTAAAAGTGTCTGGAGATAAGAACCCACAATTCCTATAGATAGACACTTCCACTGCTGTACATGTCTTCCAGTGGTTTTTTTTCCTTATCAAAAAGGAAATTAAAAACTTCCAAAGGTTGCCATGAGCTTTCTCATTTTGTCCAAATGCTGTGACTCCGATAAAGAAGAGGGAGAATCAGTAGGCCCCTTCTAAATCTCTGAATCAGACAAGCAAAGATGAGGTTGAAAATATGGTGCTGGAAGCAACTTAGTGCTATGCAAATCATGGATTTCAAAGTACAGACCGTATGCATAGACATTTGAAGTGCCCATAAGCGCTCTCGGCTTTGAGGAAAGGAATTAAAATGCAATTCTCTCTTGTAATAAATTCACAGGATTTTATCTTTCGGGTCCTTCTTTTTTTTTAAAAAAAATGGTTCTGAATCCCCATCAATGCAGTTAAAAGAGTCTTTTTTTAAAAAAAAATTAAAATGCCTACCTGAAATGAATTTTATTTCCAGAGCACTAATGTTTGCTGTATTTTAGGCATTCTAAACTATAATAATATGCTTTGTACAAATTTGACCCACTTTTAAATGGCAAAGAATATGATGACTTTTCTTTAAGAACTGTACCATTCTCCTCCATAAGCCAGGAATAATTAGGATAGTTCTCCCATTTTCAATTTAAATATCCATTTCCTCAACTTCCTGCATTTATGGCCATCAGTAATAGTCCTCTTTATCTACAGTAAACACCATTCCCTCCTGTTGATTAACTTAGCACTGAACTGTGTAGCCAAATTTATCTCAGCAAAATGTACATGCATCAAATGTTACAGATCTTGACATAAAGACTTCTCTTATTGTATTAATTCTCACAAGCTTTACAATTATCCTGTTCTACCTGGGGAACATCTACATTTGAGTCACAGTAGCACCATGGATTTTGCTTTGAGACAGACCTGGTCATGAACATTTTGCTTCATCCCTTAACTTAGAAGTGGGGAACTATGGCCCTTTATGACTTGTGGACTTTAATCCCAGAATTCCTGAGCCAGCATTGCTCAACTCCATTGTAGTCACTTTGGCAAAGGAGGCAGAAAATTCCACAAATGTTCCTTCCCTTCCCTGGCAGTAAAAATCCAATAACAATAAATTTAGAACCTAACAATTTGAAATTGAAATTTGGCCAAGTGTTTTGGGCTGAATATTGCTCATAAGAATTGCTGAACCGCAAACAAACCAGCCAGATTTCAGCCTAACGAAAGTGTTCTTAAAATTTCTGAAGCCTTGACACCATGAAATAATAAATAATATTGTGTGCCCCCCAATAAATCATGACATTAACACTAGTACTAACACTAACGCTAATTGTATTTAAACTTTGCCTAATGATATGGACTTTTTGCACCGTACTCTCAAGAAACCAAAACCCATCATCTTCAGGCTGGAGATGACGGATATGAACTCTGACTGGATGGTCTGCATATAGTATGATTTGATGTTGCAGGATCCAATCTGGGTCAGTCGGTCCCTGGGACCAGAGGTTTAGTCTTCTTCCAGACTTGTGCTGGAGCCCATCTTCAGGGAACATGTCTCTAGCAGTGTGTCTCTCTAGCAGTGAAAAGTTCCCTGAGGATG
Source organism: Vipera ursinii (assembly GCF_947247035.1). Classification (NCBI taxonomy): domain Eukaryota; kingdom Metazoa; phylum Chordata; class Lepidosauria; order Squamata; family Viperidae; genus Vipera; species Vipera ursinii. The sequence goes on from NC_139518.1 coordinate 64,650,082, forward strand.
GGTTCCAGCAGGAGTCTGAAAGCTTGGAATAAAAATCCTCTGGTTCAGGTAAATGATCCAGACTGGATCCTGCAACATTATCCTGGGACACATATTTTGGTGTTTTGTAAAATCAGTTATGGATGAATTGTATAATTGTGCAAACACAGTCTCTTCCTCAGAGGTGGCCAATGAAACAATGGTCTGTTCAATGTTGGGAAACACCCACATCTGTATAATCAGAAGTAACAAATCTCCCTTCCTCCTCCTCCTCCTCCTCCTCCTCCTCCTCCTCCTCCTCCTCCTCCTCCTCCTCCTCCTCCTCCTCCTCCTTCCTTCCTTCCTTCCTTCCCCTCCTCTCCTTTCCTACCAGTATTACCATGCTGACATTTTTGAAGAATCTGGAGCCTTCTGAAGTTTCTTATTTAGGCCTCAAAGGCTGGATTCATATAACATGTTTAATCAATTTTCAGATTTCCACAATACTTTGAATAATGGGATAATGATTTTGTGCAATATTTTGCACACTGTGATAAGCATTAACAAACTGACTAATGTTAAAAATAACAATGTTTCACATATTGTTCAAGCTTATGTACTATGTCTGGCTGATGTGGTTAAGCATATTGCTAAAACCTAGCCAAAGTTTACTCTAGATAAACAAAACCTGGTTATATATACTAATCCACTTTTCAAATAAGCTTGAGTTAAATATTGATTAGATATGCAACTTAGATACTTTCTTCTCTAAAAAGTGTTACATCTTCCCAGATTAATGCTGGACTGATCCTTTCAAATTGTAAGTCCCAAGGCTGCCATTAGGAAGACTGGGTTAACATAACAAGCTACGCTGAAAAGTAGTTGGCTAACTTCAGGGCTCATGTGAAACCAGGCAGTTGAGGTAAATTCTGCAAATTATGCTTCACATGCTAAGAGTAAACACAGCTATAATATGAAGATATTAAGTGCATTGTTATTTTTAAGACATGCATTATTAATGCAATAATTTACCAAAAGCAAACCTTTTTCTGTGGTTCAGGAAAAAGAAAGTCATGATGTCAAAAAGCAGCTTAGGCTCAGGCAATTCACATAAATGATCTTGCTTCCATAAAAGGCCCGTGAAAGAGAGCTACACTTCATAATTATTGTTGTTGTTAATGCTGTTGCTGTTATGGCTATGCATGCTGTTATGGCTATGCATGCTATGCAGTGGTGGGATTCAGCCAGTTTGCACCACTTCAGCAGAACCAGTAGCTAATTTTTTGTTGCCCAGGCCCAAAATGGACTTCTGGAAGCAGCATCCACACAGAGAACCGGTTGTTCACATATTTGAATCCCACCACTGATGCTATGACAATGATTCAGATGAGGGAGTTTAAAAAAAGTGGGAATGCAGATGCAGCACCTCTTTAAAGCAGCTACTTCTGCTTTCAAGCTTCTACACCAGCCAATATTAATAAGAGGCAATTCCTTTCAATGAGTTGATTCAAAACCAGAGTTGGCGGTGACATGATTGTTGACTTGAGCTTGCTCAGACGGCTCGTCTTTTTCTCCCCATTTTGACAGATGTTGATGACAATAATGATAGGCCAATCACTTCATAATGCAACCAGAGGTTTGTTCTTGCATATTATCTTTGTTTTTATTTGTTTCCTAAAAGTGTTGGCACAAAGTTAGAAGACTGTACAGGTCACCAGCTATTATGTAGTTCACTCCTAAGCTAAAAGAAAACAAGTGAGAAGTTCCTCAATTCTTAAAGAGCTTAAAGGGACAGCATGCAAATCAGTCACAATGCCTGAACAAAAAAAATGTAAAGTACACCTCATTTATGAAGTACACATCATAAAACTGGCCTCAACTTCAGTTTTATCTCTATCAATATGGCCTAGAAATCCTAGTTTCCACAAAAAAGTTTATTTGAGATGGGAAAGACAGAGTTGATTTGATACTAATTGGAGATCCAAGACTTCAATAATACCACCTGAGAGCTACTATATCAATCAAGGTCTCTCTCATGACTTCTAGGATTGCCTGCTACCTCTTCCAGCAGGGATATAAAAGCATGGGAATGACCTTAGGAGGTGGGACAAAGAAGATGCTACCTAGGGAACGGTCAGATAAGAGATATCATAGTTCATGGATGAACTGTAGAACTGGACTTACCCTAGTTTGTTGGGGCCTAAAAGTCTAAAGGATATCAGAAAGACTGGCTGAAGACAAGGGGAGAGGTCAAACAAGGGATTAGTCTGGAATCTCTAAGTCCTCTCTTTGTCATAAGAGGACAAAGTCTGACTCCCTCTTGAATGCCATTGAAAAAAATAGCTAAATAAACTCTTCACGTGTAGATCTGATTGCAGGACAATTATACTTCAGATTTGCATGTTTTTGTTTATGTAGCTTTAGAATTACCTTATCTGGCTATATTTTCTACCTGGACTCTCTGGTAAGACTAGGCTCTCCCTCAGAGCATAGCAGTCACAGGCACAAAAATACCATATTTAATTATACAGAGAGATTTAAATATGTTTTTCCTAACTCAAAGAAAAGTGGGCAAAGAAATCAGAAGCAAAATACTTGCAAGGAAAGTATAGCCAGTCCAATAGATGGGTTTCGTGTACCATGCTTATATCAAATATTTCATTTTTCTTGCCTGCTCCTCTTTCTCTCTCTTCTCGTTTAAATAAATCTTATACATTATTAATTAACCCCTCATTCCTTTCATTTCATGTGCAGAACAGTAAGCAAAAAATAATGCTTTTTTCCAGGCTTAACGAGCAATTTGCAATTAATTACTGAAGCTTATTAAGGGCAGCTTTAGCTTAAAATATTTTCTTCCTACCTTTCCTCTACAGTATTCACCAAAAATTTGGCTTCCTGGGAGGAACTAATTTAATTTCATGGTTTGTGCATTACTTGCACACTTTTTAATCCACTACACCCTGTTTCTTTTAAATATTGTCCCTGAAGAAAACCAAAACATTAACTTTCTATTCATCAAACAAATAAGATTTGGTTTTAGTTCTATCTGTGCATGAACATACGGACATAAAACTCTTCATTTTCTCCACTACATCCCAGTAACTCAATAAATTGCCCAGGTGTTTGGTTTTTTTTCAAAAAAAGGGAACTTGCAAGGAGATTTTGAAGGTGGCCCGATTCATCTACTGCAATTAACTAAATATAGATATATACATATAGATTATATATGTACATGTACACATGAGTATGTGTGTATGTGAAGTTAGTCATTTGATTGATAAAATATTTGCTTACTTGTTATTTTAAATTGTTCACTACTTTCTTCTAAGTGACATGCTGAACTACATGAAGGAACCATTTGCATGCTTTATGTACCGAGCTATAGTTTGCTATTGTTTAGCAAATGTAGATTTATTTGATGGACAAGGGATTTAAGAAAATTGTTTCTAGACTGAACCGTTTTAGATTTCAAGGTTATACAGGGCAGAATACAACCAAATGTCAAGAAAAGAGGATGGTGCCTTTCGTCAGATCAGGTTATTTACTCTGAATTGACTAGCCTGAGTGGCAGAAGTTTTTCAGAGTCCATCCCAAATTGGTAGGTCCAGCAATGAAAAACAGTGTTGGCAGTGTGTAGCCACAATTAGCATCACCCAGAAGTATCCCATGGAGCACACAAAATGGCTTTAAAATAGAGTAGAATTAAGTGGAGTAAGCCAAATGATACTGTTTCTCTCCCAAAGTAATGAAAATTAGTAGAAAGCATGGACAGACAAAACTCTTTGTTGTCAGAGGCAGAAGAAAACCTTTAATGACATCATTTGGGACAGAACCAATAATGCAACCCTTTCCCTATTTAAATCAACTGGCAGCCTTTTTAAAACAGACAGGTCTAGACCAGGGGTAGGCAGCTGTTGTGTACTGGGTTCGTTGCGCAGGAATGAAGACGAGGCGAGTGAGTTCAGCAAAGAACATGGTTTATTGCTTGCAGGATCTGAACTGGAGAACTGGGCTGCAGCTGCAGCAATTTACAGCCTGGCCCCTAGGCGGCAGCCAATAGCTTTAAAGCAACCTATTGCCGCTTAGGTGCAGCCAATAGCAGCACTGGAGATGGGGTGTCTGAGGTGCTGGGAGCCGTTAGCTAGCTCCAGCTTACCATGTGGTGTTACAATAAAGCCCAATACATTACACCCCTCCCCTCTTTGAATGAACAACATCATAGCAATAACAAAAGTGATTACAACAATACAGTTTACAAGATTTAACAATAGTGTGAATAGGATCCACTTAACAGTACAATAACACACTTAACATCATAGCTCCATAGGTCAATAATTAACACAAGGTACATACAGCATAATAGGTCTTATTTTGTCATATAATCTGCTAAATACACAGGAGGATCGCGTGCCCTTGTGGAATGCCTGAGGGATCCATTCACTTTCTGGTCTACCAGCTTACCCTCCGGGCTGGGCAGACCAGTGTCCTTTAATTCAATTGAGTCAGACTCCCCTCCTCTATGGCCAACTCCTCATTGCTTGTGCTGTGAGGGTCTTCAGAGACTATGCATGGGCTGGCTTGGCTGTCAGTTTGGGGACCTTGGGAGGGGCTTATGACACAGTTCTCGCTTAGTGGCTGTTCTGGAAACTGCTTTCTGAGTTGATCAATGTGGTGTCTGACAACTTGCCCTCCCTCCAGCCCCACTTTGTAAGAGAGGGGGCCAGACGATTTTGTAATTTTTCCAGGAACCCACAGATTCCCATGTCCATAGTTTCTGGCCCACACCCCATCACCCACTTGCAGCCCCCTCGGGGGTTTTGGTCAAGAGGCTTCTGGATGCATCCTGTCCAGTTTTGTGATCAGCCGTTTCCCCCAATGTAGTTCTGCTGGCCTTTTTCCAATAGCAGTGCAGGGCGTGGAATGCTAGCAAAGTAAAAAATCTGCCAATCTGTGATGCCAGTCCCCAGTCACTATGTGCTTCAGTGACTTCTTTGTGGTCCTTACCATGTGTTCAGCTTGACCATTACTGGACGGATGAAACGGGGCCGATGTTGTGTGCCTGATGAGATTTGCTCTCAGGAAAGTCTGAAATTCAGCTGCAGTAAATTGGGCCCCATTGTCAGATACTATGACATCAGGCAGCCCATGCGTGGCAAAGAGTTTTCTAAGCACCTGGATGGTCCTAGCAGTAGTCATGTTTGCAACTGGAATTACTTCAAGCCATTTGGAGTGGCTGTCTACCACTATAAGGAAGAGCTGTCCCTGAAAGGGCCCAGCAAAGTCTATGTGAATTCTAGACCAGGGAGTGTGCGTTTTCCCCCACCTGTGAACTGGAGCATGTGGCATTTCAGGCCTTGATTGCTGGCATGTATAACATCCATGCACCTGTGCCTCGATGGCCTTGTCTAATCCAAGCCACCATAAGTAGCTTCTAGCTAAAGCTTTCATAGGGACAATACCCAGATGGCCTTCATACAGTGACTGTATATCTCTCAGGGAAGTGGGAATTATGACCCTGTTCCCCCATAGGATGCAACCCTTGTGAGCTGATAGCTCATGTCTTCTTGCAAAGTAACTCTGGAATTCAGAGCCTGGGCTTTTATCTAAACACCCAGTGTGCACCCATGAAAGCACTCTACTTAGTGTCTTATCGGCTGCTGTTTCTGCAGCTATGTCCCCTGTGTGGAGGGGAAACTCTGACAAGTCCTGAATGGACAGGACTCTGGCCGCAGGGGCCAGATATGGTTTGATTAGTGGCAGTGGAAGTCTGCTCAGGCCATCTGCATGGCCCAATTCTTTGCCAGGTTGTGAACCAGCTTAAATGTGTATGCTGATAGGAAAATAGACCACCTCAACATTCTTGGGGAAAGTATGTGGGGTGTTTGTTTGCCTGTGGTAAAGAGTCCCAGTAGTGGTTTGTGGTCTGTGAAGACCGTGAAGTCCATGCCATATAAGTAGTCATGGAATTTTTGAACTCCTGCTACAATGGCTAAGGCCTCTTTGTCTATTTGAGCGTAATTACGCTCAGCAGAGGACAGTGTCCTTGAATAAAATGCAATAGGAACTTGTGTTCCATTTTTTTCTAAATGACTCAAGACTGCCCCCACCCCATATGGGGATGCATCACATGCTAAACAGACTGGTTTAGACTCCCTGAAATGAGTGACTGTAGAGCTGGCTGACAAAAGTGCCTTCAGGTCTTGAAAACTTTTCTCGTGAACGCTGGTCCACTTCCATGAAGCTTTTTTATCTAAAAGCCTGTGAAGGTGCTCCGCCACTGTGGCCTTGTCAGGCAGGAATGTGTGGTAGAAGATGAGGAGGCCCAAGAATGCTTGTAGCTCTCCTTTTGATTTAGGGCTAGGTGCCATTTGAATGGCCTTCAATTTGGACTCAGTTGGGTGGATGTCGTTAGCATGAATGCGAAATCCCAAAAAATTTGGTTGAAGGAACCCCAATACTACACTTACTCTTTTTCAGTTTGAGGCCTGCTTCATGCAGCCTCTGTAGGACGGCTCTGAGCCTCCTAGCTAACACCTTTGTGGATTCTCCGGCTATAAGCACATCATCAAAATAAGGGCAAACACCCGGAATGCCTTTAAGTGTGTGTTTCATGATTCCCTGAAAAATGCCTGGGGCTACACTAACTCCAAACTGCAATTGCTTCACTTTGAAAGCCCCCCTGTGAGTCACGATCATCTGAGCTGCGGCCATGGCTTCATCAACCAGCAGTTGCTGATAGGCCTGTGCCAAATCTAACTTCGCAAAAATGGTGCCCCCTTGCAAAGATGCCAAGATGTAGCTCACCACTGGGACAGGGTATGCGTGTTGCTTAAGGGCCTTGTTAATTGTGCATTTGTACTCTGCGCATATTCCAATTTCCCCATTGGCCTTAAGTAGTGTTACAATAGGAGTTTCCCACTCCCCACCATCTACTGGTTGCAAATCGCCCTGTTCTACAAGTTTGTCTATTTCCATGTCAATTTTGTGTTTGAGGGCAAAGGGAATCCTTCAAGTCTTAATTCTAATGGGGACCACGTTGGAGTTTAGCTTGAATGTTATAGGCGGGCCTGTGTAAGTTCCTAGGGCTGAATCAAATACGTCTGCGAAGTCCTCGCAAACTGATGCTAGACTTGCGACTTGTGTCCGGTTGATACCGGTTACTTGGATGCCTAATGCATCAAACCAATCGAGTCCAATTAGACTCATTCTCTGGCTCCCTACTACTACACAGGGCTTTTTTTCTTAAAAAAAAAGGGGGGGGGGTGCCGGAACTCTCATCTTCTTAATCTTTTATTTATATATTTATTTATATAATTAAACAATTATATATTCAATACTTAACATACATTTAATTTATTGTATTTAAGGCAAATGTTCATAGAAAATTCCAAACTTTTGTCCAATGCTCATCTGGCAAATCTTCTTGACTCCTTTTCTTGCTCTTATTATCTATGGCCGAATGTCGTCCTCTGAGTAACCAAAGATCAACGTACTTTGAATGATTGAAAAGTCTCAGAGGTGGTAATAATAATAATAATAAGTTGGAAGGGACCTTGGAGGTCATCTAGTCCAACCCCCTGCTAAGGCAGGAAACCCTATACCATTTTAGACAAATGGCTGTCCAGTCTCTTCTTAAAAACTTCCAGTGTTGGAGCATTCACCACTTCTGGAGGCAGGTTGTTCCACTGGTTAGTTGTTCTAACTGTCAGGAAGTTTCTCCTTAGTTCTAGGTTGCTTCTCTCCTTGATTAGTTTCCATCCATTGCTTCTTGTCCTGCTTTCAGGTGCTTTGAATAGCTTGGCTGCCTCTTCTTTGTGGCAGCCCCTGAGATATTGGAACACTGCTATCATGTCACCCCTCACCCTTCTCTTCATTAAACTACACATACCCAATTCCAGCAACCGTTCCCTATATGTTTTAGCCTCCAGTCCCCCAATCATCTTTGTTGGTCCGACAAGTTTGATGAACAAAAGTGCTGAAATTGTCTTAGTCTTTAACGAACCTCTTGTTGGGGTAGCAATTAGATTCATCTGTGAAAACCCACGTTCACATTCACTTGAAGAAATAGGAATGGTATTCAGAGTCCGTATCAAATGCAACAGTTTTTCTGGATATGTCTTTTCGAGAATATATTCACAGAATCTACGAATCATTTCTCTTTCATTTAGTTGCAGTCTGATTGATAAGTTTCTAATTTCCACTTCTCCAAATGTCAGTTGAGTATTATCATCTTCAGGCCAATGTTTTTGATCAAGTATGCGAGACCAATACGCCAACTCATTGTCTTTGCTATCAAGTAATCTTTTTTCAATTGACTCTTTCAATTTTGTATAAAATATACTTGGGTCAATGGGAGGATCCTTTTTTGAATCTCTTTTGTGAAGTAAAACTCCACGAAATGAAGATCACTTGCAGCAGCAATAGCACATTTGTAATAGGCCCCAAAGTTCTGTCTTCTTTCTTCAAAAACTTGTACCAGTATTTTTATTTTCTTATTTGCCTTGTACAAGTTGATGTTGCGGTCCTGTAGATTCAAACTTAAATCTGACAATTCTTGGAGAGCATCACACATCAATCCTAGGTCCAATAAAAATTCCGTAGATGTTATTTTTCTTTTCAAGCCATCATAAGTGCATTTATCATTTTTATCTCTTGTAGGATCATGCATTGCTTGTTCAAAATGATACACAAGGGATTCAAAATTGTTCCATTGTACGCAAACTAGATGACACCCATCGGGTACTTAAAATTCTTCCAATTTTCTGTAGCTCAGTCCCCAGTAATTCTGCACATGAATGCAACTCTGCTATTCTTTGGTGAAGCATGGTATATGACATACAGTTTATCAATAAATGATTGGAATCTATTTATTCCTGAAGTTTCCTTGGCGGCATCACCTACTGATAATTCTAGTCTGTGACTAGCACAATGCCAAACTATAATAGAAGGAAAATGTTCTGGCAGCAATTTTTTCACTCCACTTTTACATCCCATCATCACAGCGGCACCATCGCATGCCAGAGAAATCAAATATTTTTTCAAATAATCTTCTGTCATCCCATAAGAGTAAAGACATTGGAGTAAGGAATCAAATATTCCTTCTGCTGTTACTTTTTCAAGTTCTACCAAGTCCAAAAACAAATTTACTGGTGAATTCATTCCCATACCTTCAATACAGCATTGAACAAATACTATGAGGGTAGTTTTTTTGCTTATTGTGGTTGATTCATCAATTATCAATGAAATTTTATTATTGGATCAAACAATTTCTTTAACCACACTTTTCCTCATTTCTTCACTTATATGATTAACAATATATAATCTTAAAAGGCTTGCCATTGTGATAGAAGATTGCTACCACTGCTCCAGGCTTTGGCTAACTTAAATATGCACAGCATAATTAGATTTATTACTGCTGCTAAAGCTATGGATTACAGATTCACATTTCCCATGGATTGTCTTCTGTCCATGGGAGGGAAGCTTGGTAGATTCTAAATTTCATAACTTTAGTTATTCCTTTGTGGAAGGGTATATATGAGAACAAGCTGCAAAGGTCTTTAAAAATATGTTTCTCAGATATTTATATTTTTGAATCATAAATATTAAATCTTTTTTCTCTCCAATGATCCAAACTAATGTTTTAGAAATATAATTTCCAGTTTTAGCTACAGTAAACAAGCAAATTGCACGAAAGCTAAATTTAACGTTGCTTGTTAAAGATATTTACTATATTTCAGAATTAGTATTCTTTCACTCACAATCTTATTCCTATTCAATTTGGCTGATTTTAAAATGTGATGTAAAATCATAAGCACATAAAAAGAAAACAGAAGAAACAGCTACAAATTAACTCAACAGTGGTATGCTTAGCAACATTTCCATTTAATCAAAGTCCTTGCTCTTTCCAAATCTATTTCAGGTTTACTTCCAAAAGCCAATAGCAGGAATTCTGGGAGTTGAAGTCCATGAGTCATAAAAGAGTCTGAGGGGGCATCGGGCCCCAGTATGGCAGACACTTCTGCAGCTTGCACAAAACCCATGCTGAATGGCCCTGGGGCCCCAGTATCTCTCCTGGTCGGATCTTCCAACTGGCACTTTGATGGCCGGTCCCGCTGGCAACCTCTGCATACTACTGCAATGTGGCCGGTTTTGCCGCAGGTCTGGCACATGGCTGAGTGGAACCTGCAGTTCATGTGTTGGTGGCAGCCGCCACAACCTGAACATCTAGGTATAAGATCTGCCTTGTAAGTAGACTCTTGTTTGTTGCTGCTGTGGGACTGTTGGTCAGGCTGCTTCTGCAACTTGTTGACTTCGATTTCTTCTTCTTCGGAGTCTCCAGTGAGCTCTGGGTCCTCGTGGTGGATGGCTTCTTCTCTATGCATTGTTTTGGTGGGCTGGATTGTTCAGATGGCTCCCCCAGCGGCTTCATCTGCCATGATCTTGTTCTGGGCATCTGTGAACGACAGGACTTCACAAAAAGTTTCTGCTGCAATTCTCGGTTCCAAAGGCCACAGACGAGCTGGTCCCGAAGTCACTCTTCTAGGTCTGAAAATTGACACAGGCGTGTGGCCTGCCTCAATGCTGTGATGTACTCTGACACTGTCTTTCCTGGCAGCTGTCTTCACTGTTTGAAGGCGTAGCACCAGGCAATCACTGACATCTTCAATTGGAAGTGTTCTCCTAGCTTATTCTTTAGATCGGAGTAAGAGACGGATTCCAATGACATGGGCACAAAAAGATTTTTGGCCAGATTGAATGTTGCTGGGCCGCACCCACAGAGCAGCGTGGTGGCCTTCAGTCCATCTTCCGCGATCTGGTTCGCCCGGAGGTAATTTTTGACCTGGGACAGGTACGAGGGCCATGCTTCTGGCTTCTTGATGTCGAATTTTCTCGCAGCCTTCCAACCTTTGGCATTCTGCTGGTCTTTGCGGCTGGCTTCTGCGTCTTCGAATCCTGCCTCTCTGTTGCTCAGGGACTGGTCCTCTGAGCGCGTGGTCACTAGCATGGCTTGCTAGCCGACCATGGGGGAGGGAAGGTCTTTTCCCACCAGGCATGTGCTGCCTCTCCCCTAGTGACTTTCAGCTCCGACGGAAAAGCAGGATCCCACCTTCGTCGCCAGTGTTGTGTACTGGGTTCGTTGCGCAGGAATGAAGATGAGGCGAGTGAGTTCAGCAAAGAACATGGTTTATTGCTTGCAGGATCTGAGCTGGAGAACTGGGCTGCAGCTGCAGCAATTTATAGCCTGGCCCCTAGGCAGCAGCCAATAGGTTTAAAGCAACCTTTTGCCACCTAGGGGCAACCAATAGCAGCACTGGAGATGGGGTGTCTGAGGTGCTGGGAGTCATTAGCTAGCTCCAGCTTACCATGTGGTATTACACTCAAGCCCAATACATCACAGCAGCCTTGGCTTTTTTATGACTCATGGACTTCAACGAAGACTACTGAACATATTTAATGCAAGCCTAGTGGTCTAGTTTTATAAAAGTAGCCCTATTCTCAAAGATTTAATGCTTTTGATATAGACAAGTTAAAAGCTTTTACTATCTGGGATCTGTGTTCCCAAAGGAAAAAAAAAACAAAGAGTTCAAAATCTAAGTTTCAGTCTTACCCAGTTTCTTGGTCAAACTTTAAGCAGCTCTGACCATAATATGTTGTTGTTAGTTGCGAAGTCATGTCCGACCCATTGCAATCCCATGGACAACATTCCTCCAGGCCTTCCTGTTCTCTACCATCTGCTGGAGTCCATTTAGGCTCATGCCTACTGCTTCAGTGACTCCATCCAGCCACCTCATTCTCTGTCATCCCCTTCTTCTCTTGCCCTCAACCTTTCTCAGCATTAGGCTCTTCTCCAGTGAGTCCTTCCTTCTCATTAGGTGGCCAAAGTATTTGAGTTTCAACTTCAGGATCTGGCCTTCTAAAGAGCAGTCAGGGTTGATCTCCTCTAGGACTGACCGGTTTGATCACCTTACAGTCCAAGGGACTCACAGTCTTCTCCAGCACCATAGTTCACTGACCATAATATATAGGTAAAGGTAAAGGTTTCCCCGCACATGTGTGCTAGTTGTTTCCAACTCTAGGGGCCAGTGCTCATCTCCGTTTCAAAGCTGAAGAGCCAGCACTTGTCTGAGGACGTCTCCGTGGTCATGTGGCCGACATGACTAGACGCCAAAGGCTCACGGAACGCTGTTACCTTCCCACTGTAGTGGTCCCTATTTTTCTACTTGCATTTTTATGTGCTTTTGAACTAGGTTGGCAGAAGTTGGGACAAGTAACAGGTGCTCACTCTGTTACGCGGCACTCGGGATTCGACCTGCCAAACTGCCAACCTTCTGATCAACAGGCTCAGCATCCTAACCCACTGAGCCACCGCATCCCTGACCATAATATATAAACATATATAAAACATCAAAAATGCATTATTACCACCCATTTGTAGTACAGTCCACCTTTTGCACTTCCAGATTAGTGAACTTCAAGGCAAGTGGTATTTTTTGCAGATATTACAATGCACCATTGTACTATGTTGTCATGCTATTGTTTATAGTCACACTGTACAATCTTCTTGCAGCAACTAACTAGATGATTCACTATTTCTTCATATTCTTTGCAAAGGGGACAATTGCTGTTTGTTGCTGTCTTCTCACTTTGTATGCTCTTAAGGCTCCATTCTTCAGGTTTGGCCTTGTGCAGCCAGAATTAGCTGGTCTGTCTCTTTTCTCAATTTGCTACTTTTAGCCATTGCCAGGTCTTTATTGTTATCTGCTTTGCCAACTAGTTTTGTAAATCTACTGACCCTGTAATACTTTGCCTTGTCATTTCTCTTTTCTATTCTTCATTTAGTCTTTCTTATAGGCCAGTTTGGTCTCTCCAGTACTCAGTAAGCCTTCATGCTATACTGGCCAAACAGTCAAGACGGGAACCACAATAGTGCAATTGAAGCTTCAACCCCATGTTGTTGGTTGCAGCCACCATCCTGACATTTGTTTTATCTCACCCTGCAGATGCCCTTGTACAAAGACAAGACTAATTAAGGAACTAGAAACAACTAAAAGATAAGACTAAGCCTTCTGACTGACTAAGGAGGAGATTAAAAGCCAATTTTACAGTGTTTCTTGGTATAAGTAAGGAGACAACAAAATAATAGAGCTAAGTGAGTTAGTTGGGATGTCCAATTGCCCTATCGGAGCTGATCTCCAATAATTATGTGATCGGAATTCAAGATTTTGGAGGTAGAATCACTTATCCACTTTTCATTAGCCTCCTTCCTGATGATCTAAAGCTCCCAGATTTCTTACCCAGATCTGACACTTATACTTGTAGCCTAACACATCAAAAAGGTAGCATGTTAAGCTACTCATGTTGTTGTTTCCTATCTTTGTGATCAGTTAAAGAAAATGCATACTTTTTGATCATACACATTTTAACTAACAAGGATAAATTATTATATGGAGTTTATTTCTTTACAAGCCAACCAGTGAATATACAATAACTTGAAGAAGATGTTGTTCCTTTATTCCATGGAGACCATATTAAAAGCAGTGGGATCAGAAAAGACCACCATACTAAAGCAAACATTTTATGTTACTTGAACTTTATTTGAAATACATCACCTAAATCTAATCAGCAAAGTACAAAGTATTCCAACAAAGGAGGGCAAAGTGGCACACCATTTCCCCATAAATAGTATATTAAACTAAATAAACTTTCAGGCAACTTCCAAGTATATTTTTATTTGTTGCCAGTTAAAACAAAAGGTGCAAAGTTCTATTTTTAAAATTATATAACTTTTAAGCTGTGCAACCCTTCTATTTTTTTTAAATAAAGCTTCTGTTTCTTTATTTCTGTAATTTTAATCTGGCTGCCAATTTTCTAGCTGCTGGGCCATGGCAGAAGAAAAGATTGATCAATGTTACTGTTGTTTGCCAGCCCCACTCTTATAATAAACAATAACATATGCAGAGAATAAGCTGCAGAAATTGTGTTGCGTGTTACAAATTTGATTCCCTAAGAATCGTTCTAGGGTTAATTTAAATAGCATGCTCAAAAACTGTATAATCCAATGTATTTTATTTTTAATACTATGTTGTAGATGCATTCTGTTACCTTATAAAGACTCCAGATAAAATATATTTTCATTTTGCTTTTTCAGTCTCCCGCTAAATTAAAGCATCAAATGTAATTAATTAAGACCCAGCTCATAGTTTTTCAAGGCCTGATCTGGTAGAAGCAGGTGACAATGATTTATCCTAATCTACTGACTCAATATCTGATCCATCTCTGGAGAGCAAACAAGAGGTATTTGCTATGGAAAATATTTCAAAGAAGCAGGCTGACATCCTGTGTGCGTGTACAGAGAGGAAGTTCCATTAACATAGGATGGGGTTGTTGAATGTGCAGGTGTAACCCAGAGAGTTTTCATCGCAATTAGAGCCTCAGCAGCAACCTTATATCTGAAAATGCTTGCAGGCAAAAGGGCTTGCATGTCTGTTTGCACACCCACCATTCTTCTCCAAGCAAACATGAACTACACACAAAAGGACACAGCTACAAAATGCCTTTGTGCTTTCTTGCAGCATGTGTACTCAGAGACCTGCTGTTCCATTTTTTTCTCCTCTTCTTCAATGTACACTTTTAAAGAGTAAAAGAGCAATCCTGTATCTCCTAACCGAGCAAAAGCTTCCCTGAATTTGGTGGGGCTTATTTCTGAATTACATTTATAGGAGTGCAGTGGAAAATATAGTTTTACATTTTTTTACTTACCTACTTACTTACTCACCCTCTGGACTTGCAGCATTTCACCTTCCCCTAAGATATAGTACTTGTGAGAAACAGAAAGCATTATAGAATGAAAAGAATATAGGAAAGCCTTGACTTACAGTACAACAGGTTGTTTAATGACTGTTCAAAGTTACCACCGCACTGGGGGAAAAAACTGACTTATCACTGCTTTTCACACTTATGACCATTGCAGCATCTCCACTGTCACGTGATCAAAATTTTGATGCTTAACAACTGATTCATATTTTTGATGGTTGAAATCTAATGCCTTGCAAACATTGATGGTCTCTGAGTTTCGGTTCCATAACATTACCCACAGGAAGAAAAAAAAAGTGTTTTGTGCAATTTTGGGCATTTGACCCAACTTTGGGAAGCACTGCTTTATAGATATCTTCCATCTCTTTCATGAGCATCTGAAGGGAGGGGGGGAAAGCACATGATAAGACATGCATCATAGTATCACGATACAAGGTCCATCAATTTTATATGTGTATTGTGGCGTAGCAGGCACATACTGTACATGAGCAGTGGGACTTGCAGTGTGAATTCTGATGCTCATTTCAACATTCTGATGAAACTGCCATATTCTGGAGATAATTCCAATGCTTATGAATGGTTGTGGGAAGCTCAGGGAGAGCACATATCTTTTAAATGTAAGATTTGCTTTGGTCCAACCTTTGCCATTTCCAACAAGATTACACAGCAGACCTATGGATGGGACAATGAAAAAACTGTTGAGAAAAGAGCATATTAGGCTATATGGTCAATATTCTGAAGTTAATTAAGTTCAATATTCTGAACTTACATAAAATAATTTAGTTCCTTTAAAAAAAACGTGAATTATTTTCTTTTCGGGGCATCTGTGAATGGGACCTGGGAAATTACTGATAGAGCAAGTGTCTCTAGTCATCTTCCATATTGCAACAAGGCAATGTCAAAGCGCCTTATCTGTCCCAACTAGGTAAAACTAGCTAACTAGTCTTTGTACACTGCCGGGAGTGACTGCTGTGAGATAGGCAGCCACATACATTGTATTTTTTAAAAAAAAAAATGATAAATAGGCTACTTGTTCTCTCTTTTTTATCTGCCAAAGATGAGGTTAACTTTTATTACATCAAAATGATAAGAGGGGCTGTTATGAGACCAAAAGTCAGAGGGAATCAGTCTGTGCAGAGGCATTAGATTGCTCTTTTAATATTTATTTTATTTATTAGGTTTCTATTATGGCTTTCATTCAGCAGTTCAGGCAGCTCCTCCTTTTTTTTTTCTTTCTCACAGTGAGGTAAGTTGGCCTTAGAAAGACTGACTTTTGAAATGCAGATAATGAAATACACCTCCCAGAAGATTCCCACAGCTAAGCATGATGAATCAGAATTGGCAACTCTTGCTTAGTAGTCATTGGTGAAAATGAGGAAACATCCAAAATGGAGAGACCACCAGTTTAGTCCCACCCCTTTTGGGCTCTGGCTCCACCCACCAAAAGATTCAGCCCTGCAAAGGCCATGCAGCAAGCTGACTGAGAAATGCTGTGAGTTGAAGTGCGCACATCTTGAGGCTGACGAGTCTGAAAAGCGCTTATGTAACAGGAATGTGGTCCTTAACAAAATCAAGTATGTATTTTACATATGGCCTTCCTGTTTTATTTTTAAACAGCTTGTTAATTGTTTACTTCTATACTGGTCTTTGACCAAAATAAACTAGAAAAATGAAAATAAATGCTTCAAATGCTTATTCAATTAAAACAATTGTTGTGTTGTGGAAAAAGACTAAAATCGAAATATATTTCACTTAAGAATGGCACCTGTTTGGTAGAATAACCCTCTGTGTTCAGAAAAAGAGGGGAGCAGGGAGAGAAAGAAACATTGAAAGCATGATCTGAAATTAAAAAGATCTGGTGATGATCCTCAGAAATTGTCAAGGATCCTTGTTTCCTTTTCAGCTGATCCTCACAATAATATATTAACTTACTTTTTAGCACATCCTACAGATAGTACAGAAACTTCTGATCCATGCACGTTATTATCACAAATTCAAAACCATCTCCTCATCCTGGTCATACCTCTCTGTCACTTTTCAAAGCTGGATTTTTCAGCTAATAGATTCTCAGATGTAATTTTTGCCATTCTTAATTAAAAAATATGGTTTGTGTTGTCTTTTTTTTCCAAAAGGCACCGTTAAAAAATATCAAACCTATGTGTTTGAACTCCAAGAACACATGTAAAGGGAATATTAGACATGAAACGACCAATTTTGAAATATTGTGCAGCTGTAGGCATTGCCTCAAAATCTGTTATAATATGAGTCTCCTCTGCCTTTTTCCTCTCACCAAGGTATAAGACGTAATGTCAAGGTGGTAATTAGGAAAGAGTAACTGGTGCTATGTGCCAGTGTACATGTTCTTCAGGCAGCGTCCACCCTCTCTTATAATTTAAAAAGAAGGCACTTTAGATTAAACAATTTTGTTAGAAAATTCAGCACTGGCATTTCCCTTCCCTTTCTGAAACTGCTCTTCCAAAAGGCAGAGAAACAAACAGCACGTTCTCTCTAAAAACAAATAAGGTTAGCTACCCTTTTGCCACTCGCAATTCAACATTCACACTAAATTAATTTTTCCAAAAGTAATTCAAATAAAAGCTTTGCTGCCACTACCCTTTCCAGAACCAGAAGATTGAATAAGGCA
The DNA here is from genome assembly GCF_947247035.1 of Vipera ursinii. NCBI lineage: Eukaryota > Metazoa > Chordata > Lepidosauria > Squamata > Viperidae > Vipera > Vipera ursinii. The sequence continues at coordinate 64,667,498 of NC_139518.1, forward strand.
TCTGAATAAAATTGTGTATTACAGCCTTCTTTAATATTTAAGCATGACATTCATTGATTTGTTTCTTGTTTTCTGCAAACCTTGACAACATGATAAAATAAATCATAAGAAGAAAATATAGTGGTAACATCTTTTATGGACTTCACATAGTCATCAATCTCAAGCTGTGAGTGAATTATCAGTGCAGCAAAAGATCTATGTTTTAAGAGCTCCAATAGCATACTAGCTAGAGGTTTTTCACAAGCAAACTCTTGGCGAGTGACTGATAAGCATCATTATTGTTTTCTGAGAGTCTAGTTTATAGTGTGTTGTGGAGGTGTTGGCATATATGTTTCAGAAGGAAAGGTTTGATCAATTCTAAGTAGACATCTACTAACATATAAAAAATATAACAAGGGCTCCTGCTGAGCAGTATTAAAGTACCTATCACACCATGTCAGTGTGACGGTCCCCATGTTGTGTTTCTGATTATATTTAATATAGAATTAACCTGCTGTAATGTAGCATATTGTGCATGCAGTATGGATCAAAAACATTTATTCTGCTCCCCAAAAAAGCCCAAATCCTACATTTATATTTTAAGCAAGGTTTATTTATTTTCCATTTCTAAAACTTCACATTACGGGGGGGGGGGGGAAGAGGCTGGATCTTTGGGGACAAAAAGAAGGAGATCATAAAACGTACTGCTTTGTTTGTTACTATATATTTGTGAACCAGTAGGATACAGAAAATGCAAGCAATCATAAACCACTATGCTGCTTGTCAAGACCTAATGTGGTTCAGACAAAGCCGGGAACTGCAAAGAACAATATTTTGGATTCTGGAAAAAAGATCAAAGGTAGTTGTATAACTGAGGGAGTTTTATTAACGAATATATTTTTAGAAGTTGTCATTCAGTTATGATGATATATGCTATAAATATTGTACATGAGGAATGTACACTTCCAAGCAGCATTCTTGAACAGGAACTTCAGAAGATTGCATTATCCTTTTTCTTCTAAGAAATTTCTGCTCATCACGGTGATTGTGGTTGCATATCTACGTTTTAAGAAATGGGGAAGAAAACACTCAGGTATTTACAAAATGTAAAGTAAAAATAATATCTTTGGAATGTCTGGAAGTTATTAGAAGAAAAGATGTAAGAAATAATTGCAGAATATACCTTGGATTAAACCAGATAAAATAATTTTATTTATTTTTTTATTTTTATTTTTATTCCATTTATATCCCGCCCTTCTCCGAAGACTCAGGGTGGCTTACAAGCTTAGCAGTAGCCTTCATTCTATGTATATGCCTGCTTATTAGGGCTTCCAGACATTCCAAAGATATTATTTTTACTTTACATTTTGTAAATACCTGAGTAACCATCTTCCTCTTTTTTTTACAGCTGACTGATATATCATAGATACATAACATGTGCATAAATATCTTTAAACAAGTGAAGCAATACTTCTAGCATCACTGACAACTAATATGTGTGTGTGTGTGTGTTGTGTTAAAGATGGATATATACATATATATTTACATCTGACATCCATATTCATTACTGCTGCAGAAAATTGTAACTAAAATATCAAGATATCCTATGCTGTAATCTTTGAAATTATCCTGATTCAAAAAGGGCTGTACTTAAAGAAAACCCGACATTTTTAAAGCTCATGATAGGCTAAAGCAGAAACCTTTTCCTCTTTGCAAATGGCCATTTCTGAAAGCATCTCTTTCAACAGTCTTGCAAATGCTTTATATCTGGTGAGTGGGCTAATGAAAGCTTTAGGTTTAGAAATCCCTAGCACAGGGATTGCAAGAGTAAATATTAAGATGTTTTCTGACAAGCTGAATATATATATGGTTTCCCACAAAATCCCACAGTGCTTTGCACTCCATAAATATCACTCCTCTTCCCTCACAACTTTTACTATATGAAATATGTTACCCTGGTCCACTAAAACATAGCCATATTTTCACTGGACTTGAATTTCAGGCACACATATATTTACATAGGTTTGAGCACAATTCATCATGCTCATAATTAATCCAAGTCAATTGAAGGAACTGGAGGTATTTCCTTTGCTTGCAGGATGTTGCATTAATATTTTAGCTGAATTCATTAACAGAATATTTTTCAGGTTCAAAGATCCAATTTCATTGGCTCTGATGCATCAATACATTATAATAAAATAATATTATGCTCTCACCTTTCTACTGAAACCAGGTATTCTTATTTGAGCTAGGCAAACAGACTAGATTTCTCAGCAGATATAGCAGTCTGGCTTTCATCACAAATAATGTACATTAGCCCACCAAAGTGATCCTGTTATTTATCAAGTGCTTAGCAACATTTCAGAAAATTCAGCTCTTCATAAGCATGGGAACTTTCTTAGCACACACACACACACCCATTGCTCAGTTGATGCTCAGTCCACATAAAACAACATGCCATTTGGTGTCCCCTTTGCTGATCTCTAGCCCACTTCCACAGGCTTTGTTTCAAGTCACCGCAGTTGCTCAAAATCCCTCCCAGTTAATGGATGACAAAGCCTAACAAATGTTATATACCTTTAGGCTGCCCTTGGCTAGAGTTGGAAAAAAGGGGCAAAGGATGCTTTAACATCAACACAGCTAAGGACAATTTGAATCTGTCTCAATCATGGACTGGATATGAGAGAAAGAAACCTGATGGCAACACAGGAGGAAGAATATGTTGCCATGTTTGAGCCTTAGTAAAGTGCAAATGGAAAAAGTCCTTAGAGAGCAAAAGAAAACCTTGGGGCTTTTTTTAAAAAAAAGAAGGGGTCAACCTATGGTCAGAGCCATTGTTTGTTCTGCTCCAGCTCTCTCTCTCTCTTTTTAAATCTTCATTAAACAATCTCAGGTAATCACACACAAGAAAAACTGATTTGATCCATTTATATTGTGCATGTCCTTTCAAGTCAGTGTTGACTCCTAGTAACCACTTAGACATATCTCTAAAGTTTTCTTGGCAAGTTTTCTAGATCCAAAGCATGTCTCAGAGTGCAGAAAATATCACCCCAGACAGTCTATGTTATTTCCCCACTAGTGACATCTAGAGTATCATCTAGAGCAGGGGTCCCCAACCTCCGGTCCATGGACTGGCACCGGTCTGCAGCTGTTCTGAACCAGCCCTCTTCTCGCACCCCTAATCAAAAGAAGAGACTGGAAAGCGTCCAAGGCTAAAAGGCTTCTGCCAAGATTTAATAGTAAACACACAAGAGCTTATCTTCTCAAGCAAAAGAGTTGCTTTCAGCAACCAGCCCCTCCCCAAACACTCCTTTTATAGAGAGCTCAGGGCGTGGTCTCCCTGTGCCTCCTCCCGAGGAGTCCCATAGCCTTCCTTTGTTTGTCCCTGCTCGACTGCCTCCTGCGTCGGGCGTCCTTGAACAGGGCCAGCTGTGGTCATCATCCTCCGCACTCTCGGGCTCACACAGCTGAGCAGAGGTTCCCGGCTGAGGACTCTGCAAAGTCTCCAAATCATCATCAGCCGGTTCGTTTCCCTCCTCCCCCACATCTGAGTCCTCCGATACATCGGAGCCGGCTGTCGGACCCACAGGCTGGCCCTGAGTCACAACAGCAGCATGCCAGAAACCGGTCCACACAAACAAGCAAATCCCCATCCACAGGATGCCAACAGCACACGAAATGAGGCATGCTCCAGTCTACAGAAAAACCTCTCTCCACGGAACCAGTCCCTGGTGTCCAAAAGGTTGGGGGCCTCTAATGTAGAGTCATCCAAACTGTAATGCCAAAATAGCAGCAATGATCTAGGCTTCATACTACTGCAGTGGTGACTGGTTGATGCTCTAAAAATGCTATCATTCTTTAGTGGGGACATCTGGTTTATGATGGCATTGGGACTGCAGATCTCTCACCTGTCTCCTGATAAAAGGGTTTTCAAACTTCTGCCATATCTGACAGTGTGGGTAAAGGCTTTGTTAATTAGGTAAATAAAACTTTTCATCATATAATATTTTGTTTTCAACTGAGCTGTTGGAAGGAAGCTAGATCCAAACAACTGACTTAATTCTCCTTGCAGCGGTATCCAGTGATCCAAGCAAGATAGCAGAGAAGGATTCTTTTACTACTTTAACTTTAAAGTAAAAAGATTAAAAAAGATTCTGTCTCAAGTCTTGAAGTTTGTTCACCAACAGGATCTTCCATATCATAAATTGGATTTAAAATTGATGCAAGAAAAAATTGGCTTGCACAGAAGATTCCCACAGGACTATAACTCAAGTCAGTCATAACATTTTGGATAAATATTGGATAGATGTGTGTGTGTGTGTGTGTGTGTGTGTGTGTGTGTGTGTGTGTATGTATGTAAAGATGGATGGATAGATGTTTTTAACTAAATGTACATCTGGATCAGCACTTGAGATCAGAATACAACAAGCTTCTTTGAAACAGATAGTAGAGTTGATTGGATGAGTAGATCTCAATCTTATGTGATTTTCTCAGGACCAGTCTGTTTTGAAGATAGTATGGTGGACATGAGTAATCTACAGAGGAAGCAATGGTGGACAGAGATGACAAGTGTGATGACAGCATGCAAATGCCACAACTTATGAAATAGTATTAGTTATTGTGACACAATTACATCCTGTTAACATTTGTATGAAGTCATAATCATGCTCAAATCATTTGGGTGTAATCACAGCACAAAATCAGTCTTATAAATTCAGCAGGTTCTTCACAACATCTAGAGTATGCAAGTTACAACTGATTGTGCCCCTTACTGGATGCTTCATGTATTCTACTGATTGTTCATTCTTTGTTTAGGCAAAGCAGAGCCATTCATTCCCACAAAACAGATATGATGTGACAAAGAATTAGTACCTTTGGGGTTTTTTTTTAAAAAAAAACTTGAAGTACCATTTGCCCCAAATGTTCTTTTGAGCTATCCTGATGTCAGCTGATGGCTATGACTCACTATGATTTAGTACCAGAATTATGTTGGGAAGTCTGGAACATGCATGGTCATAGGAAATAATGCCTGTTTGTGCGAACAAAAGACTCTGCTTTGCCTAAACAAAAAATGTAAAGCCATGTACCAGGGATTTAATTTCTATATTTAATTTATTATTTTGTTAAACAAATTTGTATGACTACCCAATTCACACAAGTAACTCCGGGCAATGTAAAGCAATAAAAGCCACAATTTAAAATATCCCAGCCACCCATAAGGGCTGGATTCCATGGTCTAAATAATCTATGTTAATCCTGTGATTCTATCAAATATTCCTCCAAAAATATTGCATTTGACGAGTAGTGCAACCTGTTTCATCACATAATTACATGATTATCAAATGAAGTGTCCACTTGCAAAACATCCATTTATGAGAAGATTAGTAGAAGTGAGAATGCTTTTTGGCCTCTTGTCTGTGATCCTAGAAACTCTTCACCTTACAGCAAACTTTTGTCTTTGTAACTGGATAAGGGAGTCCAATTTAAAACAAAGCTACATTAAAAAAAAAGAAGAAAAAACCAAAACAAAAATGCATTTAGAGCACATACTGAGCCCAGAGACATTCTTGTAAATGAAGGTGATGTTAGAAGATGGCCCCCAGGTTTTCAGAAAGCTAGCTTTGAATTTTTATAAAAATTAAACTATAATCCATAAGGAATAAGGAGGGCAGGAAACCATGCTAATAGCAGAGGAAATTTCATGGTCTCACTAATGCCTAGTGGCTCTGTGATATCAGGTCCTTCCTTAAGATATCTCTAATAAGTTGAGTAAAAGCACTTCTGGTTTTAAACCCAAGGAGTACAATATGTGATTATGATTTGTCATACTGTTATAAGACAATCAGTGTTCTCATCTGAACAGGTTTTCCCTCACCATGTTTGCAATAAATAAATGCATACGTGCATCTTAAAATCATATCAGTAAGCATCAAAGTCTGTTTTTTATAACCCGTTTTAAAAATCACTTACTGCAATGTATCTATGACATTTCGGTAACTTAATTAACCAGGGACAAGCTTCCGATTCATTTTAGTCATGTATATATTAATCCTAAAAACTAATAGAAAACAGCTAGTAAATTGTCTCCTGCATACATTGGACACAGCAACAATTACTCTGGCAGGGAAGATATAATAAAAGGGGAAATTTTAATAGTATCCTTATTCCATTTATTCTCATGGGCTTCTGTTGCAAGGAACTGTAGAAATTAACAATTATTTCTTTCCATTGTTTTTGATGATCTTTTTCTATTATGAGCCTATCCGTCTTAAATTTTATATATATATATATATATATATATATATATATATATATATATATATATATATATATATATATATATATTCATTTTTTATTCAATTTGATAGTATCTTGAGATTTACTTTCTGGTTATAGGCAGGTCCTACATACTGGAAGGAAGGGAAAGCTGCAACTTTAGGGTGTTGTTGTTGTATTGCTATTGAGAGCTAGTTAAAGTTATGTCAATCATCAATGTAATTGTGATACCTTGACTTAAGTGGAAGGTTTTTTTTCCATACTAAAATAATTTGCTCTTCTGCGGTTTATTTTATTGACAAATATGTCTTTCCCATAGTTTATGAATGTCTGTCATATGATAGGTCCAAATACTTGTGATTGTTCCACCATCTAAAGCAATTAACTGGTTTCATACATGAAATTGTCTAAGGATTTCCCCTGCCTGCTTGGGAAATCTAACAAAGGGAACTATTCTCCAATTTAGTGACATGCTCATATGTTGCAGGAAAAAATAGGGCATCAATAAAAGCCTTTGCTGGAAGAGTGGGATCTGATTATAAGGGCTGGGAGCAGGAGACCAAAGTCTCGATTAAAATAAATAGTGCACCATCATTTGCAGAATGAATACATGTAATCATTTTAATGGGGCAAGAAATAAAATGCAGGCAGGTGTCTTTCTATTTCCAAATTTCTCCATAAGGCAATCTGCTTGGACAATCTGAAATTCTGAATATAATTTATCTTAAACAGCAGACCTCTCTGTTTCATTTCCCATAAGTCAGAATGACAAGTATGCTATACTAATATTAGTGGAGTAACTTCGGGTCTAGCGTACTGTTGTCATTACTCAGTGAAGAAAATCAGAATTGGGTTTACTAAGGATACATTGTCATATCTTTTTTTTCCTGGAAGAAATCTAATAAAGACCTTCTATACAGTTCTATTCAAAAGCAAGTAGCAAAATGGGGAACAGTGTATAGAATTGCATTCTTTACACTGAAATGCTGCTGATGTTTATCTAGAAATCAGCTCCCAGGACTTAATGGGTCTTACTTTCAAATAAGCATGTCAAGATTTGCACTGTAATACTTTGCTATTATGTTCCATCACCACTTTATTATTACAGTCCATCAAGCCAGCCCTGACTCATGGGAACAAATCTGCACCCTATTCCTGGTAATAATTTTTGAAGGTTTGAAGCTCGAGTTGTAGATTTTGGCAGTGGTTTGTTTTCTGAGTTTGCCTTTTTGAATTCATGAACACCACCTAGCAGTCAAGCAGCATGACCAGAAGTCCCTGATCTCAAAACACGTCGACAATGAACAGCACCATTTCAACTGAGACAAAGCTGAAGTCATTGGCCATGCCAAAACCCACGTGAATTCATTGAAGCCTGGCACTCTACAAATGGATCCATCAACAAACACATTGACATTGACAGCCAGCATATGAAACTATAAGGAGCTGGACCATCCAAACAACCAATCAGCGACAGAATTGAGCACCTTCTCACCGGTTGAATTTTGTGCTACAAATCACGCAACTGACCACACCACCACACAGGACCTATACAAACAGAAGAACCAAACAAAACACTTCACCCAAAGTCCCCATGAAGATGTTACTTAGTTTGGTAACATAATGTCTGGGACCAAAAAGGCAAGCACAGAGAACAAACCACTGCCAAAATGTTTGAAGGATTAGTTAGTACTTTCTTCTTAAGGCTGAGATAGAGATTGGCATAAAGTTGCCCAGCCATTTTTCATATCTTATGCAGAACAATTGGTTCCTATTCTAACTCCTTTAACCACTATAATCAATTGGCTCTGCCACTGTAATACTTTAATTAATATTATTGTCTTTACTTGGAGTTTAGGATTCCAAATTCCACCAATGGTGTCTCAGTTATGCTGTTCTTTGGTATGTCTTATAAGTTCTTGTATATTTCAGAAGCATAAAGGAAAAGATTGAAGACGATGAAACCTTGTAAAAATCCTTAAACAGAGATAATAAATTCTACAAGGCCATTGTAAAGTGATCCAAGTCAAATGTTTCATGTTCCATAACAAGAAAACCACCACGAGCTCAAAGAGAATTCATACTTCCCTTCATTTTCCCCCCTGAACTGTAACAGATGGAATTATATAGAGGGATGTAATGAGCTACAAATATGGAATATTTATATAGATATATAGAAGCACTTATGATGATGTTTTCATACAGTAAATATTTTTCCTCACTTATGTTGTTAAGTACAATAAAACATAACTATGGAGGGAGAGAGTAAATAAAGTGGTATCTTCTTACACTACACTGTAGAAACCTTTATGGAGCTAGTAAATCATAATCTGGGTACATTGTGGACAGAATAAATTAGAATACTGCTCTATCACAAAACTTTCTATATCCACAAAGAAATATGAATTTTGGTGGACTTCATCTTCATTTGCTCTGTCAGATAATAAGAAAATGTGAAATATAAAGAAGTTCATTTACAAAACATTAAGTCTAATTATTTCTTCCTAGCCATCTGCCATGCTTATTAAATTATCAGTCTCCTCATTTCTATTTTTTTTCCTTAAAATTACTGTTCATTAATATTGTTTTCCTGCATTACAGTTTTGTGTTGAATATCATTAATCATTACATTTGAACTTTGGCTCGATTTGTTTCCTATGTTTCCCCTACATCAAGAATAAACACAGAACTCTTTAAAATACTCATTAAAGAGTTAATATTACATATGGAGTTCTAAATGGTACCATGATGTGTTTGTCATTTTTTTTAAACCAGTCGGTTCTGTATTAATGTGATAAATGATAACATGTGGGTTAAAAGGATTTACTAAAATGCAATACATTTTATGGGAAGTCCCTATGGAAAAACAGTTTAATACTTAATGGAATATGTACAGCTTACCTGAGACTGAAATATTCAGCTCCATTAGTAAGGTAAATTGAACTAGCTCATTGCATAGTATGGGTTGCTAAAAATTATTAATCATTGCTAGAATATATCCCAATGGCAAAAGAAATGTTTTGAATCTTTTACTTTTAGCTAGTTGGGACTCACTTTTCCTGTTCTACAGCAAATACTATTGCAAGATGGGATGCCTTTAATGTCGTCCATGCAAGAAATACAGCTAGTACTAGAGTACTAACTCTGTCTTTATTGTAAGGTTACATCAACAGAATCTTGAAACTATGAAAGTATTTCCCCTCCTTTCCTTTTACTTTCTGGTAAACTAGGGAAGGTCAGTTCTGAAACAATTCTCATGTCCTCTCTCCTTCTATGGGCTGAGATATCTTTTACATGATGGTTGTCCATTCTGTGGCTCTTCCTCCTGTCTCCAAAGGTCATTCTCACATACCATTATATAGCCTTATACTTTTTAATAAATCCACTTCCACTTCCTTCAGGCAACAGACTAGAGAAACAGGAGTATAACAGGAAGGAGAACAATTTTTTGATGGCAAAGCCATTGCATAAGTACCACTAAATTCATATTAAGAACAATTGGAAGGATCTAAAGGCATTCCCAAAATGGGCTTCTCGAAGGATTAGAATAATCCATTTTGTAATGTATTGGTCTTAATTACTGTAATCAGTTCGATGATTGCTTAACAGCGATATTGTTGAAACCCAGACTGTTTGTCTCCAGGACTGTTAACTGTGTTTTTGCATGAGAATTGTTACTTTAATTCTATTGGTTGCCGCCTAGAGGCGATCTGTATATATAGCTGTTAAGAGTTGCTGTTTCACCATCAATGCCTAACTGAGCTGAATACATAACAGTGGCGATGAAGGTGGGATGTGCTGCTTAACAAAGAAAGCCAGAAGTCACTAGGAGGTGAGGCCAGCATCAGAGGCTGGCAGGAACCACGTTTCCCCCCCCCTCGGTCAGCAGCAAGCCACACTGGAGATTCCATGCCCTAAGGATCCATCTTAGGGCCAGCACAGAAGCCTAGCAGCACAAGGCATTGTGAGCACAAAAGCAACTCACCATGGCCAAGGTCTGCACATTGGAAGAATTCGACGTGGCACATCCCGAGAGGTGGAATTCTTACATCTCTCATGTCGAGAACTATCTGCGAGCTAACCAGGTTAGTGAAGATGGCTTGAAGGCCGTGACACTCCTGTGCATGTGTGGCTGGGCAACGTTCGACACAGCCAAGAACCTGGTTGCCCCTGCTATGCTCAAGTCAGTCACTTACGCAGATCTCAAAAAGAAGCTCAAGGACCACTTTGAGCTGAAACTCTCCATCATTGCATGGAGACACGCATTTGAGCAGCAGGAGCAACAGCCAGGAGAGTCTGCCACTGAGTTCATAGCCACCCTCCGACAGGTGTCTCGGCTTTGCAACTTTGCAGACCTAGAGGAAAGGCTGAGGGACTGTTTAGTCTGCAGACTGAGAAACCGAGAGCTCCAGCAGAAGCTGTTCACAAAGGAGACAATATGCCTTGAAGGAGGTGATGGCCGATGAAGCCGCCAGAGGGGCCGTTAACACTTTGCGGCCCTCCAAGAACACTCCCAGCCCAGAAACCATCCATCATGAGGATGCTGAATGAACAGAAGATTCCGACCAACATTTTTTTTCTTCCTGTGGGTAATGTTATGGAGTGCAGGTTCCGAGCAGCAACATGCCAGGCATGTGGCAAACCAGGCGACACTGCCGCTGTCTGCAGAGGTTGGCAGAGGGATGGACCGCAAGAAGATGCATTCAGGAGAGATACCGGGGCCCCAGGGCAACACAGAGTAAGCTTTTGTTCCAGCCGGAGGAGCATGTTCACAATGGGTGCCCATCGCCCCCTTAAAGAGAAGCTTAGACTCAAGGTCAAGCTTCAGGGTGTTCCATGCAACATGAAACTGGACACAGGGTCAGCCCTAGCCATAATTTCCCAAGGGACCTTCAAGCACATTTGCAGTCACAGTGGCAGCCGAGCTAAACTCAGGCTGTCTAACCTTTTGCTGACGGATTTCCAAAACTCCTGAATAGCAGTCAAAGGAGAAGCCATGCTCCATGTGCAGTTCAAGGGGTTTGAGGGTCCACTAGAATTGTAGTGGTGGAGGGCCAGTGCACAAGCCTCATTGGCTTAGACTGGTTTGATGCCTTGGGCATCCAAGTAACCGGCATTCACAGAACGCAAGCGGCAGACCTGTCAGCAGTCTGCCAGGAGTTTGCTGATGTCTTCAGCTCAAGTTTAGGGAAGTACAAGAATCCTCCTATTGCCCTTCACCTTGATCCTACCATAACCCCAATACGGATCAAGCTTCATAGAGTGTCTTTTGCCCTCAAACCCAAAATCGATGCAAAGCTGGACAAACTGGTGCAACAAGGGGTGTTGCAGCCAGTAGACAGTTGGGTGTGGGAGACCCCCCATAGTCACGCCACTTAAGGCCAATGGTGAGGTTCGCATATGTGCGGATTATAAGTGCACTATAAACAGGGCACTTCAACAGCATGCATATCCGGTGCCTGTAGTCAGCCATATTTTGGCATCACTACAGGGAGGTCGCATATTCGATAAATTAGATTTGGAGCAAGCCTACCAGCAACTGCCCATGGATGAGGCCATGGCAGAAGCTCAAGGCATTGTCACCCACAGGGGGGCTTTCAGAGTTAAGCGCCTACATTTTAGGGTTAGTGTAGCCTCAGGGCTTTTCCAGGCAGTGATGGAGCGCATGCTCAAGGGCATTCCAGTTGTGTGCCCCTACTTTGATGATGTCCTCATAGCAGGAAAGTCAGTGGAGATTTTGGCTGAACGGCTTAAAGCCGTCCTTCAGCGGTTCCGCGATGTGGGGCTGAAAATAAAAAGGGTGAAGTGTAAGATTGGGGTAGATTCAACTGAGTTCCTTGGTTTCCGCATAGATGCCACAGGCATTCATTCAGCGGACTCCAAGCTCAAAGCAATCCAGCAGGCCCCCAGTCCAAAGTCTAAGGGGGAGCTTCAGGCCTTTTGGGGGCTTTTGAACTTTTACCATGCCTTTCTTTCACACAAGGCCACAGTGGCAGAGCCATTACACTGGCTCTTGGACAAAAAGGCACAGTGGCAGTGGACAAGGGTCCATGAGAAAAGGTTCTCGGCAGTCAAATCACAGCTGTCATCGAACTCAGTCCTCACCCATTTCAACGAAAAGCTACATATCTGCTTCACTTGTGATGCATTTCCGTATGGGCTTGGGGCTGTGTTGAGCCACTTGATGGCTGACAGGAGACAGACTTCCATCGCTTCCTACTCTAGAACCCTGTCATCAGCAGAATGCAATTATGCACAAATAGACAAGGAGGCACAAAAGTTTCATGACTACTTGTATGGCTACCATTTCACGGTCTTCATGGACCACAAGCCACTTCTGGGGTTGTTAACCATGAACAACCAGACACCTCAGATTCTATCTCCATGAATGCTGAGGTGCTCTATCTTCCTTTCAACCTACAGCTACAGGCTGATTCACAAACCAGGCAGGGAAATGGGCCATGCAGATGGCCTTAGCCACACATAGAGCCAGATCCTGCTCCAGCTGCATGCATCCTGGCTATCCAGGATTTGCCAAAGTCTCCCCTTCACGCTGGGTATGTGGCTGCTGAGACAGCCGCTGACAAGATGCTTGGCCATGTATTGAATTGGGTGCACACAGGATGGCTGGACAAATGTCCAGGGCCAGAATTCCAGACCTTCTACATGAAGAAAGATGAGCTCTCAGCTCATAAAAGGTGCATTCTTTGGGGAGTCAGGTCATATTCTCGAGCTCTTTGAGGCCCAGGGCTTTAGAGTCTCTGCATGAGGGACATCCGGGAATAGTCCGGATGAAGGCACTTGCGAGGAGCTACCTTTGGTGGCCTGGGCTAGATAGAGAGATTGGAGGTCCAAGTACATGGCTGTTACACTTGCCAGAAATCCAGGCCCGAGATGCCTCAAGCCCCTGTCCACTGATGGGAAGACACACACACACCGTGGTCAAGAATCCACATTGACTTTGCCGGGCCATTGCAGGGACAGCTGTTCCTCATTATAGTGGACAGTCACTCCAAATGGTTAGAGATCACACCAGTCCCAACTATGACTACTGCCAGGACCATCCAGGAACTGCACAGAATCTTTGCAATGGACAGGTTACCAGACGTGCTAGTCTTGGACAATGGGGCTCAATTTACCGCTGCAGAATTTCAGTCCTTCCTCAGAGCTAACTTAATAAGGCAAGTTTGCAAGCAAGCAAACTGTTTGGAGAAAGGCGGCTACCATTTTTCAGACATTTTTATATGCCCATCTTATATTCCAAAGAGGATTTCAACTATTAAAAGAACAAGTTAGTTTTCAATAATGGTATCTCTTAGTTGGCAAAAAAAATTGTTTATTTGGGACAGTCACAAAATCAAACGTTATTTTTTTTCCACATAAATCTTTTGCCTAGCAATCATTTTTTAAAAAATCAATTGCGCTCCATGGGGTTTCCACGAATTTACAGTTGCATATTTACAGAATTTGCAGTTGTGGATTGCTTAGTAGATGGACAAGATGGAGAAGGCCTTTAAGAAACACTGCAAATGTATTCAGTATTTTTGAATGTATAGGCAATACAAAATAACCACCCAAATAGAGTGTGCAGGTGCATTTTCTTTGCATTGCGCATGGATTGACACCTAGCATCATTAACCACAAAATGTGTGGTGTGATCACATCATATGTGATGTGGGTGAACAATATTCACTAACCAAAAGGGGAACCTGATTTTCAAATGTTCTTAATCTGTCTCAGTCTTCGGTAAATATTGCCTCAGAGAAGTAGTTGAAGGTTTTATTATTAGAGAACGCGCAGGTTATTTGGCTTCGAAACTATGTAATATAAAATCAAAGAGCACAGGTCCAAATGATTGAAATAATCATTGACTTCTCCCTTCTTAAGGGCATTTAATTATTTATTTTGAAGAATCTGATACCCAAGTGAATTAATGCGAAAGCATTTCTCTGTTTGTGCCAAATCAGTGCTTCTCAGTAGGAAGTTAGTCCATCTTCGCAAGCAAGCTCTCTTTCTCAGTAGGCAGTCCATTTCTGTAGAGTGCCATTAAGTTAATTTCAAAAAGAACCAGTAAAGGTATATGGAGCAGGCAGTAATAGCATGTAAAATATCCAAAATTACTAGACCCCAGCAACAGAACCTGGATGCCATTTTCATGCACTAATAATTTGTAGTTTACATATTGAAGGTAACTATAAACTGTCTACTTGCTTAGTTAAGGCGTGCACATAATTAAAAAAAAATGTCATTAGCTGTTTGCCATTCAGTGCCTGGGAACAGAGCTTTTTCCTTCCCCTTTGTAAAAAAAAAAACTAGAATAAAACTATTTATGGATCATTATCAAAGACAATACAGAGGGTCTGTGTCACTAAGACTGTGATTGAAAAACCAATTAAGAAGAGGCACTTGAATTTAAGCTGATTTAGTTCTGAATTCAATGGGATTAAATTGTCATTAGTCCAAATATTTTCAGGCTTAAACCAGGTTCTGGACCGGTTTGTTTACTTCATCGAGGTCTGCATACATAAATAGATAAAGTTCACCAGTAGATTTTTAATCTAGAAACATCCCAGTGAACTGCCATATTTCTAAGACTTCACATTTCTCTAAACAGAAAGAAAACCTTTCTGCTTAAGACTAACACTCTCCTTAATGGGAAATTCCTAGGGGTGCTCTATCATTTCATATTTAACACACATACACATCACTGGGACCAGCAATAGAATATTGCACGTTATTCTCCTGAGAGGATAGAGTATGCTAGGTAGACGTTTCCAACTAGCAGTGTGTTCCATTCTTCCTCCCTAGACCATCCTTTTCTAGTTGACACTCAGTGTTTTACAGCATTTCAATCCTCACTGGAGTGGTGTTTTTTTTAAAGAGACTGGATCTCCCTTAATAGTTGTTAGTTAAATTTTGTGTTTGTTTTTTGTGTTTGTTTTATTTTTGTATTTCCACAAACCACAGGGTTCCCGGAACCCTGCTGACAGCTTTTTCTTCTTCTTTTTTCAGTGATCATATTTGGATTTTGATTGCTTCATCATTACATTGAATATACTATTAAAGCTCCAATTACAGCTCTGGACACCTTGTGTGGCATCATTTTTATTTTTTATTTTAATTCCATTTATATCCCGCCCTTCTCCGAAGACTCAGGGCGGCTTACAAGCTTAGCAGTAGCCTTCATTCTATGTATATGCCTGCTTATTAGGGCTTTCACACACACACCAAGCGGCATTATTACAAAGTCAGCTTAATTGCCCCCAACAATCTGGGTCCTCATTTTACCTACCTCGGAAGGATGGAAGGCTGAGTCAACCTTGAGCCTGGTGGGATGCGAACCTGCACTAATTGCAGGCAGCTGGTGTTA
Organism: Vipera ursinii; assembly: GCF_947247035.1. Classification (NCBI taxonomy): domain Eukaryota; kingdom Metazoa; phylum Chordata; class Lepidosauria; order Squamata; family Viperidae; genus Vipera; species Vipera ursinii. Next base: position 64,683,123 of record NC_139518.1, read on the forward strand.
CGTAAGGAGGCATTAGCCCACTGCTCCACCAAGGCTCTTGCCCATTATATCTTTGTCTATGATGGATGATCCTTCTTGACTTCATGGCACTCATATCCCAGTCTTCGCACCCTTTCAGAGTTTATTCTTGCACCACTTCCCAATTTTTCCAGTGAGGCTTGAATAGCTGCTAACTTTTTATTATAGTCACCATCAGCCTTCCTTAAACTGGTGCCTTCCAGATGTGGTAGCAGGTTTAGAGCCTGTTCAATTTCTTTTTCTAAATGAATGCCAGATACTAACACTCCACTCCTGGCTTCTATGTTTTATGACAAGAAGGTCTGCAAAAGAACATAATCACTTTCAACTAACTAGAATAACTATGATTTGTGCAAAGGTAAATCTTGATTGTACAAAATTCCAGAACACATGGAACACTGTAATATGTCCAAAGGAAGGTGGTGCAGTTTGTTCCCCAGTCCCATCACATGCGTTTGCAAATGCATAGATTGCCAGTTTACTTCCATAGAAGGCATTTTCAAAACACATATACATTTATAAGGCAACTTTTAATCAGAATGCATTGTAAAATGAGATTAGATAGATTAGATAGGACCAGTAGCAACAAAGACTCAAGTGGGACATAAATCTGATTTTCAGTTGCTGTGCCACAGATAGCAAGAAGAAAATGTGTCCGCTTCCTTCCTAGTTGTGGTAAGTTTAGAAAATACACAAAAATCTATTATATTCCAGGACACATCGGATTTGGTAAAGTTTAACCTTTTCATACATTGTACTTTTTGCTAACATAGGTTACTGGTTACAAAATTGAATAGTTTATTTGAAGCCAAGAATAAACAGAAATGCTGGATAGTTATTTAAAGTTTCTGTGAAACTTATTTCATGGAACTTTCTGCTGTTTCATAGGATTCCAGAAGGAACCATATATTTTCATAGCTTTTTCATCCCCAACACTACTATTTAGCCTGTTTAGCATATATAAACAATTTATTCTGAAGTTGGAAAGCTTTTTAAAAGGCCATCATTACTTCATTGAGAAATGCCTCTTTTGGCATATTATTTAACAGAAAAAGAAGAATTTGTATAAAATCTTGAACTACATGAAAAGCATTTTCAATAGTTCCAGTTGAGTTTCCTACTTCTGGAATTATAATATATATTACAATAATATATATTATTGTAGTTCTAGTGCCTGGAAAAGAAAGACTGTTCTGGAGTATCCAGTTCCAGATGCTAAGATGATCTGGTGACATGACATACTGCTAAGCTTGTAAGCCGCCCTGAGTCTTCAGAGAAGGGCGGGATATAAATGGAATTAAAATAAAATAAATAAATAAAATAATATATAACTGGAATCAACAATGGAACTATACAATCTCAGGCAACAAAATTATCTTAGATCTCCTCTATAATAGGGACACAGTGCTACAGTAGATGTTGTTTGAAAGGAACATCAGCTAAATAAGAATCTGATTGTCTCATTCATCTAAAACTTTCTCGATTTTTTTTCTTGAAGCATTCATTTCAGTTCTCATCCATGAAGCATCCTCAGTTCTGACTGAATGCTGGGGAATAGAAAGATTTATATTCCTTGAGGTCATCTAGTTGTTAGCACTTTGAAGGTGGGTCACTAGCTCTCTGAGAGTTGTTGAGGCCCCTTGGGTGCTTTTTTGTGCCCTTGGGGTCCCCTGGATCAAAGTGCAAATGGATATGGAAATCCTTCTTAGAAATGCTAAAAGGATTATGTGGTAAATAGGAGTTAGGTGGTATCATATCACTCCCCCTCTGTTGAGAAAGGGCTGTTCCATTTGAACATAGATTGCCTCTTTTACCCCTCTTTCAAACCAGTGGTCCTCTCTGCCCAGAATGTGGACTTTTTGCCATTTTCAAAAGAATTGATCTTTGTCTGTCAAATGCAGATGGACTGCTTGAATCTTGTTCTGATGGGTTTGTTCTCCTAGGTCAGACATGTCAAACACAAGGCCCGGGGGCCAGATCCGGCCCGCGAAGTGGTTTCATGAGGCCCGCGAAGCCATCTTGGAAACAGTGAGGGAACGGCCCCCACTGCCTTGGCCCTGGCCCAGAGACCCTCCTTCTGCCAGAGACCCTCAGATCTGTCCCACTCCTGCCCGGGCCCCTATAGGCACCCTTGATGCCAATGATGTAGAGCTGGCCACGCCCACCCAGTAGGCCATATGCACTCTAGCCACACCCACCCAGTAGGCCACACCCACCCAGGCCACACCCACCCAGCCCCCTGAGGGCAACCGCAATGCTGATGCGGCCCTCAATGAAATTGAGTTTGACACCCCTGTCCTAGGTTGTGAAGGGTTTCCCCAATGTACAGATCTACATGTGGCTCACTGCACTGAGACAAACCCATCAGGAGAAGAGCTGAAAACGTTGCCCCCAAAGTCTGGCAGATCAGCCAGAAGGGGAAAGGGATTTCTTTTGTGAACTAAGCATGAGAAAGTGCTTATTACTCCAACAGTTAAATTGATCTCTACACTGGACACCTAAGAGGAATCCCATGCTAGATCATTCAGAAATCAAATGGCAAATATGACCCACCAATCATTTTAGTAAACTGCTTAGTAACAAGAGTGGGAGGAAAAGTTCATGGATTGGACCTTATAATTAATTTAAATATCAAATTAGTTAATGGAATGGGATGCAACAGATTTGATGATCTTTCACTGAAGCTTTATGACTTCTTGTGGCTGACAAATATGAACTACAGGCAACAGCTCCAAAATAATCCTGGAAGAGGAAGCATTTTTATTGTGCAAATTGGGCACGGTTGAAGAAAAGACACAAGACATCACTGTTTACATGTCTGGTTTCCTTTTGCTATCACCTTGTATCTTGTTTCAACTATACAGCTTTATCCAAAGATAGAGAAACAGAATGAGCAAAAGAAAAGCATTTGGTGGAAATAGAGTAATATACATCCTCAGAATGTACAAACATGGAGTTTAGGGGGTAAAAGAGGTAAAGATTAAGACCAGAAGCACTAACTCATATCCCTCCCATAGGGATGCCCCGTAGGCAATGGAGGAAATGTAGTAAGTACAACTAAAATTGGATTTCATAATTGCTACTAATAAAGGGGAGAGCCTGTGCAGCAATTTACTGTGCTGTTGGCAAAATGAATTGCTCAAGGCATATTAGATAACACAAATACAGTAAGTAAATGATGATTAAAATAACTATATAGTAAGCATTGTATGTGCTACACAGCACAACTCTGTTCACAAACACTTTAGATATCTTCCCCAGTGGTTGCATGTTTGTTGTTTATTATTACATTAATTGCTACATTAATTTTTAAATTACTACATTAATTTTTTTCAAAAAAAAAATCAATGAACATCGTCTCACCCTATAAAATGTTTTTGAATGTTATTTTAATCCTCACCCCAAACTGCGTAGAAGGAAGCATGACATCATTCGGCAGCATTAAATAGTATTAAACAGACCATAACTAACATTAGTCGTATAAATTATACATAAGGTGGCATTTTTATGTACTCTGTGAATAATTGCTTCATGGGTTGTGCAATCTTTTCCAAAACAAGTTCCAAAGAAATAACATCTCTGGTTATGTTTCATAGTTACATGTTAGTAACTGAATTAGCATGCATTTACTAAGTTAACAGAGAACATTCTTCTTCTAAGATAATCATTTATTTTTATCGGAGGTTTAATGTTTCATGCCACATCATTGCCAAAGTCAATATACGTGAAACTGAGGGCTGTTTCTAGCTTTACTCTCTTTTTGTAGAATACTTATCTGGGACTGAAATCCTTCATTTATGTAGCTACAAATAAATCCCATTGAATCAGTGGGTTTATTTAGCCTCTGCTGTATGAAAACAAGCCTTTGCATACTTATATAGTCCTGTTATGCGGAGGAGACCTAGCTGTAGTATTATAAAAATTTACAAGGGCTAAGATTCCTACAGCTGTGGTGTTAATTTTAGGAAAGGAATACATAATTGTGCGTCTTTCAGTTTAGCTGGCAAACAAGCTTAATATTTTAAAGATCAGTTTTAATAAGCTGTAAAATATGTGTGTGCGTATATATGCCCTGACTCATATTCTAATAAATAGAGCAATTGTTCTTTAGCAATTAGAAAGCTGCATAGCTTGTATTAATATCCAGATAACACTGTATAATGATCATATGATCGAGTACAGCTTTCTCCAGTCTGCTCCCTTCAGCTCTCTAGGAATAAAACTCCTGTGATTCCATGCCAGGATAGACAATACTGGAGGGAATGAGGATGCTAGATCTGGATTATTAAGGCAGCTCCAAAATTCACTGCTTTGCACTCTTTAAAACAAACAAACAAACAAAAAACAGAATTTATTCCAAATTCTTTCCTGTCATTCCTGGAAGAAAGGATACATAGAGTGCTCCACCAGGAGGCATCACAAGATATTTTACCCAACCTCCTTCAGGCTTGTAGTCTACTGTCCTGAGAGGTGTGGTGTTAATAAATAGTAAAGCTGTAGTGATTTGGAGTATAAAGATTAATAAATAAATAAAATCACTGTTCCAGAGAAAATGGAGAATAAATTTAGCCTAGTGGGAATATTTATAGTTCAGGATTGAAATGCAGGGTCCTTGGTGCTCTCTGAATTGGATGCTTTCTTTCAGATGTTTCATTACCCAAACTAGGTAACATCATCAGTTCTATCATGTATAGTCATATATCCAGTGCTTTTTTTGTAAAAGAAAAAGGTGCCGGAACTCACACATGTCATACAACCCACCTTGCCTACCCTACAAGGTTCCATCCAAAAAAGGTGCCGGAACTCCGTTCTGAGCGTTCTATGAGAAAAAAAGCCCTGCATGTATCTGATTATTTAAAGGCACTGTAGTGGACAGTTGATAGTGTTTGCTTCCTTTTTCTTTTGTGAGGTGCCCAAACCTTTTGGTTAATTCTTTTGCAATATTCTATGTAGGAGCTGTGGTGACACAGTAGTTAGAGTGCAGCATTGCAAGCTAACTCTGCCCACTGCCAGGAGTTTGATCCTAACTGGTTCAAGGTTGATTCAGCCTTCCATCCTTCCAAGGTTGGTAAAATTGTTGGGGGCAATATGCTGACCCTGTAAGCTGCTTAGAGGGTGCTATAAAGCACTGTGAAGCAGTATATAAGTCTAAGTGCTACTGCTATGTTGGGGTCCCTGGTAATGATACAATTGGACCAAAGGGTATGTATATTGTGTATTTGGGGGTATATGTAGAAGTGTGAGAAGATGGCTCCACCGCTTCTCATCCGCCATTGTTTCTCTTTGGTAATTTGATTAATTAGGTCACTGAACTGTCCATAGGGTTTTCATGGCAAAGATACTGGAGTGGGTTGCCATTTCCTTCTCCAGTGGATCACGTTTTGTCAGAACTCTCTGCTATGACCTGTCCGTCTTGGGTGGCCCTGCACGGCATAGCTCATAGCTTCATTGAATTACGCAAGCCCCTTCACCACGACAAGGCAGTAATCCATGAAGGGATTACTCAAATACTTTGGCCACCTAATGAGAACGAAGGACTCACTGAAGAGCCTAATGCTGGGAAAGATTGAGGGCACTAGAAGAAGGGGACGACAGAGAATGAGGTGGCTGGATGGAGTGACTGAAGCAGTAGGTGTGAGCTTAAATGGACTCCAGAAGATGGTAGAGGACAGGAAGGCCTGGAGGAACGTTGTCCATAGGGTCGCGATGGGTCGGACACGACTTCGCAACTAACAACAACAGGTCACTGAGAGCTCTCTTGATCCAGTTGACTAGTTTTTATATTCTATTAGTGCTCACTGGGACATAAGATTCTTTGTCTTCTAATATTTCTTTTGCTTTTTGTAAATGTTGTGCTCTGTCCAAATATTTGCTCTGATATTACATAGTTTGGGTAATGAAACATCAGTAAAAAAGCAGCCAAGCTCAGAGAGCACCAAGGACCCCTCAGGGAATGGCCTTAAGGGAGAGGAGGAAGATCCACTACTCAAGCAATGATTGGAAAAAAGAAAGCTGAGTCCAGGACAGAACTGTAACTTGAGAAAGCATCTCATACAATACGCTCCCTAGTTCTCACAGAGATAAAGGGAAGGAGGAGGAAATTGTATTCAGATTCAAGATTCTGTTACAGTAACCTTAAAGAAAAAGTATTACTTATCTGCATGTCTTTAGTGACCTAATCTGGTCCTTGCAGAAATACAAGTACAAGTTCCTCCTTCAGAAGCATAGGAAACTATATTTTTTTGTTCCTATGGGTATTTTCCATCGTGATCACACTTATTTAGTGAAGGAAGAAATTCACTCTTTTGTCACCATGTATGCATGGAAACCTAGGTTATATGTGAGTTACACATTTTGGTGCTTTTGTGTTGAATAGTTTCATGTTAGTCCCTGATGGCATTTTGTGAAAAAATGGCAAATTGAATGATTCACTCTTTCAACACAGTGCCAGTATAGGAAACTCCACTACCTGCCTACTGAAGGTCAAACAAACTGAATGGAGTAGATCCCAATCTCCCTTTCTATTAGTTTCACATTGAAATTGGAGTTTTGACATTTTCCTACTAACATTTTTAGGACTTTGGTTGTTTGATTGTGGCTCTTGTGAAATAAAGACTGAAGAAATATAGAAGTAAATGTACATTATGTTGATATTTGTGTCTGTGGGTGTTGGTGTGTGTGTGTGTGTGTGTGTGTGTGTTTAACACATACAATAAAGCAAGACATGCCCCCTCTTGATTTCATTTCACTTAATCAGTGCCAAATGAGTTCTGGGGGAATATTTAGCAAGCTATCACAAATTAACTTGAAACTATTTTTGCCAACTTATCTCAGTAAAACTGTACATCTTCTGCAAATTGCAGAAACCATGTTATTATTTTCACAATGTATTCTGGAACATAAGAGAGTATCAGTGACATTTCCCTTAATTTATAGGCCTACTTTTAACATCCTGTCCAGGAATTTTGCCCTTTACTAACAAATTGAATGCTCCAACATGGTTTCTTGCTTGCTCACCCTTACGCCCATCTGTCAAGATGGCTTAGTGCCTGATGGCTAAGGGGTATGCCAGTTTCATTTGGTCATAAACTCTCATCTGAAATAGCCTTAGATGAACAACAATGCTACAGACTAAGCCTACAAAGAATGTCTACCATGCTGCAAGATGAAAGGAAGGGAAAAGAAAAGAATGGAAGGGAAATAGATGGATATTAAAAAAAATGTATGCTATGATCACAAAGCAATTCTTTTCTTTTAAAATATTTCAAAATATCAGTACGTTCTTTATAATTCTATATTATATTAATGCAGGTATAAAAGGTTAATATTCATGTACAAAATTTATGTAAGTTTCCCTTCCCTCCCTCCCTTTCTTCTTCCTTCCTTCCTTCCTTCCTTCCTTTCTTTTTCTTTTTTTTTGTGGTGGGGTAAATCACAGAATACCGTTGTTTCATAATATAACATGAAAACTACTCTGGAAAATGAATGCTATTTTGATTGATTAGAAATATTTACTGCTTATATGGAAACCAATCCAGCAAAGTGTTGTAAACCCACCCATTCCAATAACATTCCTGAAACTCTCTTCATTGTTTAATTATAGTTCAATATGTAATATTTGCATCAATATTTCACTCAACATATGGAGGGCTAGAAAGCATACAAACTAATGGCAAAGAAAATGGAAAATAATTTTACTGTTCTAATTAGAAATTTCTGTGAGATGGAGATATTCTTCCTCATCGTGAACATGTCTGACTAATGTCAAGCAATCTTTTTGACATAGGAAATTCACTTTAGATTGTTGAGTTTGATTTGAAGCAAAGGTCTTTTCCATTTTCAGTATCATTTATTAAGTCTGCAAGTATATACACTGGTTTATGTTCCAATTTTAAACTTTTAAATAGAAAAAACAGGTCCTTAAGTGAGAGCTTTTTAAAAAGCTTGTATTCTATGATATTGCATATGCACGATAATTAATATTCTATCAGAAGATTAAACTGTTATTGGTTAACATTGAATGTACATTTTGTCTACAAAATAAAAAGGCTAGATCGGATTAAAAAAAAACCTAGACATTCAATAGAACAGTTCAAACTCTACTTCCAAAGTCTTAGATAACACTGGAGAAATCATCCAGTGATGCCAAATTTACATTCCATTTTGAATCTCACCTATCTTAAAAAAAAAGAAAGGAATAGATCATCTGCAGAAACCCAAAGACCTCCAACGAGAGGAACTGTGTAAGAACATTATCCAGATGTGTACAAACACACTTCAGCAGTACACCAGAAAAAGTAACAAATGCCCTGGTTTATAGAAAAAGACTACCTATGCAATGTCTTCTGTCTTTCCTATTATTTCTCTAACCAATTTTTGTCTGGTTATAGGAAGTGAGGAAGAAATTATTTGCAATAGTGAAAGCACTGCAACTTAGAACATTATTATCTTGTTTTCCTTATCCCATCTCTGATCTGTAAACAAATCTATAAAGCATTGCCTTTCAGTCCTGATGTCAACAAAAGGGGATCAGAAATAGCAATATATTTACTTAGTAAGGTCACACTTGGAATACTGCATCCAGTTTTGGTCACCACGATGTAAAAAAGATGTTGACACTCTAGAAAGAGTACAGAGAAGAGCAACAAAGATGATTAGGGGACTGGAGGCTAAAACATATAAGGAAGGGTTGCTGGAATTGGGTATGTCTAGTTTAATGAAGAGAAGGATGAGGGGTGACATGATAATAGTGTTCCAATATCTCAGGGGTTGCCACAAAGAGGGAGTCAAGCTTTTCTCCAAAGCACCTGAAAGCAGGACAAGAAGCAATGGATGGAAACTAATCAAGAGAGAAGCAACCTGGAACTAAGGAGAAATTTCCTGATAGTTAGAACAATTAATCAGTGGAACAACCTGCCTCCAGAAGCTGTGAATGCACCAACACTGGAAGTTTTAAAGAAGAGACTGGACATCTATTTGTCTGAAATGGTATAGGGCAGACATGTCAAACACAAGGCCCAGGGGCCAGATCCGGCCTGCGAAGTGGTTTCATGTGGTTTCATGTAGTATTCAGTATCAGCTGCCATGAACTTTAGGGTGGCTGGACAGAAGGGGAGATGGTTCAATGGAAACAAAACTTCACTAGATAGAAGGGGAGTTGCTTCAAGGGAAACGAAACTTCACTGTATCTCTCTGAGATGGACTTCAAGGACCATCAGCTAGGAACGGAATGCAGCTGCATACCAAACCTATGACTGAAATGATCTTATTTGAATGTGATTGGACGTGGGGGCACAGTGATGGGAGGCAACTAAGGGAGGGAAAAGTTATACTTGGAGATTTTGGTGCACGATTTTCAGTTTTGGCTATAGATTACTGTAATTCACGTGACTTCTAGTAAACTATACCTTTCTCAATAAATGGAGTTAAGGATTGTTCATACTTAGAGGTTCAACCTGAGGCAGGTCTTACAGAATAGTATCTGAATAATTGTAGAGCAGACATGTCAAACACAAGACCCAGGGGCCAGATCCGGCCCGCGAAGTGGTTTCATGTGGCCCCCGAAGCCATCCTGGAAACAGTGAGGGAACGGTCCCCGCTGCCTTGGCCCTGGCCCAGAGACCCTCCTTCTGCCAGAGACCCCCAGATCTGTCCCACTCCTGCCCAGGCCCCCATAGGCACCCTTGATGCCAATAATGTAGAGCTGACCATGCCCACCCAGTAGGCCATACGCACTCCAGCTGCACCCACCCAGTAGGCCACGCCCACCCTGGCCATACCCACCCGGCCCCCCGAGGGCAACCACAATGCTGATGTGGCCCTCAATGAAATTGAGTTTGACACCCCTGGTATAGGGTTTCCTGCCTGAGCAGGGGATTGGACTAGATGACCTCCAAGGTCTCTTCCAACTATTTTTATTGTTATTGTTACTTTAACCTTGCTCTAATAAACCAATTTTATATATTTTTTCCTTACACTTTCAAACAATCTTAATAATTAGTCCATTCAAGTAATTTATTTATTTATTACATTTTTATTCTGCCTGTATTATTTTTATAGATTAGTCAAGGTGGCAAACATACCTAACACTCCTTTGTCCTTCTATTTTCCCCACAACACGGTGAGCCTGGAGCAGAGATGATGGTGTGGAATTCAACTTACGAAGGAGTTGCTTTCATTGGGCAAGTTTAATAGTGCCTCATTCTCTCTCCCATCCACCTCTGGAGTTGCTTAGTTGTAGCACTAGCAAGTGGAAGGTACATATTAATGTGACAAGTATCCAGTAAGTATTGTATGCCTGCTACCACAGAGGAGGAAATAATTATCATATTGGGGTTGCAGTAGAAAGTTCTCTCACAGTGTTGCATAACTACATCATCTAAGCAACCTTTCTTCTAAATGTCCACTTACACAACCATCTTCTGAATCTTTATCAGTCTAAGCAACACTTACAGAAAGTAATTCCTGAAACATGAACAATATTCGAAACCATAATTTTCTTAAAGCCTAACAAAAACATTGGAATGTTTAAGTTGAATAGGACAATGCTAAACAGATGCATAACAAAATACACTGAGCTAGGTTTTTATATAACTACCACATTTGATAAAACATTCCTTCCTTGTTGTGGCAGTTCCAACATCTATTGTTGCATGATTTATCTATCTTGGCAATTGTTGATTGAGTTATATACCATCTGTAAAACATTTTACACCAATTTTCTCTCAGATTGTGGCTTGGTGTAAGTTTTATTGATTTTTCTATAAATCTTCCCATTGATCCGTGGCTGTTACTTCTCTGAAATTTTACATCTATTTTAAAGTGTAAGGGGTTTTTTTTACATTTGTTCTATTTCTGTATCATATTTAAGTAGTAGTTTCTAAATGCATTCTAATTAATTATCTTAATTCTGTATGTATATAAATATTAAGGTCCCTTCTTCTTTTTTTGAGATTGCTTTTTATTTTTCTAGTTTTTTGAAGATAAATTAACCAGGGCAGATTTCTTACTTCATTAACCAATTCTCATTGTGTCTTTAGTCTATTTCTTGAGTCCAAATATATCATGTTGGCATATGTAATCAGATCTTTCTTACTTTAAATATCTTTGCAATAAAAAGCATTTGACAGTGATGCTAGTGGTAAAATCATTGGATTTATTCTTGTTTTTAATGATTCCTAATTATTAACAGATTTTTCTCTTATATATGTCTCTTGAGAGTTTTGTCTCCTTTTGTTTCCTTATACCACAAATATCTGTGAAGTCCATTAGCTAAGTCTGCTTTCTCCATTGTTGATATTCTACTATTGGGAACTTTTGTTATCCATGATAGGCAGATTGCTATATAATATAATCTGAGGCTGTGAAAACCTTATCCCCCTCTTTCCCAGACATCTTCCAAAATTTTGAATTTTATCCTTCTTTTTTTCCCTATTCTATACTGTATAAACCTATTAATTGTTTTTTTTTTGCCAACCTTCTGAATTTGCCTAACAAGAAGCAGTTAAGCTTGACATAATCATAATCATAATAGTAAAGTTGGAAGGGACCTTGGAGGTCATCTAGTCCAACCCCCTGCTCAGGCAGGAAACCCTATACCATTTCAGACAAATGGCTATCCAGTCTCTTCTTAAAAACCTCCAGTGTTGGAGCATTCACAGCTTCTGGTGGCAGGTTGTTCCACTGGTTAATTGTTCTAATTAATAATAATAATAATAATAATAATAAGAAGAAGAAGAAGAAGAAGAAGAAGAAGAAGAAGAAGAAGAAGAAGAAGAAGAAGAAGAAGAAGAAGAAGAAGAAGAAGAAGTTGGAAGGGACCTTGGAGGTCATCTAGTCCAACCCCCTGCTCAGGCAGGAAACCCTATACCATTTCAAGCAAATGGCTGTCCAGTCTCCTCTTAAAAACTTCCAGTGTTGGAGCATTCAAAGCTTCTGGAGGCAGGTTGTTCCACTGGTTAGTTGTTCTAACTGTCAGGAAGTTTCTCCTTAGTTCTAGGTTGCTTCTCTCCTTGACTAGTTTCCATCCATTGCTTCTTGTCCTGCTTTCAGGTGCTTTGGAGAATAGCTTGAGTCCCTCGTCTTTGTGGCAGCCACTGAAATATTGGAACACTGCTATCATGTCACCCCTAGTCCTTCTCTTCATTAAACTAGACATACCCAATTCCAGCAGCCGTTCCTTATATGTTTTAGCCTCCAGTACCCTAATCATCTTTGTTGCTCTTCTCTGTACTCTTTCCAGAGTCTCAACATCTTTTTTACATTGTGGTGACCAAAACTGGATGCAGTATTCCAAGTGTGGCCTTACCAAGGCATTGTAAAGTGGTATTAATACTTCATGTGATCTTGATTCTATCCCTATGTTAATGCAGCCTAGCACTGTGTTGGCTTTTTTGGCAGCTGCAGCACACTGCTGGCTCATATTTAAGTGATTGTCCACTAGGACTCTGAGATCCCTCTCACAGTCACTACTACTGAGCATGGTACCCTCTATACTATACCTGTACATTTGGTTTTTCCTGCCTAAATGTAGAACCTTACTTTTTTCACCGTTGAATTTCATTTTGTTAGATAACACCCAGTGTTCGAGTCTGTCCAGATCCTCCTGTATCTTAAGCCTGTCTTCTGGAGTGTTGGCTATTCATGCCAGCTTAGTGTCGTCTGCAAATTTGATGAGTTCCCGATCTATCCCCTCTACCAAATCGTTGATGAAAATGTTGAAGAGCACTGGATCCAGAACAGAGCCCTGGGGCACCCCACTACACACTTCCCTCCATGTAGATGCGGTTCCATTGAGGACCACATGCTGAGTATGGCTGGTCAACCAGCTACGAATCCATCTGTTGGTGATGCTGTCTAATCCCCATTTTTCTATCTTATCAAGTAGTAGTTTGTGATCTACTTTATCAAATGCCTTACTAAAGTCCAAGTAAATCATACCCACAGCATTCCTCTGGTCCACTAATTTTGTCACTTGGTCAAAGAAGGCAATAAAATTTGTCTGACATGATCTGTTTTTGACAAACCCATGTTGGCTTTTAGTAATGATTTTGTTTGCCTCTAGATGCTCGCTGATTCGTTGTTTGATTATGTTTTCCAGAATCTTTCCAGGTATTGAGGTCAGGCTGATAGGTCTGTAATTTCCTGGATCCATTTTTTCCCTTTTTTGAAGATGGGAACTACATCAGCTCTTTTGCAGTCCTCTGGAAGTTCCCCAGTGCTCCAGGATCTTTGAAAGATACAGTTCAGTGGTTCTGAGATCACGTCTGCCAGTTCCTTGAGAACCTTGGGGTGTAATCCATCTGGGCCTGGTGATTTGAACTCTTCTAGGCTGGACAGGTGCTCACTTACCATTTTCTTGCCTATCTTAACTTGTGTTTTTATTCTGTTTTTTATGGTACTGTTTTTGGTAGGTTGGACTGTTTTTTCTCTTTGTGTAAAGACAGATGCAAAAATGAGTTAAGGAGTTCTGCTTTCTCTGTTTCTTGTCACCTTCTTGCCTCTTTCACCCACTCCCCTCAGGGTGCCGTCAGTCAGGGAATGTCGACTGGCAGCTCCCAGGGGGAGAGCATTCTCTGTGGGCGCGCCTGCCCTGTGGTGGAATCAGCTTCCAGTTGAGCTTTGGATGGCTCCCAACCTTCGCTCGTTTTGCCGCGACCTGAAGACTTGGTTGTTTGAACAGGCCGGCCTGGACTGAGGGATTGGATTTTAGAGTTATATTTTAAAAATTTTAAATTTTAGAATGTATTTATTACTTAGGGCTATTGATTTAATGTTATTTTAATTTTTATATCTTGTGTGTTGTTAGTGTTTTTTGCCCTGTACACCACCCTGAGTCCTTGGAGAGGGGCGGTATATAATAAATAAATAAATAAATAATGGACCAATCATTTCCTTCACTTTTTTCTTGTTTTTGTTATTTTTGACTTTGGTCGCAAGCCTTAGTTCATTTTGAGCCTTAACTTTCTTTACTTCATCTTTGCAGGCTCGGGCTATTTGCTGATATTCTTACTTAGTTATGTGCCCCTCTTTCTACTTCTTATACTTGCCCTTTTTATCTTTCAATTTATCAGAGTTCTTTATGCAGCCATGCTGGTTTCTTTTGAGACCTGTTATTTTTCTTCTTTGTTGGTATTGTGCTAGACTGGGCCTTTATTATCTCACTTTTCAAAATTTCCCAAGCTTCTTGAGTTGTTTTCCCCTTTAGGATTCTCATCCATGGATTCTTTCCTAAGGTCTCTCTAAGTTTATTGAAATTAGCTCTTTTAAAGTCCAAGACTCTAGTTTGGCTGTGTTCTATTGCTTGTGCTTCCAGAATGTCAAATTCCAATATTGCATGATCATTTTCCCCCAAGGTTCCTGTGGCTTCGATACTTTCCATCATTTCATCTCTGTTAGTGAGAATTAAATCCAATATGGCTAATCCCCTAGTTCCCTTCTCTACTTTTTGGGAGAGAAAGTTGTCTACTAGGTTTGTCAGGAATCTGTTTGATCTTCCACTTGGTGCAGAGTTTGTCTCCCAGTTGATATCAGGGTAATTAAAGTCCCCCATTACTATTGTGATGTGCTTCCTACATACCTTAGTTAGCTGACTAGCAAAAAGTCCATCTATTTCCTCTGCTTGGTTGGGTGGCCTATAATATACGCCTATGACAATGTCATTTTTTCACCTTTTATATTGACCCAAATTTATTTATTTATTTATTTATTTTTATTCCATTTATATCCCGCCCTTCTCCGAAGACTCAGGGCAGCTTACAAGCTTAGCAGTAGCCTTCATTCTATGTATATGCCTGCTTATTAGGGCTTTCACCCCCCAAGCGGCATTATTACAAAGTCAGCTTAATTGCCCCCAACAATCTGGGTCCTCATTTTACCTACCTCGGAAGGATGGAAGGCTGAGTCAACCTTGAGCCTGGTGGGATGCGAACCTGCACTAACTGCAGGCAGCTGGTGTTACTTAAGGAGGCATCAGCCCACTGCTCCACCAAGGCTCTTTTAACCAAATGCATTCAAGTTTACAGTTTTCATCATTGTTGTGCTCTATTTCTGTAGAGATGTAGTTATTTCTTTTTTTTATTAAAAAGTTTTAAAATACATTTTTGAACATAAACCCCATCCCCCCCTACCCCTACCCCTACCCCATACCCTAACCCACCGAATACCCCTACCTCCCCCAGCCCCCCCCGGACTTCCCAAAGCAGAATACAGGGTATTATTTTCACAATCTTAATCTAAAATATACTAACTAACTAAAATTACACTTTAAATCCAGTCGCACTTTAACTCTCCTTAAACATCATAATATATCTCCACTACAAATATTCTTCACATATTCCAAATTCTACCATTTCTATCTGATTCAAAACTTTCAAAATCCATTCTTCTATAATAAACAAATCAGCCTTCTTCCACTATCTTAAAGATCTTATATATTCCACTAAATTACTTTAACTTTTAAAATTGTAATCTTTTACAATTCAACCATATATAATAATACATTGCATCATCACAACCACATCTTCAACATTTAGACTAACAATTTAAATACATACATACTAATTTTTAAGATCTACTGTAAATACCATCACCAAATATCCACCATTGTTAGATCTTGATTATCCTACAATCTTTAACAAGTTCCATTTCTAAATCTTATTTCTATCAAAGTCCTTCATTAATCTCTACTATTATTATTATTGTTATTGTTATTATTATTATTATTATTATTATTATTATTATTATTATTATTATTATTATTCCTTAAATCTAAATGCAGCCCGTGTCATTCTTTGAATCTTAAGATCTTTAAATAAAACCAAGGATTGCACAGCTTCCGAAACTATTTCTTGTAACTGTCGCTCTCCTTCTTCCTTTCCTTTTTTGACTTCTGAGGATGACGGTAAGCCTGCTTTCAATACATTAGAATAAAAATCACGTGCCTTCCCTACTGTATTAAGACAATATCTTTCTCCAGAATAATTTACCACAATCCCCGATGGTATCTCCCACCTGAACCGAAGCTGTTGTTTCTTTAATTTATCTGTCAGAAAGAAAAAATCTTTCCTTTTTCTCAAAATTCTTGGAGGAATCTCTTTCAGAATCAGAACCTCCTGATTGGCCACTTTAAGTCTTTTATTATAAGAGATTTGAATGATCTTATTTCTAATCCTTCTCTTTGTAAAATACACAATCACATCCCTTGGCAGTTTCCTTTGTTTAGCAATCCAAGAATTAACACAAAATACTTTATCTTCCCAAAAAAATCCTCAGGTTGAAACCCCAAAATAGGCGCCAGGGCGTCCACCAATGTCTCTTCCAGATTCTCCTGCGGATTTTCTTTCAAGCCTCTGATCCTCAAGGTGAATTCCATATCTCATCATCATTTCATCTTCAAGTTTTTACATTTTATTCTCCACTTCACCCATTTTAGCCTCCAACATCAGATTATTTTGTTTCACTTCTTCCACACATTCTTCCAGATTCTCAAAACACTCTGAAAACACTTGAAGTGCCATCAAAGTATACTCCCTTATTTTCTTGCTCTCCTTTCCAATAAATTCTGCCACCTTCTCAAATATTTTTTCAGACTGAATTTTTAAGGCATCGTTTAGAGCATATTGTAAATCTTTTAAAGTCAATACAGATGCAGCAGCTTCGGGAAGTAACTTCAAAGACTGTCTTCCAAATTGCTCAACAAACAATGCCTCCACACTTTTAAAAATGGGTCTATGCGGTTTGGGAGCCATTTTTGCAACTAATAACTTTCAATACACACTTTCACTTTCCAGTCCATTTATTACTTTGTAGTTAAACTGTGAAATATCCAAATCTTGAAAATAACTTTTTAGCACCTCCAAATTATAACTAGCTCTTTTAAGGTTTAAAAGTCCATTTTACATATTCCTCTCAGTTGAAACAGTCACTTTACTTTGGAAAAAAAAACACTTTCGCTTCTTGTTAAAAAGAAAAAAAAATCAGTCAGGGGCCATCTTCCCCTTCTTCCCCTTCGTTGGAGCAGGAAGAGAGTTTGAGTTTCAGAGTTAAAGCTTTGTACTTGATATTTATACTGCTTCTGCATCAGCTCTGCTGCTACCATCACTCAAGATGTCAATCAGATCCGGCAGGAGTGGATTCAGCGTCTTGTTCTGCTAAAGCAGAAGAGTCCTTCGTCCGGAGCATTTCCAGGCTTCGGGGGGGCTCTCACCCTCTCATCTAGGGGAGCTCTACCCCTACCTGGAAGCTCCCCCTCCCCTCTTTGCCCGAGGAGAAGGGTTTTCGAGCAGCGGAACAGCTGATCGTCGGCTATTCCACTGCTTCAACGGGATCGAAGGGCCGGCGGTCGAATCCAACCGTCCTCGCCACTGAAGCGGCACCCAGAAGTCTGAGATGTAGTTATTTCTTATATAGAGAGCAACTCCACCTCCTCTTTTATTTGGTCTGTTTCTTTTGAATAATTTAAATCCCTCTAGCTGTGTGTTCTATTTGTGGGTTTCATCCCACTATGTTTCTGTAATGGTGACAATATCGTATCTGCCCTCATTAACCTGAATTTCTAGTTCACCCTGTTTATTGCTCATACTCTGTGCATTGGTGTATAGACATTTGAGTCCTTTATGATTGACCCTGTGTTTACTTTCTACATGAGCTGTGTGGTGCCTGAGTTCCCGTATTGTCTTACCACCTATTTGGTTAGTGCACTTTGTGTGGCACTCACTATTAGAAGCTTGATTTTGCTTGACAGCAAGGTTGATATTCTCGTCTACACACACACATCTATGTTACATGAACTGATAGCCCTATAGTTTTTATATTGCCAGGGACAGGGATGTTCTGTATCAATTAACTCACTGTCCCCGTTGTTTAGTTTAAATATTTCTCCAGAAAGTCTGTGAATTTATAGCCAAGCAACTCTGTCCCTTTCTTTGATGGATGCAAACCATCTCTTTTATACATTTTTTTCATTGGACCAGCTACAGACATCATGACTAATATATCCAAAGCCTTCCTTTAGCCACATATTGAATTGTGCTTTACGCTGGCCTTTTCCATTTTGCTCCTTATACACTGGTAAAACCTCTGAAAAGTAAGCCTACAATCTATTCTGCTAACTTCCTGCCCCAAGCTCTGGAAATCATTCTGCACAGAGAGTACATCTTTTTGGGACAGATCGTTAGTACCAAGATGTACAATAGCCTCCACATCACAGTCCTTGCTGGCATTCTTGATTATTTTAGAAATACGCTTCTTGTCCCTACTGGCAGTAGCACCTGGAAGACACCTGACCTCTTTTGAAACCTCTGTGGACTTTCCTAAACTTACATCCCTTATAACTGAATCACCAACCAGAAGATGGCTTCTCTTTTTGGATGCCTTTCTGTTCTTGCATGACTGATGTGTAATACCTGATTCGCACTTCTCCGTGTCGAAAACAAGTTCTTCATCTTGGACCACAATCCCCTGCTTATTTGAGTTATCATCACAAATACCTTTACCGGTCTCCTTAATGTCCCTATTAAGGTCAGCAAGGGCACTGTATCTGTTGTGTAGGGACACAGCAAAAGCTTTGTGTTTATGGTTCACAGCTCTCACCCTGCCAGATCCCACGGTTGTCCACACTGCCCTTCTCCTGCAGGATCTTTGTGGCAGAGGGGGCAGATAGCGGGGAGGCTCAATAGAATAGAAGGGCTGAACTGGACACCTAATTTCTGCCTGAAGAGCACGGATTACAGACCCTAGATAAATAATCTGTCCTTGTAGACTAGTGATTTGTTTACAGATAAGACAATTTCCAAGTTTGAAAAGGGTACTGCAAAAGACAACTGCAAAACAAGTGTTGCACTGAACTAAGCCTGACATCCTTAGATAGAAGGATGTACCACTGCTGTTTATGATTATTAGTTATATAATTTGTGAGCTTTTAGGCATGTGGGCCGCTACTTCTCTGGCCACCCCCAATAGACTTACAAAATGTAGCACCTCCCTCAGCTCTGAAAAGCTTAAATTTGGCTTGAATTCTATGGAGAGCCAAACAGATACAATCAGCTACTTCTCTAGCCACCCCCAACAGACTTACATAAAATATAGCTACTCAAAATTGGTATAGTAGAATGTTAGGACACCATTTAAATACATAATTTTGTAACTAATTCATAAAAAAGATCAGAACAGAAAAGAAAATAGGGCTTCTAACATTATTCTTTTTATTGTTATTAAAACAATATATTTGGTAAAATATTTTCAAAGGAAGAAAAACAGCATTAACAAAAGGTCCACTCTGGTAGATTGGAAATCCCAGATCCACAAAATAAACTGAGGTATATCTGTTGAATTTGTTTATTATATTTCTGCTATTTGATCAAGAATTTCAAACAAGTATAAACACAGTATTTAAATCTTATTATCCTAATTATGCCCTTCTTAATCAAAGAATTCCACAAATTAAAGAATATCCAACCCATTTCTAAATTAGATTTTACAACTAGAAAAATGTGGCAAAAATAATTAAACCCTTTTATTTCTTTTCCATTTTCAGTTTTGGATCATCTTCATGCTAGAGTAGACATAATTGTTTTAAATGGGGTAGGGGAATTATGAAGCCTACAGAATTTATATATGGATCAAAATCATCCACTGAAAATCAGCTAAAGGAAGGGTTGGAAAACATGCCAGAATTATAGATACAAATTCATCTCATTTAGTTCATTTCAAACAAGGAAATTAAAACAGACCAAAAAAGGACCAAAAATATTACTTTTTAATAATTGAAGCAAAATTCACAAAATATAGATAGCACTGTTAGCAAGAGTTAAAATAATTTTTAGAAACATATATAGAAATATCACATTAAATTAACTGTTAATTCTTAAGAATTCTTAAGTCTTTCTTACCAGTAATCAGGGCTTTTTTTCCTCATAGAACGCTCAGAACGGCATTCCGGCACCTTT
Organism: Vipera ursinii; assembly: GCF_947247035.1. Taxonomy (NCBI): domain Eukaryota; kingdom Metazoa; phylum Chordata; class Lepidosauria; order Squamata; family Viperidae; genus Vipera; species Vipera ursinii. The sequence goes on from NC_139518.1 coordinate 64,703,087, forward strand.
TTTTTTTTTAAAGAAAAAAAAAGCTTTTGCACAAGCTGTGCTGCTATTGGCTTAAGCCTATTGCAGGCTTTGCTCTCTTATGACTCATGGACTTCAACTCCCAGAATTCCTGAGTCAGCTATGCTATTGGCTTTTGGAAGCCAATAGGAATTGCTGCTGAGCTTGCCAAAAGACCCGGCAGGCAAAATATCGCACAGGAAAATTGCAGAGAAGGCAGGATTCCTGACTGCTCCCCAACTACACCATCTCAACTACGTAAGTAAGATATTATTTGCAAATAAGATATCCAAGTATGACTCAGTAGTGGTTTGTTTCACTTTGTTTTACTTTTCAAATTGCTGTAGGGAAGAAATGATGATTAGAAAAAGGCAGGAAGTTATTTTTATTAGGAAGAATTCATTTATCCCATGCTAGATCTTTGGGAGCTTAGTACCACCAGCACAGAACATTTGCTTTTCTGAAACTTCATTCAAATTCAATTCCTGATAGGGGCATTTGGAAAGAAAAGTTATTTATTAAATTTATATGCTGACTATCTCACCAGGATGAGAAGTCAGAAGTCAAGGAGAGGGCTTGCAACTTCTGTTTGTAGTTATCCACGTTTCTGCACACTGAGATAATCAGCCATTGTACAAATACAGAGCCTATCATGCTTTTATACAGTATTTATATGGAACAGATACATTACCTGAAATTTTTGGAATGTGTAAAAAATTTGAACAAGCCCAGAAACTCATTTCCCATTGTTTGTGTATACAGAAAGTAAACCCTGAAATAGATTTGGAAAGAGAAAGGACTTGGATTAAATGGAAATGTTGCTAAACATAGAACTGTTGAGTTAATTTGTAGCTGTTTCTGCTGTTGTCTTTTTATGTGCTTATGATTTTACATCACATTTTAAAATCAGCCAAATTGAATAGGAATAAGATTGTGACTGAAAGAATACTAATTCTGAAATATAGTAAATATCTTTAACAAGTAACGTTAAATTTAGCTTTAGTGTAATTTGCTTGTTTACTGTAGCTAAAACTGGAAATTATATTTCTAAAACATTAGTTTGGATCATTGGAGAGAAAAAAGATTTAATATTTATGATTCAAAAATATAAATATGTGAGAAACATATTTTTAAAGACTTTTGCAGCTTGTTCTCATATATACCCTGCCACAAAGGAATAACTAAAATTATGAAATTTAGAATCTACCAAGCTTCCCTCCCATGAACAGAAGACAATCCATGGGAAATGTGAATCCGTAATCCATAGCTTTAGCAGCAATAGTAAATCTAATTACGCTATGCATACTTAAGTTAGCCAAACCATGGAGCAGTGGTAGCAATCTTCTATCACAATGGCAAGCCCTTTAAGATTATATATTGTTAATCATATAAGTGAAGAAATGAGGAAAACTTGGTTAAAGAAATTGCTTGATCCAATAATAAAATTTCATTGATAATTGATGAATCAATCACAATAAGCAAAAAAACTACCCTCATAGTATTTGTTCGATGCTGTATTGAAGGTATGGGAATGAATTCACCAGTAAATTTGGTTTTGGACTTGGTAGAACTTGAAAAAGTAACAGCAGAAGGAATATTTGATTCCTTACTCCAATGTTTTTACTCTTATGGGATGACAGAAGATTATTTGAAAAAAATATTTGATTTCTCTGGCATGCGATGGCGCCGCTGTGATGATGGGATGTAAAGGTGGAGTGAAAAAATTGCTGTCAGAACGTGTTTTTTTCTATTATAGTTTGGCATTGTGCTAATCACAGACTAGAATTATCAGTAGGTGATGCTGCCAAGGAAACTTCAGGAATAAATAGATTCCAATCATTTATTGATAAACTGTATGTCATATACCATGCTTCACCAAAGAATAGCAGAGAGTTGCATTCATGTGCAGAATTACTGGGGACTGAGCTGCAGAAAATTGGAAGAATTTTAAGTACCCGATGGGTGTCATCTAGTTTGCGTACAATGGAATAATTTTGAATCCCTTGTGTATCATTTTGAACAAGCAATGCATGATCCTACAAGAGATAAAAATGATAAATGCACTTATGATGGCTTGAAAAGAAAAATAACATCTACAGAATTTTTATTGGACCTAGGATTGATGTGTGACGCTCTCCAAGAATTGTCAGATTTAAGTTTGGATCTACAGGACCGCAACATCAACTTGTACAAGGCAAATAAGAAAATAAAAATACTGGTACAAGTTTTTGAAGAAAGAAGACAGAACTTTGGGCCCTATTACAAATGTGCTATTGCTGCTGTAAGTGATCTTCACTTTCGTGGAGTTTTACTTCACAAAAGAGATTCATAAAGGATCCTCCCATTGACCCAAGTATATTTTATACAAAATTGAAAGAGTCAATTGAAAAAAGATTACTTGATAGCAAAGAGGATGAGTTGGCATATTGGTCTCGCGTACTTGATCAAAAACATTGGCCTGAAGATGTTAATACTCAACTGACATTTGGAGAAGTGGAAATTAGAAACTTATCAATCAGACTGCAACTAAATGAAAGAGAAATGATTTGTGGATTCTGTGAATACATTCTCGAAAAGACATATTCAGAAAAAACTGTTGCATTTGATACGGATTCTGAATACCATTCCTATTTCTTCAAGTGAATGTGAACATGGGTTTTCACAGATGAATCTAAATGCCACCCCAACAAGAGCTTCATTAAAGACTAAGACAATTTCAGCACTTTGTTCATCAAACTTGTCAGACCACCTCTGAGACTTTTCGATCCTTCAAAGTACATTGATCTGTGGTTACTCAGAGGACGACATTCGGCCATATATACTAAGAGCAAGGAAAGGAGTCAGGAAGATTTGCCAGACGAGAATTGAACAAAAGTTTGGAATTTTCTATGAACACTTGCCTTAAATAAAATAAATTAAATGATTAACAAGATGAGAGTTCCAGCACCTTTTTTTTTTAGAAAAAAAGCCCTGCCAGTAATGCACATTCAGAACTACACTGATGACATATTTCACTCTTAAATATATAATATAGACAAATATGGGTGAGATTACAATAGGAGGCAATATCAAAGTGATTTCTAGAAATCAAAGCAACAGTTTGACAAAAGTAGAAAAATGGGGGGGAAGTATTTTAGGATTGCTGAATAGCTTTCTTAGAGTACCTAAATTTCACCAATATAAAGCAGAAGTATGAGATTTCATTAAGTTATTAATATAGGAAGGAAGGAAGGAAGGAAGGAAGGAAGGAAGGAAGGAAGGAAGGAAGGAAGGAAGGAAATATAAAGGAAGGAAAGCAGAAAGAGGGAAATAGGAAGGAAAATAGGAAGGAAGGATGGAAGAAGGAAATAGAAAGGAAAAAAGAAATGGAAGGAAGGAAGGCTCTGCAGCATTATACATAAAATATTTGTGTCCTTTTCTTTTAATCAGATCCTGAAGTGCACTTTAGCCAAGAAAGGATAGCCAACAATGTTACAACTGTCGCATATTTCTATTTGTATTAAAAGTAAAAAAATTAGAAGAAAATATAGTTCAACTGATTTGGGGGTAATATTTGTTGTTAATTAGCAATTTATTAGTAAGTACTAATACAGCATGTTTGAATTATCTTACCATATTGAGACCCAGTTTGATGAGTGGGCTAAGCGACTAGGCTAGTAGCCAGGAGACTGTAGGTTCTGGTCTTGTCTTAGGCATGAGTGAAGCTGGCTGACCTTCAGCCAGTCACTCACTCACAGCCCTAGGAAGAAGGCAATGGGAATCACTTTGAAAAATACTGTCAAGAAAACTTGAGAGACTAGTCTAGGCAGCCATCAGGAGTCAATACTGACTTAAAGCCTCCTCCACTTCAAAAATAAAAAAATAGATATTACTGAAAAATAACTGTTCACTCTCTTTTTATATCTATATACATGCTTTCATTCCTGAAACCTACCTGGACAAATTCCTACAGTTTTCTGATAGTATTTTTGAGAAGTGGGTTTGCCATTTCTCCTTCCTAGGTCTGAGAGATGCTAGATGCTTTTGGGCCTTGAACTCACAATCTCCCAGTTTCTAGCATAATGCCTTAGCCCAGAGATCCCCAACCTTTCTAGCTTTGCAGCCTGGTGGAGGAGGGGAGAGGGAATAGTTTTGTGTGAGCAGTGGGCAAGCTCGCTCATGCACAGCTCCATTCAGCATAGCACTGGGCACATGTGCCCGTCACTCATGCAAATGAAGTGCTCAAATGCACACATTCGCCCACTCCTCATGCAAATAGGTATGTGTGCATATGCTCTCACCCACCACTTCCACGGCCCAGTTCCAAATGGCTCAAGGCTCAGTTGGGGTTCAGGGCCCCCGAGACAATATACCAAACTGGTTGTCGTTCGTTATTATAATTTATTAAATTATTGCAGTTTTAAAATGTCATAGTGAATCATAATAGCTTATCCAATACAGTACTTTACTGAACATCTTACATTTATCAGATTTGGTTACTACTTATTTCCTTGAATCTACAGTATTTCCTAGCTTCTATTTTTATCTTGTAAGTTTCAGTTTTATATCCTTACTTAATGAACTCAGGAATTCTTTCTATAGGCTTCTATACGTTTGTGCAATAATTATGTTTTCTATAGCAGGGAACTTATCAATACCCTTTCCTTCTATGTTGCTTCACCATGACTATGTAAAATTTCTGTGAAAGCAAGGCATATACAAAATTATATGCCAGCATTTTAGCATTTTGCATGTTGTTTACAGCTGATATTTCCTCATTCTCCCAATTTAGCAATATGCCATCATACAGCCACAGTGACAGTCATTTACACTGACATGGTTTTCAAATGTAAGTTTGTTATAGCAGGCTATCTGGAAAAGATATATAATTTTCTTTTTCTATGGAGGTTGGTTGGATGGATTGATTGTGGAAGCTTAGGAAGGGAGAGATTCTGGTTTAGGCCAGCTTTGAAGAAAATAAGGTTCTTTGATCAGAGTTGTCTTATAAACTATGAATATTGGCATAGATCTGGAAAAAAAGAAAATGTAACTAAGAAATCTTTTAGCTTGGTCAATAGTGTTCTGACTTGCACTGTAAATATCTGGGAAATGGAAAGGCTGGTGATCTAACGTTAAATCTTCCAGTCATCACATAATTGGAAACAACAGGGGAAAAAGCTTGATCCAATTGCTGGTGAAAAACTTAATGACTATAAATCTTTCCACACATCAGCAGATGTGGTTAATCCTCAGTGACTGGTTGATTCCTAAAATGAGGTTATTTGGTCCAGGAACTGTCCAGTTCAGTTGTCTCATAAATGTGCAAATGCTGCCTCAATGTTTCTTAATACACCAAAAAGTATCTGAACTGTGCATGGGTCTCATATATACATGAGTTCCAGGTATTTTTAAGGTCTAATAGCTAATGTTATATTTCTCTAAAAATATAAACTAAAGGCCTCCAAAGCTTGCTTTGAAAACAGTAAGTCATAGTGAAAGCAAAGTTTAGAGAAGCTCATTACTCAAATTAATCAACAGTCTTTATAGGATGTGATGTGTATTTTCCCTAAAACAATATAAAGTCTATTAAAAAGAAAATGCTAGAAGAACAAAATGCCAATTTCAAGAAGTTGGCATAAGCCGTCAAAGGAAAAATTCTATTGTTTCCTGGCATTGTATTTCCAAGACATCTCCAAACTTTCTGTGGGTGATCAATCTTGCCCAGAATTTTTACAGGTTACAGAATAGAATTGGGAGGGACCTTGGAGGTCTTCTAGTCCAACCCCCTGCAATTTCAGACAAGTCCAGGTTCTTAAAAATCTTCAGTGATGAAGCTTCTGGAGGCATGCTGTTCCACTGGTTAATTGTTCTCACTGTTAGGAAGTTTCTCCTTAATTAATGGCTGATTCAGATACTCTCTAGCCATTTGTGTCTCTCATTCATTGTCTCAGGTCCTCTCCTTCATTGGTTTTTGAGGTCATTACTTCAGAGGCCTCCATATTCATTGTACAAATGAAAATAAAACAACTGGAAGAGTTGTTTTTAAGTCATTAGCTGTCTTGATAAGCTGATGGTAAATCAACACTCCTGTTGACTGATGAGGGGCCTTTTTCCCAGGCTTTAATCACTTCCCTGGCTGTTTTTGTGTCTGCTCGTCCAACAAACTTAGTAGCTGCAAAATTGAAAATTGTGTGTCCTTGTTCATTGCAGTATGATTTTTTTCCACTTTATATAATTATGTATAGTATATTAGCTGTATAAACCCATCTAAAATGCAAAAGTCCATGAGTTCAATTCACCATAGAAAGTTTGCATCCCATACAGTAGCATCTAGCTATATACATCTGATGAGTTTCAAGGAAGATGAAACTGCTCATATGCAGCTTCCTGGTGGTCACCGTAACTGAAAGTACTACACACTGAGTGAAAAAAGAATTTTTACCATCCTGCAAGAGGTGCATTATGCCCTGCTCCATGTAGAATCTCATGCGTGAAGGCATGACATAATATCTGTATCTCTCTCTTCCTGAGAGCTTAAAGGAAGATGATCTGTGTATATTATTCCGATAAAAAAAGAAGAATTTGCTAACCCTTTGCTCCATATTTTCCACTAATATGTATGTACGTGTATCTTGTTATTTGAAAAAAACAGTGTCAACTTGTCAAGAAATGCCTACTGTTTAATTAGTATTATAAGAAGGTGTTTTTAAAATCTAAAGGGAGGTGGCAATCACTTTCTCTCTCCTTATTTTTCCATCATCATATAAAGAAAGAACTATTACTGCAAGATGCTTCTTTTCAGTCTGAACGAAACTAACTTGAACTTTGTCAATAAGTTACTCAGTCCAGATCTGAAAAATATAAATGTCATGGATCTAGAAAAAAAATATTTCTCACAGAAAAATCACTCTTGAAAAGGGATGCATTAAAGTAGCATTCATCCTGAGTTGTGTCGGGCTTTTGAACAGCCTGTGATGCAAATAGATTACTTCTATCAATGCGGATTGTCTTAAAACCTGTACAGATACATTCAATTCATGTATTTTACTCCAATGTTTGCCAGAATGAAAGGAAATCAGGGGGGTAGATTAGAAGTATAATAAACAAAATTTCACAGCAGCCTATTTTATTAAACAAAGATAAAAGTTTCATTAAAAAAATCAAATTAGGTTTCCAGGTGGTCTATAAAGAAGTGTGAGAGCCAAGTTTTATTTCTCTCTGTGTGTGTTTATGTGTTGATAGTTCAACCAATTTTTGTATCTCTACAATATGATTAAATAGCTAAATAGTTTAATCAAATAACTTATGTACTCTACATAAAAGGTATTCATTTTAAAAAATGATGAGTTTTCCTCACTTCCCCAAACAGAAACTTGCAAGTGTATTCAGCAACCATGTTCAGCTACAAGTGGTTCAATTACATTTTAAGAGGTTTTAGTCCTGTATCTGTAAGTTGTCCAGATGTGTTGGAAAACTGGACTGACAGGAAATTCCATTTAGTAAATGCAGCAGTCAGCATATCACAATGTAACCTCAACCCAGAATTATCACTGCTTATTATAATACACAGAACAGAATCAGACCATTGATTCATTTAATTCAAATCTGCTGATATTGATTGGCAGCAGAGCTACACTGTTTAAAAAAAATATTGTTCCTAGCAATGCCAGGGATTAAACCTGGGATGTTCTGTATGCGATGCCTGTGCACTATTAGTGTACTACAGAAAATAAGTTACCTGCAAAGGGATATCCATCTCCTAAATTTGTGGAAGCAGAAATAAGTCTCACTCTTTAGTAGCATTTCAATTAATAATTAATTTCTAATATGATCTGTACAAGAACAGAAGTGTCAACTAATTGAGTCTCACATAAGTCTGAAATAAGCAAATAGCTTGTGATTTTTCTCTAGTCTAGACCACTGTGAAGTGCAATAAAAACATTGCCAGAAATATCTGTATTGTTTTGCATCTAATAACTCATGTAGAGGATGACCAGGCTTAGCCTGAGGGAAGGGGGGGGTCAAATGCATCATCAGTCATGAGTCTCTGTTTTGCCCACAAGAGATCTAAGTCCAGCCCAACTTGAATTCCTTTCTATTCTTAACTCCCACTAATTTCCTTCGACTTAGTAGTTGAGATTATTGTAGGGAGCTTAAGCTTGCAATAAATCTTTATACTCATTTGAACTGCCTGAATCTCCTGATTTCCCTGACGTTTGACAGGAGATTATATTATTTACTTATTAGAGTTTTATCTTTATTAGTTTATTATCCTAACCCTATTACAGTTCTTGGTGCAACATGCTACAGGAAAGGAGTTAAAGTGCCCCCTTTGAAAGGGGCTGCAACTTGAATACGTCCATGTTTCTGTTGGGTACTATCCTTGGAATCAAAAATTTTGATAGGGATTTAATGACTCTCTCTCATATCTAGATCTAGATCTAGATCTAATTATTTGTTTCCTAGGAGATAGACTCATCTTGAGGACAAATATGAAGACAGAAAAAATATGAGCATATGAGCAGTAATTAGCTAGATAAATTATTACTCCAAAATAATTTGGGTCAATAATTTTGACCCAAATGCTGTTAAATTGGAAGAAAGCAAACATGGTATCTGTAATCCCGATTGTCCAATATATGACTTTCACTATTTCATTCTGCCCAATGCTACTGTCTCTTTAACTGTCTCTGATACTTCTGCTTTGAAGCTGATGCTCCTAGAACGTTATTTCTACATAGTGGACTTTGCTTCTCACAACCAGATTGAATACATGATGCTGCCCAAATAGGCTAGCCTCATGCCAGAGCAAATATCCGCCCTACACATTCTATACATCTCTACCATATTTGTGGAAATGCTATATCTAACACAGCAATACCAAGGGAACATAATTCTCCACTTACTGAAGTCACCATGGAGAAAGATATCCAGTGGCTTCTACTTGGCAGCCAGAAAGTGAGAATTAATCAGACCTCATTGTCCCTAGGAAAGAAATGTTACTTGCCACATATCACAGAAAAGCTGTGCAAAGGAGGAAGGGTGAGCCTGGGATAGGTGAATTAGAGGAAAGAGAAGCCTATGGCCATTGTGGTCCCCTGAGTCCATAATTTCTCTCAAGATGCCTGAAAAAAAATCCCAGGGACCAACCAACAGAGTGTAAATTGCAGCCAGGAAGACAGAGAGTGACATATATTTAAAGCTGCATAGATATGTTGCCATTCGGGAGCCGTCAAGTGACAATGGTTGTCCCTTTTTCCCCCACTTGTCCATAAGTAGCAAGTGTGTCAATGAATTTATGCTGCTAATAATAGTGGACACCACGGTCTGCTTCTTCTTTTTTTAATCCTTTCTTTCTCTTTCTTTCTCTCCTTTACCTGACCCATTTAATGTTTCGGAAAGATGCAAAGTTGTCATACTAAAAAAGCAGAGCTATGTATACTTGTGATATATGCATATATTTATCCATTGATTTGGCCTGAGATAAATAATACCAATGATATATGCCAGCGGTTATTTGATGAGGCTAGATATTATTTCAGTGTATATAACCATTCGCGGTCTTTGGCTTCTCTTTGGGGAATCTTTACCAACTACATCTGGCTTTTAAGCCAATTATGTGTCAGTGGAAATGTCCTTTCTGGTTCCTTACAATTGTGTTGTTCTACCAAACTATTATTGCGTCCATTTAGTTATGCAAAGATTAACATTTATGCCTTCATCAAGTTGTTGCAAAAATGATGTGTCTTAAATATCAACAGCTCATTTAAGTAAACTGTTGCCTGCTAAATACAAAGGACTAATTTTATATTATTTTATTAAAGAAGAGAACTATTAAGGAATCCTTGATTGTACAGGTGCGGTGACTGTTCTGTTTTGCACACTGATGCCATGCCTGATTATAGATGCCTTTATCTCTCCTAATTAAAATGCGTCAAATTTTAATTATTTTTAATTTAGAAAGTTAATTTGGTGTAATCGTTAAGGCACCAGGCTAGAAATCAGGAGACTATGAATTCTAATCCCACCTTAGAAACAATGCCGGCTGGCTGATCTTGAGCCAGTCACTTTGTCTCAGCACTAGGAAAGATGCAATGGCAAAGTACCTCTGGGAAAAAAAACAACCTTCCAGGGAATACAGTAGGGACTTGTCTAGGCCAGGAGTAGGCAACCTTGGCTCTTTTATGACTCGTGGATGCATGGCTGGCTCAGGAATTCTGGGAGTTGAAGTCCACGAGTCATAAAAGAGCCAGGGTTGCCTACCCCTGATCTAGGCAGTATCCAAGAATCAGACATGAGTGAATGGAAGACAAAAAATGTTTTTACACAATCATTTACTCTTAAAATACTTAATGCAAATGTCCTGTTTGGAATAAAATTGAGAAAGAAAGGTTAAAAAAAAGTCTTTTACACATTGTTTAGCCATTGACTTTTAAATGGCTGCAAGCAATTTACAGTACAAGGTATCTTGGCAGTTTCTCAAATCTATAAATGTGCTAAATTCATCACTCCTTTGACCTGCATGAAACAAAAGAAAATAGTTAAGAATTGGTGCATATGGTGGAATAGATTAGAAAAGGAACAATTTCCCTACTCTTCCTAATGTCTTTCAAAGACTTTCTTTTTCTTTGTTTGCATATGTGTTAGGTTAGTGTGTGTGTGTGTGTGTGTGTGTGTGTGTATCCATGTGTCTATGTGCATATTTTTATACCATATTAGTATTAACAGGGAAGTCAGCTCCATTGTTTCACAGAAACAGTCATGTTTATATTCTGAATGTTGGCTTGATCACCTTCTTTTATATATAAATTTGGTACATACATACATAAAAAGGTAAAGGTAAAGGTTCCCCCACACATGCGTGCTAGTCGTTTCCGACTCTAGGGGCCGGTGCTCATCTCCGTTTCAAAGCCGAAGAGCCAGCGCTTGTCCGAGGACATCTCCGTGGTCATGTAGCCGGCATGACTAGATGCCAAAGGCGCACGGAACGCTGTTTCCTACTCATCCCAGCTTCTACCAACAAACATACATACATACACACACACATAAATAAATGTTCAAAACTGTTCTCATAATCTGGGACTTTTTTAAAAAAAAACTTTTTGTCAGAATTATTTCTCAAGTTTATTTCTTCATGTGCACGTACCAATGTTCCATTTTCTGTTAAACGATTATGAATGTGTTGCTCGTAGAATTATTCAGGGTTTGAAAACAGGTAGCTATAGCTTTATTGTGTGAAACCAAGGGAAAATAACGCCTTTTCAAATACTATATTTTATTCATTTGCAAAGTATGTGCTCATTTATTTATAATATTGCATTCAGTATTTGTGATGTCATATTTATAATGCTTTCATAATATTATCCTATTCCCTTTGTGACCTATGGTGGCATAGGATTTACTGTACAAATATTGAAGGAAATAGGAAAAATAGTGAGGGAAAGAGGAATGGAAATTGTTCTAACTTAGTAGCCCTAGGAAGCAATGAAAATACATGTTATAGTGTACTTCAGAACAAATGTTTAACTTGCTGAATTTTTTTAGTTTCTAAGGAAGATCGAAACTGGAGAATATTCATCGTGGCTCTAAAAGCGATTCACCTTTAGAGGAATTCTAGTTTTTGCATCAGTGACCCCATGGCAATAAATTCCACAGACACCTTATGTATTGCGCTAATACACATTTCTTTACATATACATTTTGTCAGAGGCAGTGGCCTCGTCTGTCTTTCTTTGACTGCCCCCCTTGTATTTTCATATCAGGCTTGATCATGTTGCCAAGACACTGTGGATCTTGAGACTCATAAATAACATTAAAAAACAAAAAAACAAACCTTGCAAAGAATGCAGTGCAGTAAACTCTTCCTTATTGCATTTCAGGAACTGAAGGTTTGTGAAATTCCAAATGGATGCAAGTCAAACGCCTAATCAGAAATAGACCAAATCTGTATAATAAGGCATCGCTCGCTCCATTCCTTATATATTTTCAGGCATGTTGTTAGCAGCATCTATTACAAAAGTTAGATGCCTATTTGGAAGCTTTCACTTCTGTTAGCTTGTGATACTTTCTCTGAAACAAGAACCATAAATCATACGGCACTGAAAACCACGTTTTCCCAGATAACTAGCACTTGTCACTAGATTGTCTAAAAGGAGGGATCAACCAAAATTTAGAACAAGAAGAAACACAGACTTGTTCAGTGGAGCGGTTTTTGTCACCAGCAGTAAAATGAAAGTACTACACACAAAACAACTCTTATTTTTTAAAGAAAAATAAGGTTTATCCGCAACAGTATTCCAATCTATCCATCATTGCCTATGCATAAAAATAGAAATAGTGGGAGTGCAATCAAACAGTACACCTTTTCAGTATTAAATTAAACATTGGGAAGAGACACAGACATTATAATACATGTTTATAAAATATTCTTCAGCCTAGATAAATATTCAAGATTGTAACTTTTAACAGTCTTTGCATTTACCATACGCTGTTTGAGCTATTCCCTAATCATTTTCATTCGTCGTCTTCTTGCATTTGGGATAGGTTTTAAATAAAATAGAAATTCCTCCTGCTTCTTACAGATTGGGGATGATTAAATATTCCACTGATAAAGGGTAAGCAAATGTCAGATTCAATATAATAAAAAGAGAAACGAGAGTTCATACAAGCAGCAAAGCAAACACTCCATTTCTGTACTTTATTAGAAACATTTATTGCTATAATGACTGCATTATACTAAGCAAGCAGGTAGAAAGGTGCTCCACACAGGAGATTCTCAAATATCTTTATTTTGAGAATTTTTTTTTTATATCTATAATATTTAGACAGATGTTTTATTTCTTATAATGTAGTCAGGGGGTGAAATGTGGTAATTTCTGTTACCACATTAGAGGATCAAAACTGTACTTGGAAGATCATGGCCTGTCGTAGTGATTTCTACAAAGATGGCAGACCATTACATGCTCAATTTTTCTGCTTTGATTTTATATTCCCAATTGGGAGTGGTGCTTGGCTTAGCTATAAGACTGCAAAGCACAGAGCTCACTCACAGGCATTCTACCCAAATTTGCAGAACACATTTTCATCTCAATTATTTTGCTCCCAACACAATTTTACAGATATCTAAGTCAGATCCAGAGAAATTATGGAGATGGGCACATTTCTTCACATTCATGTTGCTGCCCAGGCTCAGAGGCAGATAAACCAGAAAGTAAATGGTGTATAAAGCAAACTACTAACAAGAATTATTCCCCATCTACCTCTTCTTGCAATATTTGTTGAGATTAAAGTAACGGAAGAATAACCATAGCATTTAGATTTGTATACTGCTTCACAGTGCTTTGCAGCGCTCTCTAAGCAGTTTACATAGTCAAGATATTGCTCCCCACAATCTGGGTCCTCATTTTACTGATCTTGGAAAGATGGAAGGCTGAGTCAACCTTGAACCAGTCAGGATTGAACTGCTGGCAGTCGGCAGAGTTAGCCTGCAATACTGCATTCAAACCATGGCATCACCATGGATCTATTTTCCATGTAGAACTATCATTATCCTTATGGTTGGTCACACAGTCAGCAAGATGTTTTGACTGGTTTTAACATTTTTATCCATCTATCCAGTCTTACTGGTCTACTATTGAGAGCGACCTCTCGTACTGTATTGTGGTTTAGTATGCTGTTCTTGCAGCCGCGGATAGGAAAGCATTACAGAGGGTGGTGAGCACAGCACAAGACATTGTGGGCTGTCCCCTGACACCACTGGATGACATCGCCAGGGCACGCTGCCTTGGAAGAGTGAGGAAAATTCTCAGGGATGACTCACACCCTGGTCGGTATCTCTTTGCTCTCCTACCATTGGGTAGGGGATATAGGAGTATAGCCAGCTGTACCAGCAGGCTGAAGAACAGCTTTTATCCATGGGCTGTTAGGCTCTTGAACGGGAAATAATTTTATAAACTTTATGCATGATTGACTTGCGAGGCTGATGTGTTGTGCAATTAGCTCACATGGTGTAATAAGATGGAGGGTTTGTGTCACTGTAAGTTGGGGGTGGAGGCACGAAGGGAGGCTCAGACAATCTCAATGTACATGGTTGTACTTTGACAATAAAGGTTCATTCATTCATTCATTCATTCATTCCCAAGAACCTGTGGTAGGAAGTTGTTGTCTGAAGGAGTTAAAGGTATTAAATTCAACTCATGTGTCTATTAGGACAGAGGAAATAGGGTAACTTTTATCACCATAGAGGTAAGCAATTGCATCTGAGACAGAGTATATGATAGTATTCTACTTTTAGGTTAAAAGAAAGCAGGCAGATTATGGCTTGTGGAAATCTTTCCAAGCCTTTACCAGCAGCAATCAAGGATGTATCTATTACTTTACATTTACCATGTTGTGGGTGCACACTGGGGAAGTACAGGGTGAGCTCCATATGTTCTCCTCTGGGTCATATGACTAGGAGGGCTGGAGCTTATAACAGAACTGTCATGAACCTCCCAAACTTTTACCCAACCACCTGTCCCTTAGGAATATATTGGGCTTGCTTACTTGGTATCTCTAAAAGAAAGTTGGCCCATTTTTAACACCCCCCCTTTTTTTGCTGGCTTCTCCTATAAAACAAAGTTGCATTTTTTTTCCATTCTGTTTTCTGCGAACTACGCTGAAGATGGTCAGACAATAGAGTTCTCAGCATTTTTCCATTGTTTCTTTCTAACATTCCATTGGATTGGGAAGATCAAAACAGTAACAGATTTTCTCAAGCCTGTTCCATACAGTTTTCACAGAGCAACAAAAAAGTGATTTTCCATTGCTTTTTTTAATGGAATATAATTTGGCGTTTCAATCTAGCCCAAGTGCTCTGATATTTATTTGTAATTTCTTGGCCAAGTACTAACCAGGATCAGCCCTGCTTAGCTTTGCAAGCTCATTTCCTTACTTGCATTTTTTATTGGATTCCAGAATTATCCAACTATAATAGTAGTTGAAATGAGGAAAGGTCTGTCAAGTCACTGCTGGCTGAGTGAAGCTATAAAGATGCCATTAGTCCTTAATGAGGAAGAGGAAAAGCTTAGATAAGGGTCAAATATATTAATAATTGCCCTTTCTAAGTATTTTATAAACAAGGGTCTCAGGAGTCACTCTGGCTCTGCTACCTCAGTCCCCAACCTTTTCTAGGTTACAAGTGAAGGTGGGCTGTATTTGGTTGATGGTTATTTCAGCCTCAGCTCTCTCACTTCCATAGCAATAGAACTTAAACTTATAAAATGCTTCTTAGTGCTTTACAGCCCTCTCTAAGTGGTTTACAGAGTCAGCATATACCCCCCAACAGTTACCCTCCAGGATGGAGGGCTGAGCCAACCTTGAGCCAGTCAGGATTGAACTCTTGGCAGTGACCTGAATTAGCCTGCAATACTACATTCTAACCACTGCGCCCCCATGACTCATGGCACATGGCATAGCCAGGTGGGTTGTAATTACGTTTAGTTCAATGTGTTTACCATCACACTAAGAGATGAGAGATAGGGTGCTGCTTACTCCCCAGTAATTCATTTTCAGGATTTTTTTTACATGCCTGGCAAGAACTATACATAATTATTGTATGGGGGATATAGAAGCAATATCTCTTTACTTAGTCCCATTCTGTATTTTTAATTATTTTCTTAAAATATTTTATCCTACTCATCTATTAGAAATAATTTAAAGTCAAATTTGAAAATATTGTGTCTGTGTTATTTATTTGTTCATTTATTTACAACATTAATCAGGAGAAAACTGCCTATAAAAGGCAACCTATAGATTATGTTAATAATATAATTATCCTTTGCATATAATTAGGAGTCACAGAGAGATGACAGCAGAACCAAACAGGTTCATTGAGTGCTGTGCAGGAGAGAGAGAGAGAGGGGGGGGAGGGAGGGAGGGAGGGAGGGAGGGAGAGAGG
The DNA here is from genome assembly GCF_947247035.1 of Vipera ursinii. Lineage (NCBI taxonomy): Eukaryota > Metazoa > Chordata > Lepidosauria > Squamata > Viperidae > Vipera > Vipera ursinii. Next base: position 64,719,000 of record NC_139518.1, read on the forward strand.
GAGGGAAGAAAAGAGGGGAGGGGAGGGGAGATTGAGGTTTCAGTCTTTGCTTCTATTATGCATCAGTTACATCACAGAGAAATTCCTGAATCCTATTTGCATAGGGAGGTAAATTCTCATTAGTTCCCTTCAAAAGATAATTAACAGAAAATAAAAACCAGGTTTGGGAGTGATGGGGATCAGGGCCATAATAGGAACAAAGGATTAACACCTTGCCAGGCTCTTTCAAATGTGTCCCCCCCCCCCACCAGGGTTATGTGATAATTGGGTATTAGAGCTGCCACTCAAAGTATGGTAAAATAAAGCACCTCCTCCTAGTATTTTAGAAGTAGAGATGGATTGAAAACAGAGAGATTCATGAGAGTGACAGGCTACTTAATATACATTTAATACCAGGGAAAGCAAAGACTGGCAGTGTGTAGATATGCTGCAATATTAAGGGAAGCTGTTTATGTTTAGTTTTTTTAATGAAAGTTAATTTGATTCCTTGTTTAAATGTCAATAAAATTATTATGGTGTTCCACTTCATCCCTATGTTCCATCCAGTTGTGTTATGATAAAGGAATAAGAAAGATAGATAGATGAAAGAAAGAAAGAAAGAAAGAAAGAAAGAAAGAAAGAAAGAAAGAAAGAAAGAAAGAAAGAAAGATGCCCTGTGTAGCAAAGAAAAAACATGAAGGGATCATGAAGAATGACTCATATCTGTATTGAAAGGATTTGGGGTATATTTAACTTTAAATTTGTCATCAGAGTCATTCCATTCTCATTCCATTAACACTTATCATTAAGGCATATAACTTCCTTTTGGTTCATTCTGATATCTGTAGAATACAGTATATTAATTTTCAGGATTTATCACAGTAATATGACAATAGTGGGCATAGTACTGTAGATTCTATATTTACTATTTATTAAGATACTTATATTTCTATTTATTAAGAAAATGTGCCAATTGGTTAAAGCTATGTGGTGTTTTTTTTACAAAACTCTGGTAAAATCTGAATTAGCCATAGATATTCAGGGATTAAAAAAACAAATAATGCCTCAAAAATTATCTCACCTACCTTAAAGCTTAGCTAGAATGATAAAATATCATTTTTTTAAAAATGAATATAGATTTTTTTTGTTTCTTTCCAAAGAATGCAGTGTTTATATTATTGTTGTATTTTCCATCATTTATGAATGAACATATGTATTAGTTTTGGCATTTATATGGCTTAAATGTTTATCTACTTGTTATAAACTGTTTTTGTGTTATAGTTTTATTCTCTCCAAAATAGTTGCATGCTTGCAGTGTGCTACAGGAGCAGCTAGCACAATTGCTAATAGATAGAAGTACCAGATCTCTACTGCAAACTAATGAATTACCACCAGATGGAAACAAAGAGGCAAAATTTTCTGTATCATTTAGTTGCCATCTACTGATACTCAAGTTTCTCACAGTTTAAAACTCATGGTCCAATCCCTGAGTTTCATGTAAACTTTTACTTCTGTTCTTAGAAATAACATTTCCGAATTGCATTTAAGGAACTTGTTCCCAGGGAAGTAATAATAGGAATTGGAAAACTGGATTTAGTCTTAATTTCACTTAGGCCGTTAGCCTAAGTTCAAATCCTAGATGTAAGTGACCCAGTTTGGGCTTCCAAGACATATGAAGAATGATTGAAGAGATGGAGGAACAACAGAAGAATAAGAATACACCAATCTATTTTATATTCTATCCTGACCAACTAGTAGCTTCCATCTACATTATTATTGGAGTTCCACAAACACTACTAGCTGGTGTGGCACTGGCTAATTATTCTTCTGAGATCAAACTGCAAAACTTGAATGGGATGTCTAGAACTGGGATGTCCTCTGTTTTACCTTTATAGTAAACTGGTTAAGCACAAGCCATTATGCTGACAAGCTCCCTTTCTGTGACATGGGAACACAGCAGAGAATCAAAAAGACCCTGGGATATGAAGACAGCATGTAATTATACAATCACTAAAGGAACAAGAGGTAGAGAATGTTCTTTATATTTTTTTAAATGAAAACAGTGGGTAGCAAGCTATATAATTTACACAGACATTTGCTTTTCAGGTTCAATTATCCACAATTCTTAAGTTTACCCAATTGTCTCTCTTGAGAATATGGTTCTTCCTTTGTTCTTTTTTGGTTTGGTTTGGTATGTATGTGTGAGAGAGTGAAATGGTAAGTGAATAGATTCAATAACCCCAGGGATGTGTGGGTTATTAAATTCCCACATGTTTACAATTTTGCAATGAAAGCAGCTGAGAATGTTTTTTCAATGGTTTGAATTTTGTTGACTTATTTTCTTGCATTGTTCAGTTTTCAGCCTCCCAAGTTTTACAAATATTTCACTGTCTTTCAGAATGCTTATTTTTGCTCTTTTTTTAAAAAAAAGAATGACATGGGTCATTGCTTTTTCTTTTTCTATTTTTCGGAAGCTTCAGCTGGTACAGAGTGCAGCTGCACGAACACTTTTGGGGGCTTCCCAATACTCCCATATTACACCTCTCCTTTGTGAGCTGCACTGGCTTCCAGTTGCCTTCCGAGTGAAATTCAAGGTGCTAGTGATGACATACAAAGCCCTACATGGCATGGGTCCGGATTACCTACGGGAGCACCTACTGCCAGCGTCAACTTCCCTCCGCCCAGTGCGCTCCCACAGAGAGGGCCTCCTCAGGGTGCCACCGGTCAGAGAATGCCAGCTGGTGGCCCCCAGGGGGAGAGCATTCTCGGTGGGTGCGCCAACCCTCTGGAACTGCTTGCCTGCCGAAATCCGAATGGGCCCCGACCTTCGCACCTTCCGGCGTGACTTAAAAACCTACCTATTCCAGCAAGCCGGCCTGGCCTGATAGATTTTGGGGTTTCATTTGTTCTACTATTCCTTACTGTATACTTACCTTGCTCTGTACACCGCCCCGAGTCCTTCGGGAGAAGTGCGGTATATAAATCAAACAAACAAACAAATAAATAAATAAATATAACAAATAACAATAAAATCCTTTGTAAATAATGAACAGTATATATGCAATTTATCAAATTAGGGATAGCATTACACTGTTTGATGTGGACCATGAAAACTTTACCATTATCTGTACTATCCAAAAAGCTGCATTTTTTTTCTCTTTAATTAAAGTCCCTTAATGATAGTATTAAAAATCTATGAAAAATATTGACTAAGTATTGTTTTAGCACTTGAAAAACAAAAAAGAATATAATGGAAATTGGCAACTAGGCTTAGTTCTTGGTAATTTATTAGTAGCCCCAATTTCCACTGCTTTAAAGTCAAAGAGAAATGCTTTAATTCCTATTAGAAGGAAGAGGGAAAAGTCCATTATCAAATATAGATTGTTGCCCTTTCTATTGCCCTGGTACTTTATAGTGAACAAGAATCCAAATTAACTCCTACAGTAGAAAAGCTCTGAAAAAAAAATGTTAATCAAGTAGATAAAAGTAAAACAAACTTTAATGGAAAACATACTAAGGCCAGTGAACATTAGGATCAAGTAGAGCAGACATGTCAAACACAAGGCCCGGGGGCCGGATCTGGCCCGCGAAGTGGTTTCATGTGGCCCGCGAAGGCATCCTGGAAACAGTGGGGGAACGGCCCCCACTGCCTTGGCCCTGGCCCAGAGACCCTCCTTCTTGCCAGAGACCCTCAGATCTGTCCCACTCCTGCCCAGGGCCTCATAGGCACCCTTGATGCGAACGATGTAGAGCTGGCCAGGCCCACCCAGTAGGCCATATGCACTCTAGCCACGCCCACCCAGTAAGGCACGCCCACCCTGACCATACCCACCTGGCCCCCTGACGGCAACCGCAATGCTGATGCGGCCCTCAATGAAATTGAGTTTGACACCCCTGAGAGTAACAATAAAAATTTTGTAAGAATTCAGACATTTCTCCCAGGCTGTTTGGGAATATTTGTAGCTCAGAGCTGAAATGAAGAGTCCTTGGTGCTCTTTGAGCTTGCGTGTTTTCTTGCAGATGCTTCCTTATCCAAACTAGGCAAGTAGGTGACTAGCACAGATGATGTTTTTAGTTTGGCTACTGAAACATCTGCAAAAAAACAAACAAGCTCAGAGAGCACCAAGGACCCATCATTTCAACCCTGAGCTGCAAATATTCTCCTTTCTGGATATTCTGTTTATATAAGTCCACTCTGACCTTTCATCTTCAGTCACATAACCCTTAAGATATATGTCAGATGCCATCCATTTGCACTCAGTATTGTAGTATATCTACTAATAATGCATTGCCTGGAAGGCCACATGAGATGTAATGCAACTATACTGTCACCTTCTTGACAGGTTTTGGTTTGGTCAATGATAACCATGCTGAGGTTTGGCCATTTGTCAGAATCAATGGCATCACACTATCGGGGAAGAAAGTAATCTTCAGCCAATGTAGCCTGATAGCTTCCCTGCCCTTAAGCTCTGCTCATGTCTCACGAATGGCTTTGGGAAGCTCTGCATTGCAGATGAGCAGTTCTGAGGCCCTACGGTTGAAGTTGGTTTCCAGGAAGCCGTTGGATTTGTTGCTGCTATACTGGCCTCTTTGGCAACCTCCTTGCCTGGGCTGCTGTTAACCATTGCTCAGTTAACAGTGAAACCTCTAAGACTGATAGTTCTGGAAACTTTAATCTGCCTTCATCCAGTGTAGAATTGGGTGCAACTCAGGAGTTCATGGTATCATGCAATCATGGACCTGACCCAACTTAGGCCCTAATCCGTGTAGGTGGTCACATCACACATTTGCTTCAAGGCATTTGTAATGTGATCTGGAAGTGGAGAACATTACTATCAGTCTTTGGCCATGGTTAGATCATTCTCTGGTTACTGTTCATCTAACTCAGGAGTGTCAAACTGGCGGCCCATGGGTTTTGTTTTTTGTTTTTTTTAATCCCATTTATATCCCGCCCTTCTCAGGGCGGCTTACAACCTAAGCACAAATCAATGTGCTTAGCAATAGCCTTCATTCTATGTATATGCCTGCTTATTAGGGCTTTCGCCCCCCCCCCCAAGCGGTATTATTACAAAGTCAGCTTATTGCCCCCAACAATCTGTGTGGATGCGTCACACACAGGCCATGCCCACCCCTGCTCTGCAAAGCAAAAATCATCAGGATACACCATGATGCGTCACATGGGTTTGACACCTATGATCTAACTGGTGCTTCCCCCTGCCTTCCCCAACTATAAAGAGGGAAAATCTTTATTTTTGGTCCATACCAGGCAACTAATAAACTCAGGAAGCTTGAGAAAGAGTTTGGGGTTTTCCCTCTGGATTTGGTGTACAGTTCAACAGATACGTACATCTCCAGTTGGAATAGATACCTTTGTCTTGTTAAATATTGCTGTCATGGTTTTAACCCTTGTACACAACTTAAAAGTCACTTTTGGCAGATGGGTGGCCTTACTAATGGTATAAACAAGCAAACAAATTCTCAGAGTCTACTGCTGGTCCAAATGCAGGTGTATGAGCAGCTATGTATGTACAGGTAGTCCTCAATTTACAACCATTTATTTAGAGACCGTTCAAAGTTATAACACTGAAAAAAATGACTTCTGGCCATTTTTCCCCACTTACGACTGTTGTATCATCCCCATGCTCACATGATCAAAATTCAGGTGTTTGGCAATTGGTTCATATTTATGACTATTACAGTGTTCCCAGGGTCACGTGATCGCCTTTTGCGACCCTCTGACAAGCAAAGTCAATGGGGAAGTCGGATTCACTTAACAACCACGTTACTAACTTAACAATTACAGTGATTCAGCTAACAACTGTGGAAAGTAAGTTCATTGAAGGGGACAAAACTTACAGTACTTAACAACTGTCTTGCTTAGCAACAGAAATTTTGAGCTCAGTTGTGGTCATATGTCAGGGACTAACTGTACATCAATACATCCATATAATACTTCTATTTTGCAAGGCACACTGGTTACCATGACTTCCTGTTTGTAATTCAGTTATAAAGCTCTTTCCAATACAGGGCCCAGTTTTATTTGAAGGACTGCCTCTCTCCCATCAGTTCAGCCTTCCCTTAACATCCAATAGAGCAGGGGCACTACATGTCCCATCTTTTTACGCTATGATGGGACAAAGGAAGCAGGCCTCCACTGTCACAGCAGTGAAATGACATCCCTCTGGAGTTTCAGACCTCCTAACTTTCTGAATCTTCAAAAAGTGTGGCTTTCTCCCCAAGCTCCAAAGTTAACTGATATTGTGACCAATTGGAGTGTACGATTTGTCTGGGTTGTGGTTTCTTGTTGTAAGGTTTGTCTGGGTTGTTCCCCCTGTTATGTATGTGTCATGTTATTGTCTCTGTTTTTATTGCATGGATTTTAAGTCTGTTTGATTTGGGTGGCTTTATAAATCTAAATTATACTGATAGATAAATAGATAAGAAAGAGAGAGAGGGAGGGAGGGAGAGAGGGAGATTCATAGTTTCACAGATATAAATAGATACATTGTTTACAAATAAATATCTGGAAGGTATACAGTATAGAGGTTAGGTGGTTTGACTATTATTATTATTATTAAGTTCTTGTTTTTGCTTGTTTTCCTGAGATACTTTGTGCACAATCAACGGAGAGTATATAAATTCTTCAAGTAAATAAAATTGATATAGTTGATCAGTAAATCCATTTTTGCCAATTCTGCCACTAGAACTGTGGCATGCATGCACGTGCAATCCAGACATCACAAATACAGTCACTCAAGTTATTCAATCTTCTGAACATTTTAGGTGTGGGAAGGAGGAGTGATTTGGAGAAACTGAGGCCTTTGAACTATGGTGCTGGAGAAGACTCCTGCGAGTCCCTTGGACTGCAAGGTGATCAAACCGGTCAGTCCTAGAGGAGATCAACCCTGACTGCTCTTTAGAAGGCCAGATCCTGAAGCTAAAACTCAAATACTTTGGCCACCTAATGAGAAGGAAGGATCCACTGGAGAAGAGCCTAATGCTGGGAAAGATTGAGGGCAATAGAAGAAGGGGACGACAGAGAATGAGGTGGCTGGATGGAGTCACTGAAGCAGTAGGCGTGAGCTTCAATGGACTCCAGAAGATGGTAGAGGACAGGAAGGCCTGGAGGAACGTTGTCCATGGGGTCGCGATGGGTCAGACACGACTTCGCAGCTAACAACAACAACAATATATTGTATGCAGTTAAATGTAACATTTTTGAACTTCTGAATGTTACTTTTATACTGTTATGCATATATATGACAATGGCAATATATGAGCTTAATGAAAAAGAAATAGCCATTGCCATTTTCTGTATGTGTTTGTTGTTTCTAGTCTACTGAAAAAATATTCAGCCTTCCTTCCTTCCTTCCTTCCTTCCTTCCTTCCTTCCTTCCTTCCTTCCTTCCTTCCTTCCTTCCTTCCATAGCATCTTTGCCCATTATGGACTGTTGGTGCCAAAATCTGCAACAGAAAAGAAATAATTGGTTGGCAAATTCTCCTATTGATCGAGCGATTGATTCACTTGTCCAATCTACCCTATAAGTATCAAAGATGTAAGGAAGGTGTCACTCTAAGGAATACAGATACTGAAATGTCATTTAGAGGGAAAGCACATGTTCCATGGAAAACAGCACAGAGTTTGGTGACCTTATGATTGATGAAAAGAAACCATCCAATAAATATCCAAAAGTTTTCTTTCTGCGTCACTAGCCCTGCCAATGTACAGCAGAGAAACATTGCAAATGATATTAAAATGGGCAAAGCCAAAGGATAAGTTCCTTATATTCCCACTTATCCCAGTGTCTCTGCAATGTCCTGTGCAAGTTTCAGATTTCACTTTCCTGATTTCAGGGCATGTCACCGAAACTGGGGGCCCGCAGGATTCTTTCTATGATTCCTGGAAGCCAGTTTTCTGTTACCATAAATTTGGAAAACAAGCTTTTCTTATTTTTGTTTTTCCTTTTTCTGCAGATTTTTTGCAAAGCCATACAGACAAAAATAGTAGCCATGCTTGATCTGTTTTGCTTTTTAATTACAAAGTTTGCCTTGAAATGAAATTCAAAAATGACAAAGTTTGTTTTTATACTCTAAAAGTTTTATTCAGATATGTAGCTTACAGACTTTGCTCCCCTAATAGTTTTAGCTCTTTTCCCATTTGGGTCAGTGTGGCACACTTATATCTTATATAGAAGTCTTTCTACTTTCATGAAATAAAACTGATGTGATGTCTCAATTAAAAATTAGCTTCTAGAAATCTATAATTCTAAATGCATCTAACCAGCAAACTCAACGAGTGTCTTTGTCAAGGTTCATGTAAGTCTCAAATCTTTTTTGTATATTTTAGAAAAAAACAGCATCCTTCCCTATGGATTCAAAGTCTTCCTGAAATATAACTCCTGAGCATTTGGGAAAATACGTGACATACTCCAAGGTATGAGTGACAAAACACAGCCTCTTTGGCAGAACGTCTCTAAGGATCCTGTTGTGGCCCCTGGAGATCAAAAGCTTGAGTTTATGAGCGGGATCATGTAGATCTTTGCAAAATATACCTATTTAGTTTTCTTCCCATATTGTTCCAGGGGAACTGAAGCGTGGATAATTTAGAGAGGGTTTATCCAGTGATGTCTGGGGTAATCCCATTTTAAACTTTGGTATTCCTCTTGCCCAGGAAGTTTTTTTTAAAATGTTTATTTTCTATTTCCTTCTTCCAGTGGATACTTTCACTGCATTCCAAAAAAAAAATGGAATTTTGGCTCAGCGTTTGTAGATACTATACTGTATTGAGATGGAAAACAACCTTTGCATGATAGGAGTTTACAAAAGGAAGTGTTTACAGTCCAAATTCAACGCAACATGTTTGGAAGGTCTGGGCTAACTAGATGTGTTTCTATCATGGCAGTTTGTTCATACCTATCTGTTCAGATGAAGCAGAGCTGATGTAACCATCAGCCAAGATCTCATACTATTGGCTTACAATCATTAATGTTTTTCTTTTATTCTGCATTATTTCAGAGACTAAAATTATTTTTACTCCAAGGATCCTGTTTGCTGATTTTCTTTATTTTTACAAAACGATGGATTTCTCAACCCTAAAAAAAAATAAAGAAAGAAAAAAAAAGGAGAACTTGCAAACTTTTCTGACAGGAGTAATGACTGTTGTATTTTTTGATGAGGTTGGTTGTCTTTGCTATTTATTTTATTTATTAAATTTACCGGTATATGTTGCCTAGCTCGTATAGAAATGATTCTTTATTAGGGACTGCAGGGTATAAATTCAGAATGTCAATCTTTTTGTGGATTTTATTCTAATAATTTAACACAGCCCTTCCAGTGTGCTTTCTGAAATTTGTCTCCCAAACCTGAATATATTCACTTTCTGAATAACAAAAAATAGAAATGAGGCCTAAAATAAGAGATTGCAATATGAAATATTCCTGTTCTAATTCCTTGCTATTTTCTTGCATTTTTTTCATCTATGTTTTTCAGTTTCTGCTCCCCATAATAGTATTTCATACCAAATGAACACTCTCTGATCTCACCGAACCGTTTCAATATTTTCCCCTTTCTTCATCTAATTGCTTTTGTAAAAAAAACAAAAAACCTTAACTTCTGCAAACTCCAAAATCTATCTGGAAGTGCTCTTTCAACTAGATATGTATTCACATTTAGGGAATACAAATTATGCATTTACTTTAATTATTTTACCTTACTTATGCCTTTAATTTGTTTTCCCATGAACTAGTACATAAGTGTTAAGTAATTTGTTGTGCAGAGGTCTCCTTGTGCTACCAAAGAGTTGCACAGACAAGGAAGGGTACTGAGAGCAGTAAGAGTCACATACAGGAGTACACTGAGTTGTAAAAGCAAAAAGTAGTTTACTTTGAGGTGGTGTAAAAACAAAAATGCACAGTCAAAAATAAACAGTCCAGGTCATAAACAATAGCAACAGTCCAAGGAGTAATCCAAACTACAAAGTCTTCTTACCGGTCCAGAGGTCAATACACAGTTCAAGTTTATAACAGTAACAGAGCAAAAACAGTAACAGTAGAGAGCAGTGAATTCAGAGAGAGAGAGAAGCTAGTTACTAGCTTCCTCTTATGGCCATGAGAACACTTACACACCCATTGGCCAATTAACTTCTTAAAGTCATAACATTATGGTTAATATATTTTCAACCCAACATTGTAGGCTAGCACCATATGCCTAACAATAAGGTCAGGTCAAAATTTTTCAAACAAGGAAGTCATTTAGGCCTTTTAATTCACTGTATTCAGTCATGGTAAACTTGTACTCAATAATCCTGTACATCCTGCCTTCTCTAATGTAGGCTATTCCTACATTTTGGCAAAACACAGACTACCATAAAAAAAGGCATCTGCATGAAATCTGTTCTGCAGTAATGGCAAGAGCATATATAACATGGTTATCATTACAACTGAGAAAGTTCTAGCAAGTCTTTGCAGCTGATCTAATACCTGACTCTGAGATCAGCCAAGATCTTGTATTAAATCATGATGTTTCCACCTATGGAAGGAGATCTCCAGCTGCCGAAGTTCAGATCTCAGTACTGTATAAATGATTGCAACTTGTTAAATGGTGTTAAAATTATGAATTTCCCCAAGGACCTAAAACAATTTACAGCAAACCTAAAAAAAAATCTTTCAGGATATTAGACATAATTTTCCACAGACATCACTAAGATGAATTCTAGAAATCACCTAACAAACCAATGTATTTTTAGCTACAAGCTAAGCTAAAAATATGTTTTATTAGTGCACCCTATTAATTACAATGTTCAGAAACAGATTCAGTTACTCAAATTTAAACAATATTTACCCCTTTAGGAAGAAAGAAAAATATTTGTGATACTATCAAAATCATTACATGTCCTTGTAATGCTTACATAAAAATAACCAGACTAATGGTGAAGTCTCAGTAACAGAATTTAATTTGAATTTAACAGAAGAAAGAAATGCCAATAACTGTTGTCCTATGTGTGAAAGGACATCAAAGAATGCAAGAATCTTCTGTCATATAGCCAAGACTTTCAAATTGGCCTTTGATTACCATGGATCCTACAATTTGTGATTTACAAGTCATCCAAATGTCATCATGATTTAAAACATCGAAATTCTGCCAAATAATTAGTAGAACAAAAATTCAAGGAACACTACTCTGGGGTTATCATTAAATTAGCCATTTAAGGATTTTATAAAGATAAGAGACAAAAATATTTTATAGTGTACTTTAAAAATCATTGCATGACTCCCTCATGTCGAACATTTGCTAATGTCAGAAGCAGGGTGGATGACACCAAAATCATAAATCCAATGGATAAGTGTTGAATATTGCTTTGTTTTGCCAATGCAGAAGCTGAATAAAAATATTATGGGTAATATCTTCGTACAATATATATATTTATACAGCTGCTCAGAGTTGCCTCAAACTGTGAAGTGGGTAGCAAATAAATTTAATAATAAATAAATAAATAAGTAAAAATATTTACATGCATGCATTTCTCCTTGTGTATTGCAAAAAAGACATAAAGAAAAGGGGGGAAAAACAGCTATATAACTAACTAGTATGCATAGTTGGGAGAGACAGGCAGATTAAAGACTACAGAAATAAATTAAATTATCTTGGGGAATCAATGGAGATAACCTGGTTTTAAATATCAAGATGCAACCCCAGTTACCAGCTCTATAAGAGCTGCTACTTTTAGGATATTTTTTTCTGAACCACTTGAAATGAGTGGAAGATCATGAGAGTAAAGGACAGCCATTATTCTTGAACAGTTCAGTTCATGTCATTGACCTTTGCTCCTGAACAACTATGGTAGAACTACTTCAGTCTCAGAATGGTCTCCTCCTTCATTTTGCCATTTTTGTCTTAAAATTCTAGGCCTCCAGTGCTTCTGTTTAGCTTTTCCAATCCCTCACCCCTGTAGCTCCTAAGAGAACTAAACCTCTAGGAGAATGTGAGTGGCAGAGATTCAGTGGATGCAGTTGTAACTCACACTGGAAAAAGAAATAGCAACTGTGAATATTTAACCAACGTGTGTAGCATGATCACCAGAACCTCAGTAGATGGAGTATTCATCTCCAAACGTTTTAGGGAGCCCCATTTACTAGCTTCTCCTATCACCCCATGTTAGAGAACAAGCTCCAGACATGGGGAAAATAAGATTACATAATTACATAAATAACTTCTCATGTGGGACAGAGTGAACAAAAGCTCACCAGTCCCGCTGACAAGGATTGTCCTTGTTTTGTGCTCCAGGTAAGGTGTCCTAGATGATTTACAAAAAAGTCCCAGAAAACAAGTTCCAGAAAATTGCATATACTCTCAGAGGGAAGTGCAGATTTAATTATCTATTACGTGTTTCCTTTTGGCCAGAACAACCTACACACAGTGGGAACATGTCTGGTTAAATGAGTAAATCTGAACTCTCCTTTTCCTAAAGGAGTGGCTTTTGAAAGAGCACTAGACTCTTTTACTCTCTTGAACCCACCCTCTGTCCAGTTTAATTGCTTGAAAATATAGTAAGCCTAGAATACTTCATATTCTCCCCATAGCTTCATGTAGCACAAATACAATTATAATATTCACAATAATACCAATATTTGAGGACTAATAGATGTATATTAAGATATTTGGACTAACATTGATAGGTTCTTGACACAGTCATTACAGATTTCTTGCAAAATAATTCTTTATCACAGCATTTATCTATTTCTGTCACTTCATTTCTATAGAGATGCAAATGATCTTGTGTACTTTGCACTGTATTCTTGCCCAAAGGCACTAGATATGTATGTCTACTGTCCAGTATTTGTAAAAACTATGGTCTGGATTTCAGTTATGGTAGAAGCAGCTTTGATTTATCCATGCTCTCCAAATAGGCTTTATAGAAAGAAAGATATGATAGCACAGTCATGGTGCTTATTTGGGAGATTTTTGGCCAAATCGAGAGGGAGGGAGGGAAGGTGGAAGGAAGGGAGGGAGGGAGGAAAGGAGGGAGAGAGGAAGGAAGGAAGGAAGGAAAGAAGGAAGGAAAGAAGGAAGGAAAGAAGGAAGGAAATCTCCGTTTTCTAAAAAGATATGATAAAAATGAATGATAGTTAGATAAATAGATTTAATATATCATGACTGAATGAATCCTTGTAGGTTCCCTGTAAGCATTTAAATGCAGATATAGTTTAGGTCCCTTTCCTGCTTTTCTTCACCTCCTTACATATATTCACCCCAGATCTGTTGCCAGAATAGAGTTTAATTTGGGTCAAAACATAGGGGTTAATTCCATTCTTCAAAACAATGCAGGAAGAACAACATTATTTAGATTGTTAGCAAAGGCCTACACGCAGACAAGAAAGCTGTAACAATACGCTTAGAAATTCGGAATTTATTCCATGCTGTGCAGCCACCCAGGAGATTCACAAAATAATGATATCCTGAGCAGCAGCTGTGGAAAATGACTAATGTACACTATTCCTTTATTTTCCCACATTTCTTTTTACCTCACCTGTCCCATTTAACGTTGTGTATTCAATTCACTTTTTCACCTCACGTAGTGGGACTTTGGAGAGGTAGGAAATGACAAAAATACAGCTTTGTTTTCTGTCTGAGTTCTTTTCCACCCAGCTTCCTCCAGAGTCTGACTCTGCTTCTTCATCAACATATCCAACAGAGCCTGGGGCAACGCTGAAAGAAACACCCAGTGCATTCAATTTACAAACAGAAATAAACACCTTTTCAGCAGCTTCTACATAATCACTAAACAAAACCAGGCAACAACAACAACAAAAATGTTTTTTGATGTTGCTGCTGTGTGACTATGACCCCGTATTTCCTTCAAGAAATAACACTATTACCTAAAGATGTCTAGCACTGGGATCCCAAATAGAATTGCAATTTCCTTTCTTGTTTACTAAAAAGCTAATATTTTGAGTTTTGTGTCACACCTAAGCATATTGCTTTGCTATGTGTGTGCCGCATGCTATTCCCCTGTTCTATGGGGAACACACAGCTGCTCTCTCCAAGGATCATACCTGAGGAGCCATGGACTGAAAAGAAAGCCATTTCACGGTGCCAGGTATTCTCTGCTCAAACGATGCTGAGGCTGGCAGAAGCTGAGAACTTTGTGGGACAGCAACTGAGTGGGTGAAAATGGATCAGATATGAAAATGTCTGAAGCAATAAATTAACGCACAGCAGGTGGGGTGATAACTTAATCTTGTCTAGTCCAAACAGTATCTGACACCCATTATTGTTATAGGAAGTGGTGCACGGTAATGGTACTGGAGCGAAAACTATCATTCCCCAGTGATTTGAAGCAATGGAATAGGTATGTAATGTGATTGCTCAAAGGAACCTATAAGGCGATTTACACTTATTTGTGCACTGAATCTAGGTTAACCTGCCAATGTACTCTCTGACATGTTTGCTGGGTTTTGACTTCTGAGTAGTCTAACTCTGCACAACCCATCTAGATTTTAAGCATACTGTATATCTGGTAGGCAACATTTACAAAAGTAGCATGTTTGTTACAAAATGGTACCTTTGTGTCCTTAAAGATATATGACATATAGTTTTTTGCAATTATATGTACTAGCCAAGAAGAAGCAGACAGCAATATTATAATACCAGAAGTTTTTATTATAATCACTAAGATTCTATTTGTTTCTTCTACACATATGATTTAAAACACCAACTTCATACAGCATACAGTATACAGTATTCATTTGAAGTTCTGTGAGGATTCTCTTAAGCAACAGGATTTTGGTAACAGTAAATAGAACAAGGAACAACAAAAATAATCACAACTTTTAATGTTTTTCGTTTTTTGTTTTGGGGAAAATCCTGGTTCCAGCTAGAAATTGCTCCAATAATATCAGTAGATATAACATGTTATATAACAGCAAAAAGGAGATAGGAAGTGCAATTGTAAATCATAATTGTTAGTCAAAATAAATTTTATTTGATAGTTCTCCCTACCATGTAGCCAAATTTTACTTTCAGTCACAGACATGTGATCCTAAAATCACATTATTTATTATTCCTATATCTGGTACCGTGCTTAGTGTGACTATTATACTGCTGTTTATTATTCCTATTATTATATTTGCTAAGGACAATATGCAACCTATCTCAAAAAATTGGTGGAACAGTGGGATAGAAAGTAAGAACTTAATCTTTATGACTAGGCAAAAATTAACCCAGCCAACATCTTGTTTATTAAGCACAGATAACTTGTAATGATAGAAAACTAATAAAATACTTAAAAACAAAAAACAACAACAAATTTTCTTTTGTTTTTTTTTTCTCCGGACATTATTGTGTTACTCATCTGATAACCAAAATCAATGATTTTATCAGGAGGGGAGAGGGAGAGGAGAGGGAGATGGATCCTCGTGAAAGATCTGTTTTTAATGGCAAGCAATCCTAAATTTCTGCTCTTATCATGGCAAAGTTCTTCCTTGTCCATGAAATGAACAAAACCTCAGGGAATATCTAAATCCTGAGGAATACAGAAAAGTGTCACTGTGTACAAGAATAACATTTCTCAAGAAGAACAGTTTTGCTCCTATTATCATCTGATAAATCTAATTTGCTATAGAAAAGCTTTTAGAACAAGTGAAATGGCTCTCTTACAGCACTTCTCAAAACTTAAAATATTAGCATCCATATCCTTCCAAAATATAACTGTAGTCAGCAAAGTTAAAACCATACTCCTTCCTCAGAAAAACTGTAAGGGTGGGAGTGGGGTAGATGTTTGGCTTGCCGGAAGGGAAAGCTACAAGAGCAGCACTTCATTTGCATTGGTCTTCCTTCCCTACCTGATGCACCAACCTGGTTTTAGGATTGCAGCTTCTCATGTTGGCTAAGGAATGTTCCATCAGGGAAAACTGGCATAGAGCAGACCACCCATTGTTCTAAAACCTTGGTGGAGCAGTGGGCTAATGCCTCCTTAAGTAACACCAGCTGCCTGCAATTAGTGCAGGTTCGAGTCCCACCAGGCTCAAGGTTGACTCAGCCTTCCATCCTTCCGAGGTAGGTAAAATGAGGACCCAGATTGTTGGGGGCAATTAAGCTGACTTTGTAATAATGCCGCTTGGGGGGCGGCTAATAAGCAGGCATATACATAGAATGAAGGCTATTGCTAAGCACATTGATTTGTGCTTTAAATTGTAAGCCGCCCTGAGTCTTCGGAGAAGGGCGGGATATAAATGGGATTAAAATTTTAAAAAAAAAAAAGCTTTTCTATAGCAAATTAGATTTATCAGATGATAATAGGAGCAAAACTGTTCTTCTTGAGAAATGATGTTATTCTTGTACACAGTGACACTTCTCTGTATTCCTCCGGGTTAGTAGTGGAAACTACTCTGTTTTGGTATCTCCAATACTAAGGAGGCAACTTTGAAAAATATCTTGAAATTATTCCAAGGGATAAAATAGTAGTTGGTTTGCAATTCAAAAATACGGTAAGCTAAAAACTGGAGGGAAGTATGAGTCAGTACCAGCTGTGTTAAACTGTTGTTAATCGATGTGTTGGCAAACTATGTTTGTCTGATTCCAGTAAGTGGCACAGGTAAATCTGGATAACCAACCCACTAAAAGCATAAGTTTCACAAACTTAATTTTAATTTACCCTGGGCTAAAGGGCTTGCTTCTACTCCAGCTCTTGATTCTGTCAGTCAGGTAAGTTTATTACAGTCAAAGACTAGAAACCAGAACAAGTTAAAAACACCCAAGGCATATCCAGTTAAAAATTCTAGAATAAAATAATAAATAACAGATAAAATCTATATCAAAAATCGCAATTTGGCATCCAATCTGTCACATGAGCAAAACACAGCACAGCACATCCTTAAACTGTTAGGTCTATAGTCATTAAATACCAAAATGCAAACAAGTAATAATGCAATAGGGTTTTCTGCATTAGTTGTGTAAAATAGCTGTGGTGGTTTGATCATGTGTTTCCGACGAATTCCCCAGTGCTGCTGCGCAGAATCTAACCACCTGTGCTGTAATCACAGTCTGTTTGTCCTTAAGCAGCCATTGGAGATAAGCAGTATTGGAATGGCCAGGATACCAATCGATTATTGGGAGGATATTTTTCACCCCAAATATTTCTATAAAAAGAGTCCCCTCAACCTCTGAAACACGTGCCCATTTTATTCTCTTTACCTGATGAAGAAAAATCCTCACTTGCTCTCTACTATTCTATTAGATCATTTTTACTCTATCCCACTCCAAAAATAAGACTAGGAGAAGCACAGATTTCATTCCTATTCTTGAGCAAAACATAGCATCAAGTAGATAAGCCACTAATCTTCATTTCAGAAGACTGACAACCCAGTTAACCGGTATTCATCAATCCATTCAATTAAGAAAGATAACTCTAGAAGCATTTTTTTTTATTTAAAAAGTTTTACAATACATTTTGACTTTAATCCCCCCTCCCCCACCCCTATCCCTCTCCCCCACTCCCTCCTCCCCCCCCGACTTCCCAGAGCTAAATACAGGGCATAAAATCAAAAAACAAACATAAACACCCCTATATTATCAACAATAAACTATAAATTCTCTCTCTCTCTAGCTCATATAAAATGAGTACAAACAATATTAATATTACAAATAAAGTAGAGAAGAAAAAGAGGAGAACAAAAAAAGATCATTACTCAAAATAAATTTTCTTAATCCCAGTCCTTATTCATATTAATTTCAAAAAAAAAAAAAGAGGGGGAAAAAAAAACTTTCACCTGCTATTTGCATTCTCCCACCTTTCTCTAATTTCCAAACAAATTCTCAGTTACGCACCAAAAGCGCTTATCTCTATTAATCTTAATAATCTCCAACCAAACTAAACTATAATCTAAAATAGTTCTTGCGTGTATCACGCCAAATGTCTCACAGTTCCAAATCATCCTTAAGTTCAAATAAAAGTTCAAATAAAAAGAGTATATATATAAAAAAAAAATTTTAAGCAATCTCTAAGACAACTTATTATTAATTAGGAGCTTACATACCCACTCTTAGTTCAACACATACTTTAAGTCCGTAACCCTAATATACTTTTCTAGCAAGCAAATAACATCAATCTTAAATTGTATAAAATATTAAAAAAAAAGAAAAAAAAACTTTCTTTCTCCTCTATAATAATTTTACTCCATTGACATTCTAATCTAAAAATTTAATCAGCAATCTTAACGCCCCAAAACTTTTGGAGCACCTCTGTCATGACCCCCAAAACTTCTTTAGACCGCTCTCCTCCTACATCTTCATTGTAAGCACACTTTGAAGATTCCATAACTTTCCGCTGGTCTTGCTCTTGCTCTCGTCTCACTCTTCTTAGGGCGGCACGCGTCATCTTCTGGCCTCCTGTAGCAACCGATGAGACTGTAGCTTGATCCCCTCCACCACCATTGTCCTCTGTCTGTCTGTCTGCAACATCTTGAAACTTTCCCACACCGTGTCCTTTTGCAACTTCCAAAAATGATAGGGGGGTTGCTTTTAACACATTACTATAAAAATCACGTGCCTGAGCCACAGTAACCAAACGATGTCTTTTACCTTCGTGCGTTGTCACCAACCCAACTGGAATCTCCCATCTGAACTTAATATCACGTTTCTTAAGTTCCTGTACTAGAAATGCGAAATCTTTCCTTCTCCTTAGGATCTTCGGAGGAATCTCTTTTAAAACCAAAACTTCTTGCTCAGCCACTACCAAATTAGTATCATAAGCAGCTGGAATGACTTCATCTCTAATTACTCTCTTTGTAAAATAGACCACCACATCTCTGGGTAACTTCCTCTGTCTTGCAATCCATGAATTTACACGAAAAACTTTGTCCATATTTCCCTCAATTTCAGATGCTGACTGGCCCAGTACCCCTTCCAGAGCCTCAGAAATCAGCTGCTTTAAATCTTCTTTACCATTCTCCTTTAAACCCCTAATTCTAATAGCATTCTGCATCTGATTATACTGAACAAGGCTCAATTCTTCATCCATTTTATCCCTTATATTTTCATTTTCTAATACCTTTGCTTCTAATATAGAGTTCTTTTGACTGAGATCCTCCACTTTTATATCCAGCTGTAGCACACATTCAGCTACGGATACAACCTTATTAGAAGCATTTTTTTAAACACTATAATGTGCGGTGGAGAAGGTCCATGCAACAAGGTGGATCTCAACATATATTTTCTAGTCCGGGAATAGAGACTGCTTTGGAAGATAGGGAAGAGAAGAAAGATATGATAATCCAATAAAGGTATGATAAAGAAGTTTAAGAGACAAAGTAGACCTGGGTAGTTTCACCTATTATTGGTTCTTTATTCTATTGGTCATCTGTCTCCACCCTATTAATATCATAAGGGGCCACCAATTATAGACATAGAATAATTCCCTACCCCCTGTATATTAATTTGCAGACCAGGTGAATTATTTTTTCAACACATTTTAGTAAAATATCTCTGATTTTTTTTTCATTTTTCTGCCAGGTTAAATTGGTTTCTGTTTTTCACATACTAATAATAAAATAAAATCTTCATCCTATCTTTTAAATTGTATTTAGGAAAGAATAGGATGTGGTAAAGACATCTATAATTATATTTCATTTTAACATAACTGTTTCTTCAAAAGCATCTCATATACATGGCCCTTTCTTATTATGCCACTACTATTATGCTGTTGATTCTACATGCTTTTATAATAATTTTACATTTTATGTTATTCAACCTTAATTGTTGATTTAGTGATTCACAAATGGAAGAAAAGGAAGAAGGAAGGGAGGGAGGGAGGAATGAAAAGAAAGAAACAAATTACATTTAGTATTGCATCATGTGCTATACGGTCACTCCTTATATACAAGAAAATTATTTTACAAATTAAGCAGAATTTTGTTTTCAAGTACTGTTTTAATTAGGAAAAAACAAAGACTCCACATATTTACTTGCAATACATTCATTTTATTATTTGCTTTCCTTATATTCTGACTTATTCATTCATATCAACTGCTGTGCATTAATGTGCCAGTGGCACATAAACATAAGGCTAAAATCCAAAACACCCTTTTTGCCAACAATATTTTGTAAAGCCTTTTTGTAACTCCTCATAAAGGCAAGCCACGTTTATCGGTCATTAGAATTTCTTTGCTTAATTTGTTGGAAGGATAGATATGATCACCATTTACTAGAGAAAACCACTGTCCAATGCTGCCAAAATAAGAAATGCTAGGCTGCGGCAGCTCTTGTAGTAAATCTCTTTCTAGCATCCCATTCCCACCGTATTTCTTATTGCATTGCACAGCCAGTTAACAAGGATTAACACAGCAGCATGTGCTTTGTCTAAATGGAAGGCCAGCTCACACACAGCACAATATACAGTATATGATGCAAGTCTGAAGGTAGCTAAATATTCCAACATTCTTTATAGAGTACTCACTTTCCAAATTTCCTTTGCACATTGTTTACTATATATACCAATAGTGTAATATTAAACAAAAACAGTGTGTCCTGTGCCAGAATGATTGATTACTACACCATGGCAAGGTCACCTCCTAGGAACAGGCTGAGTGCAGTAAGGGCTGTCTGACTCATACAGTTAACACTATATCCGCATTGTATGAATGTCACCAGCAATCCAGTGATTTATTGCTTGGAAGGCTCTGTTCAATTTTTTCTGCCTGACCAAATTGCACATTTTCTAGAAAAAGAAGCAAAAATATTTCAGCACATGGATTACCCCCAAGTCCTCATTTCCCCCGCTAGGTTCAACAATTCTTTTCAAAGATGCTGATCATCAAAACCTTCAATACTTCTGCTTTTTCCCATTCCTGATGCCTGCCAAATAGTTGGTAAAAATTAATTGTTACAGTAATGAAATGTTACAGCTGGAGAGACAATGGTAACAACTAAGGGAAAACACTGAGGAGGGTCATTTGTTTGTTTTACTGGATTTATTCTCAATATGTAAAACATTATTTCTTAATTATTGCTTGCTAAAATATAGTTACAAACATCTGTGTGCTTCTTGCGGAGATCCTATTTGCCTAAAATCGTTTGTAAGTATTCATTTTCAATAATGCTTCTTCCTTATAGAGATTTTTTTTTACAATGAAACAAAGATATTATTGTATAAGGCGAACTGCTATTTTCTAAACAGCAATTTTAAAAAAGATCTCATCTAGTGAAACTTTTAATAGCACTTTAATAAGTTTATACATTTTATCTGTATACAGCTCTAATGCTCAAACTAGGTTGTGATAGGCCTATATTTTCATGCCTATATTTTCGTATTTGCATTTTTCATGTTACATTCATGACCTAAAATTCAGTAAGTCAGTGAACAAGTATTTCAGAACAGATTCCCTTCACATTCGATATCTTCTATAGAATTCATGCATGGTCCTGTAACTCTAATTCTTTCAGACTTTTTCTTTTCTTTTTAATCTCCAACTGTCTCATACATTTCATTTAAAATAGTCTAGAGGCTATTAAAAGTCTCAGCAATTTCCATATAATAGAACATTAATGTTAACTAAAGTACCTTCTCTGACAAGTTCACTTTGAACCCACAGAATATTTCAATGGGATAAAACAAGGACAGATCCTTTATGCAGAATTTCCCCATAAGTAACATAGAATAAAATAGGTGGAAAATGGGGCATGCTTTTTAGTGACACAAATTCCAAAGTTTACAATGTCCTTTTCACATGGGGGGGGGGGGCTGACTCATAATATTGCTATTAATTTCAGTTTTGACAATGTCATGTTTCCAGGAATGTGTGTAAGTAGAACTGCTCATTTATTTTAGCTAAGTTTCTCTATTACTGTTGGAGGTTAAAGCATTCTGGTTATGACTTTCTGAGAATTGCTAGATAGTGATATGGGCAGGATATTGGATAGATAGATAGATAGATAGATAGATAGATAGATAGATAGATAGATAGATAGATAGATAGATAGACAGACAGACAGACAGACAGACAGACAGACAGACAGACAGACAGATAGATTCCCAAAGAAGAATTAGGAATCAGGTTATAACTAGAATAGAAAGGAGGTGTTTTTGTTTTTATTCTTGTTTTATAGACGTACATTGTAAAATAGGCAAATCTAACACCTACCAGAAATCCAAGAACATGTATCCACTTTATATGTGTCTAGAAAAAAGAGCAAAAGGTAACTCAGAGCATCAATCTCTTATTTAAAGAGCAGGCACAGTGATAAACTGCTAAGCTTGTAAGCCGCCCTGAGTCTTCGGAGAAGGGCGGGATATAAATGGAATTAAAATAAAAAAATAAAAATAAATAAACAAGGAAGAGACACGGAGCATATCCTTAACTCTCTACCTACATCCTAGAGCTGTTTTCCATTGTAAAGAGAAGAGCCAAATTAATCTACTGGGGCAAAAGAAATCAAGAATCTGGTAGCACCTTACTTCCCCATGAAGTAAGCTGCAGCTCAGAAAGGCTTATGCCTTTCACTGTATGTGGTTAGTTGGAAGAAGTACATTCAGACACTCAAAGGTGGATTATGTGGGTTTTTTTTCCTTTGACAAAGAAGAAGACTTGATTTCTCATCCAAGACACTTCTGCAGTTCTAGCTGGATAGTTAAGAGGGATTCTTCCATTCCCACCCACCCCTCAATCCATCCAGAACTGATGAAGCTTCTTGGATGAGAAGCAAAATGTCTTCTTCCTCAAGGGAAAGTTGTTCTTAGTCATGACCTGGATGACTGAGAATTTCCATAGACACTTGCTACTAGACTCCTTTTGATTTTTTGGTGTGTGTGTGTGTGAATTGTAGATAAGAGACTGCTAAAGAGTCACTAAGGTTGAAGTTGACTTTCAACAAATATAAAGTAACTTATATCCCAAGCTTCCAGAAAGAAACCATGCAACCTATTTAACCTGCAACCTTTACGGCATCCTTTTCAAACTTGGCAACCTGAAGATGTGTGGACTTTAAATATCAGCATGCTGGTTAGGGAATTCTGGAAGTTGAAGTCCGCACATTTTTAAAGTTGCCAAGTCTGAAAAATACTGTGGCATGCTCTTCCAGGGTGTCGGTTTCACCAGCTGTGAATCAAATGAGTTGCATTGTGGCAAGAGGCAGTTAAACTCTAGTTAGCCATGCTAAACTATATAACTTCTGTAATTATGTAGGAGAAATGCCGGCAAGCTTCTAATACTTTCCTTCAATCTTGCTATCAGATTAGCAAGTGTTTTTCTCCAGCCAAGAAATGTCGAGGCTGCTATTGCACCATGGCAGCCTAGCTTGAGATGCTGGCATACATACCCAGACCGAGCTGGCAAGCTCTCCAAATTTGTTTATTTGTTTATTTTTAAATATCGGCAACCACTAAAGGAATGCATAGGAAACTGCTCTCCAGCTAGACTTGAAGCACAGCAGGAGAAATACACCTGATTTTCCTGGAGCTGTTCTTTCCTGTAGTTTACTCGGCAGGGTATATTTAGTAGCAAGATTATATGTGGAAGACCTCAACATGTTTCTTAAGATAAGATGGGATTGGGCTACAAATATATTGTGTTACAGGTATCCCCTGCTGGTTCAAAAGGCTAGAAACCCTGAGGAAAGAAAAATGAGAAAGGAAAGGCATAGGAAAAAAAGTACTCTTCCCCTTCATTCAACATTGTAATGTATATATATATATGTATACAGTGTGTATGTGCATATGCATGTGTATATGCATGTGTATAACATGTATATAAAGGTAAAGGTAAAGGTTCCCCCGCACATGCGTGCTAGTCATTTCCAACTCTAGGGGCCGGTGCTCATCTCCGTTTCAAAGCCGAAGAGCCAGCGCTTGTCCGAGGACGTCTCCGTGGTCATGTGGCCAGCATGACTAGACGCCAAAGGCGCACGGAACGCTGTTACCTTCCCACCGTAGTGGTCCCTATTTTTCTACTTGCATTTTTATGTGCTTTCGAACTGCTAGGTTGGCAGAAGCTGGGACGAGTAACAGGCGCTCACTCTGCTACGCGGCACTCAGGATTCGACCTGCCAAACTGCCGACATTCTGATCGACAAGCTCAGCATCCTAACCCACTGAGCCACCGCGTCCCATGAAATATGTATATGTATAATATCTATATGTATAATATCTCTCTCTCTCTCTCTCTCTCTCTCTCTCTCTCTCTCTCTCTCTCTCTCTCGTGTGTGTGTGTGTGTGTGTGTGTGTGTGTGTGTGTGTTTGTATGGTAAAAGTAAAGGTAAAGGAGTCCCTGTGGATTTTACTCCACTAGTCATTGCCACCTCTAGGGGGCTGTGGTCATCTCTGTTTCAAGGCTATTGAGCCAGTGCTGTCTGAAGACATTTCTGTAATCATGTGGCCAGCATGATGTCATGGAGTACTATAACTTCCCTCCAAAGTGGTACCTATTTATCTATTTGCATTTGCATGCTTTTGAACTGCTAGTTTGGCAGTAGTGGGGCATGTAACAGTAGTTCACCCCATTGCATGGAGCTGAGTTCTTGAACCTGGGCTGCCGGCTTTCCAGCTGACAAGCCCAGCACCTTAATCACCGAGCCACTGTGCTGCAACACACAAACAAACAAACAAACAAACAAACACACAATGCTAGCTAAAACCTGTTGCTCCCCTGCCTTTACATCTGTGATTTCTTGCTTCCATCCATTGGCCAAATTATTACGATATCAGTATAAGTATTCTAGTTGATGAACTATACCAGTGATGGCGAACCTTTTAGAGACCGAGTGCCCAAACCACAACCCAAAACCCACTTATTTATCGTAAAGTGCCAGGGCCGCATAAGCATTGTGGTGCCCTCAGGGGGACCATGGGGGCATGGCCCACTGGGTGGGTGTGGCTGCGGTTGTCACAGAAGACTGGTAGGCATGGCTGGAGTGGGCATGGCCACCTCAATGTTGCTCATGGGGGGACTCCTGTGGGGGTCAGGCAGGGTTAGGGGAGATCCAGGGGGTCTCAGGTGGGTGGGGCAGTGGGCAGGAGGCCCAGATGGAGGAGAGGCACGCAAACCTAGCCAGGACTGGGGGGCCATGGCACCGATGGGGATCCGGCCTTCCCTGCCCGGGGTGGCCTTTGGCTTGCTGGGTGTGGGCATGCTCTACCACCTCTACTCGGGCTTGCTAGCTGGCCACTTCTTCTCCTTTGTGCTGGGTGGGGCTGTCGCTCTGGGCGGCAGCCCAATGGACCTGCACAAGCTGCTGGCAGCAATGGCGTGCGTGCCAACAGAGAGGGCTCTGAGTGCCACCTCTGGCACGCGTGCCATAGGTTCGCCACCACTGAACTATACCATGGCAATAATATGTTCACGATCAATTCCTTTATTAAGGGAAGTGAAAAGCAAGCCTGATAGGAAGAGGAGAAACACTTTGAAAATAATCTAGAAAAAGAAATAATCTTTGAGCAGAGTAGGAACTATCTTGATGAAAGGGAAGGGAAGTAAGGCAAAAAGATCAGACCCTTGGTGAAGGAATTAAATTTGCCATTATATCCAGAATAGAATATAATTTTAGTTAAACATGAAATTTGTATCTTAGAATCATAAACGAGGACCATGATAATATCTAAAATTTGGAACCATCATAAATGATTACAGCACTTAGACCTAAAATTGTAGGGATGTCCATAATTGATCTAGCTGTAGAATGATGCACAAGGGAAGATAATGTTTTCATTTAATCCAGTAGGAATTAATTATTATTAGGGTTGGCATTTTGACAATATCTGATCTCCAATTCTACAATCAGAAAACTGGATGGGTAATCAAGTAAGGAAGGCCAAGTTAACCCAGTTTTTCTAATGCAGTTCAATGATGTTGCAAAGTGTCTCAGATAAGACTGCTACTAATTACTCAAGAGACAAATACTGGGCAACCCAAATGGATCAGTCGGTTGAAATGACTCTCCAGCCCAAAATTCAGCTATTAGCCACACTGTTGTCACACTCCTTCCTTTTTTTTTCCAGCCAACATGTTTATAGGACTTTTCGTCAAAGCATTGCCTTTGGGCCTAGAAGTGCTTGAAAAGCATTATTGCTTCCCTACATTTTGGGGCCTTATTATGAAAAGTCTTCAGAGAAGCACATCAGGACCAACATAATTGTTCAAAGCTACATCAATATCTTGTTCTGAAAAACTGTAGCATTGTAACTTAGCTATATTTATGCTGCCGCCATAGCTGACTGCTGCACTGTTCCTAACAGAAAAGTCAGTCCTAGTCAAATGTCTAGATGGAACCACAAGGCCGTTTTATAGAATCAAGTGAAAAGTCCATCTTTTCTATTTTTCCTTACATTAGTAGTGCCCAGCTGAGTTGCAGACCAGCTGCTACCTGTTTAAGTGAACTATGATACAGAAATACCTGACAAACACAGTCCTTGCTTTGACCTTTGGTTTTTTTCTTCCTTTGGTAGTGGAATATCTTGTGCTTACAAAGGGTTATGTGTATAAGGAGGTTTTGTCCAGGTAGGCACTGGAGAATATCTTTCTAGATATATTTGAGAACTCTCCAAAGTACAGAGAACTAAACTTGCCTTTGCTAGGTACAGTTTTGCAAAATGTTGGGATGGCATGATCACAGAAGGAATGCTACTTTCCAAATTATATCTGTAAATAACAAGTGTCTGCAACGGTATCACTTATCTTTAAAATCAAGCTGCCAGCAATTACTGTTAAATAATAATAATAATAATAATAATAATAATAATAATAATAATAATAATAATAATAATCATTTATTTATTTATATACCACCCTTCTCCCGAAGGACTGAGGGCGGTGAACAGGGCAGATATATAAAAAATACAAAAATACAAAAGTTAAAAAGAAATAAACATATGCCCAACTAAAAACAGTAAATACATATATTAAAATGACAATTAAAAAAACCCAACCCATCCCCCATCAGGCCAGGCCGGCTTGTTCAAATAAGAGTGTCTTCAGATCGCGACGGAAGGAGCGAAGGTCGGGCGCCATCCGGAACTCAACCGGCAACCGGTTCCATAGCTCTGGGCGCCCACAGAGAAGGACCTCCCCCTGGGGCCACCAATCGACATTCTCTGATCGGTGGCACCCTGAGGAGGCCCTCTCTGTGGGAGCGCACAGGGCGCAGGGAAGTTGATGCCGGCAGCAGGTGCTCCCTGAGGTACTCTGGACCCATGCCATGTAGGGCCTTAAACACCATTACTAGTACCTTGAATCTCATCCGGAAGACAACTGGTAACCAATGCAGCTCACGGAGCAGAGGTGTAACATGGGAGTATCGGGAGACTCCCAACACAACTCTCGCGGCTGCATTCTGTACCAGTTGGAGCTTCCGAGTGGTCCTCAAGGGCAGCCCCATGTAGAGAGCATTGCAGTAGTCCAGACGAGAGGTCACGAGCGCGTGAGTGACCATACGTAAGGCATCCCAGTCTA
>NC_139518.1:64751409-64863909 GCF_947247035.1 Vipera ursinii
CAAATATAATTTGATTTTGTTACAAATAAACAGGAATAATCCTATGATGTAATCAACAGAACTACAGTTTTCCATTCTTCCACTACAATCTTCCCAAACATACAACCCTACCCCCAGCTATTGCACTTTCAAAATTCCGCTGGACAACAGTCCACTATCATAGTATGATTTGAGGATAGAGAGAGTATGTGAAGGGGGTGAGAATGGAAACAGTTTCCCTTCTAAAAAACCTATTATTTTCCTACCCTACATCTCTGTTTTTAAATGTGGGGAAAGAAAACCAGCTAAACAAAAATTATCCTGACCTTTATGGTGATATGTTAGCATCTCTAGAAGAACTCCTGGCCCTTCTCAAAAATCAGGAAATTTTTCTAGCATTGCCCATCCTGGAATTAGTTATAGAAAATGTAAAAAGGTAAAGGTAAAGGTTCCCCCGCACATGCGTGCTAGTCGTTTCCGACTCTAGGGGCCGGTGCTCATCTCCGTTTCAAAGCCGAAGAGCCAGCGCTTGTCCGAGGACGTCTCCGTGGTCATGTGGCCGGCATGACTAGACGACAAAGGCGCACGGAACGCTGTTACCTTCCCACCGTAGTGGTCTCTATTTTTCTACTTGCATTTTTACGTGCTTTCAAACTGCTAGGTGGGCAGAAGCTGGGACGAGTAACAGGCGCTCACTCTGTTACGCGGCACTCGGGATTCGACCCGCCAAACTGCCGACCTTCTGATCGACAAGCTCAGCGTCCTAACCCACTGTATTTATACATCAATTTATACTGCTGTATAAATTGATGTTGAGGCATAGCAATCCAAGGCTTTGTATAAAGGCACTTAGAAATAGCAACAGCACTTAGCTTTATATGCTGCTTCACAGTGCTTTATAGTCATTTCTGAGTGGCTTACAGAGTCAGCATGTTGCCCCCAACAATCTGGGTTCTCATTTTATCAACTTCTGAAGGATGGAAGGCTGAGTCAACCTTAAGCCAGTCAGGATAGAACTCCTGGCAATCGGTAGAATTAGCCTGCAATACTCTATTCTAACCACTTTGCCACAATGGCTCCGGTATATGGAATATCATGAATCAAGATTTCTGAACCATAACCCAGTGGTTGTCAACCTGTGATCCGCGGATCCCTGCAGTGGGCCACGATGTCATCACAGGGAGATCTGCGAAGGCTTCAAGAAATGATATGATTTAAATCTTGAGTCAAGCCTTGGAAGTCCGTGGTCATGGTCTGTGACCATAAAATATATTTAAAGGGGGTCCGTGGTGAAGAAAAAGTTGAGAACCAGTGCCATAACCTATTGTTTGCTTTTTTTTTCCCTTCCAAAATGTGTTGGTCACAGGCATGAAGAGTTAGCTCTTCATCCAATTTAAATTAAATATAATTAATAGGATTCTTCTTAAATCCCCTATTTCTCCTACCCCATTAAAATGACATTTTCAATGCAAGGCTTTCCATGGGCAGCGGGTGGGGGGGATTGCTCCTGTTCAGTAGTTTCTTCTTATAATATTCTTCTCACAAGTTAGCTAAAACACATCTAGGAATGTCGAAATGTGGCTAGCGAGTTTTTCACAGCATGTCATGTGCTATCCAACACAATTGAAAGTTGTGAAAGATGACTCGAGATCAAAATTATTGAAATTATTTCAGGATTGTCACACCCAAGTATAATATGTCATCCAGTGTATATCAGTGATGATAGTGCAGCAGGCTTTACTAGAGCAGAGCAGCTTAAACAGTAGGCATCAAATCAAGTCCTTGCGCAACACTTTGGAACCACAAGCTAATGACCCTGAAGCAAAAATAATATTAAATTAGCCATAAAGAGGCCCAGAAATTGTTCAGTGTCTTCCGGCCTGTTTTTTAATGTCATCTCAGCATACAGCTCTTGCTGCAAGTGAATATTGAGTGGCATCCTTCTGTCATGTCAATGTCTGGAATTGTATTTCAAGGCCTGAAGTTTCCTTTCAAGATTATTGATCATGTAATCTTGCTCTGTGACCTGGAACATGTCTGCCAACAGTGTTTCTTTGTATTATACTAGCTGAAGTTGAAAAGGTAACTTACTGCCATGAGTTCAGGGAAAAGTCACATTGTACGAGGAGTAAAATGCTAGGAAATGCTTTTAAGGTTGATGGCTCACCAATTGAGACAATTGTAGATTGTTATCTGTTTACTTGTAATCTCAAATAATCATTCTAAACAATAATGGAAATTTTGATCTATATGAAGACAGAAATTACACATATTTTTTATCAGCCTAGAACCATAAATATTGAAGCAGAAAGTTTGGCAGTTTGGCATGTTATAGGTAATCTCAACATATAATTCCTCCTTTGAAAAGAAGCATTAAGTGTGGAGATGTGCATTCAAACAACCTCCATATACTTGAAATATTATGTCTCCCTTTTCACTAAGTCCACTTTTAATGCTGATCTTTGTTTTAGAAGAGTTGTCAAGTGGTATAATTAAAGTTGAATTTCATCTTCCATTGTTCTTCCCCTTTTTTCATTTGCTCATAATTAAAAAATCCTCTCTGCTAAAATTGTCAGTACGTGATCTCATCCCAAAGGTAATTCTTTGCAAAAGAGTGAAACCAAAATTAGTTCAACTATTTTTTCCCAGTTATACAGACATTAAAAATTACCCTTTTCCACACTGCTTCAATTGACAGTTTTATAATATATCTGAAAGCCAATTTCTGCTAAAATTCTGACCCTGTAGGGCTTTTATGAGTACAAAGAGAGCTAAAAGCCATTCAGATTTACATAAAATCTGTTTAAATTATGTTACGGTTTTCAATGCTGTGAATATCCAGGTTGGTGTTTTGATTTGATCCAAGGCAAAATCTGCCTTGAGCCATGCTCATCAGGGCGAAATGAGTTTGCTATTTTATTTCACATACACAAGAGCTTAAGTGGGTTACAATGCAGTCCCAACTCTGCCCTGCAGTTCCAAGACAAGGCACCCACACACCTCTGATGTCACATTGAGCACCTAAACAGAAGCTCTGAAATGCACAGCATCTGATTTGATAAAATTAATTGCAGCCCTGAAGATGTGGGACACTGTTTACAACCAATATTGTGTATAGGCAAGGGAAGCATATGTTTTTATTCCTCAGCATGATCACTCTAAATTACCCTTCTGGTATGGCTAGGTCACGGAGGGGAAAAAAATGATGAGTCTATTTAGACTTTCATGGCACTCCTCTCCCTATACAGAGTTTTGTTTTTAAAATAAATATTCCCCTGCACACCTGTAATTAGCCTTACCAAAAATGGAGCATCAGCTTTTCAATCTGATCCACAAAAGCCTTATGCACAGCCCTCTGTGTACCTACTATCCAGTCTGAGGCAGAAGGGAGAAAAATCCTGCATCTGAATTTGACTGCTGAGATGTCAGGTATTGGTGTGGAGACAGGTGGAAAAGCCAGAAACACTAAAATGAAAGGTAGAGCTTTCCTTTTTAAGCAAGCAGCATTTTCTCTTCCCTTGTCCAACTTGGCTGTGGAAAATCACCATAGCCTACTCAGCTGATAGCCACCATCAAGTAAGATACAGTAAACTTGCAAGGATTTCAGACAGAAGCTTAGAGCTCCATCAGTATTCCAGACCTAGGCAAGAAAAGAACAGCTGCCTAATTCAAGGAAGGAAAACTGTATATATCATTTTTTACCATCTAATGCTGGGAAGGCTGAATTCTTTCCCCGTTTTTTATTTCCAGATCCTGCCGATAGCAGAAGATGAATGAAAAGCTCAGGGCTGCGAAAAGTGTGCCTCCTAGGATCACAATACTTCGCTTATGTTCAAACAGGGAGTGCATCTTTTCTCAGCTAGAACTATGCCAGGCCCCTTAAATGACAAATACTAAATTTACATTACATTTCATTCAATGTATATATAAGAAATGTTTTTGAAATGCTGCACACATGTGGAAAAGGAATACAGAAAAAGAATAGCTTTTACTGTGGGACATATAATTTCAAAATGTTAAGCATTCACAAGACAAAAACAATTGTAAAATATATTGACTAGCCATGCTGTGGTGTTTAGGCCCTTATGTAATAAGCAGGGTCCAGACAGCTTGAACAAAATTTCACTAATGATCCAAAGGAAATAAGGCAGACAGGAGAAGGTGTTCATACATTTACATTATGTGGTCAAAAAAAAAAAAAAGAAATAGTATATTTCTAAGCACGATCATAAACAGCTGTAATGCACTCTTAACATTAACATTCTTACATATCTAAAGTAGTGAAGCTTATTATAAGAAATATAGTTACGTTTCCCAAGATCTTTTAAAACCAAATATAAAAATATGATTCTTCCTATTGCTGAGGAATTTTTTCTCATTCTAGTGCATGTCTTTACACATTTAGCTAGTCATCCCCACC
This sequence comes from Vipera ursinii, assembly GCF_947247035.1. Lineage (NCBI taxonomy): Eukaryota > Metazoa > Chordata > Lepidosauria > Squamata > Viperidae > Vipera > Vipera ursinii. The sequence continues at coordinate 64,755,809 of NC_139518.1, forward strand.
CCACAAACAAAAGGGTAAGTACTCTTATAATGTTTTAAAGAGAAAAGGCACGTTGTAATGCCTTTTCCCATTTTTTAGAATTGGCCCAAAACATTTTATCATCCAGAATCCAAACATTAGGAATTTAAAAATGAATGTCAGTACTTTAAACCAGAACCAGATTCCTAATGAGTGTAGTGGTTTCAAAACCAGGGCAAATAGGTTCCCAGTGGTTGGTTCTCATTACTAGCTGAAATCTAGAATAGCCTTACATATATTGGCATTGGCATCCTTCAGTCTCAAGAGACTATGGTATCGTGCTCTGGAAAGAGGTCCTAAAGCAGCATCTGGTGTGGCTAAAAAGGCCAATTTGAGAGTGGCAGTCCCTTCCACACTGAGGGCAGATACAATCTGTCCCCTGTCCAGCCCCCAGATTTTGCTGGTTCTGGGACTGCCTCTTTGCTTCAGCCTGCTGCACAAGTGTCTCTTTGAAGCCTTACATATAATATGCTCCAAAAATGCATCCTGAAGATTACCAAAGCATAAATTATTATGATTAGATTGTCCTTAGACAAAAAGGATCGTGGTTAATACATGACAATGTCTCCCTACAGCAGCTATCACTTCTCCTTTAGCTGATTGAGTATGATCTATAAGGACCTTGAGATTGCATAGTTGATCTTTCCAGAAAATACATTATCTCTTCAACCAAGCAAAACGTTTTTCCTTTTTTGCTAAAACTGAGCTGATTGATGCTTCTTATCCAAATTTTCATTTCCATATAAGAAAATAAAACTGAGAAGTTATCTTCATGTTGATAACACTTCACCTTGATAGAAGTTTGAGTGACACACCACAGTGGCCTGCTTTTAATTGGTGAAGCAAAGCACATCGTTTCTCAAAAATAACTTACACAGAGCATGTGATGAATTCATTTCTATTAAAGTGAAACAACTGATCTAAATAGGCTAGCATAGCATCTTGCTCCCTATAATTACATGTGTGAAAGACCTTGAAAGCTGGAGTGAAGAAGTGGGTCTGATAAGAGAGGGAATAATCTGCAGCTGCATAATGGATGGAAAAAGAGACCCTTGCCAGCTTCTCAGACTGTAAAAGAGACGTATGAGATCTGTACTTTCAGACTTGCAAAATTCTGTTAACGTAGCCTTACAACAAAGTAGAATTAACTTATCTAGTTGTGTTTCCTATCTTGCCTACCTGGGAAGGCTGACACTTGCATACAAAGGCAGACCAATGCAGCGCAATTATAATTTACCAAGTCTGTTATTGACACTTCACTCCAAAACACTATATACGTGAAGAAGCTTCACATATACATACACATATACACAAACATGCACATACACATGAGACCAAATGTAATCTGTGCAGCTGGTGTAGAGACAGAAGGAAAATAAGGAGATGGAAAGGAATAGAAATAAGCTGAACTCGGACAAACAGTGATTTTATTCTGTAAACTGTGTGTGCCAAGAGAAATGATTGGAATAAGTTCTAGAATAAAATTTGTATTAATATACATAACTGCCTTTGTTGCTTCCTTTAGTTGCTTGTTGTTTCTGCAATATTATTTGTCGCTAGCACATTCCTAGTTCCAAAGTTGAGTGTATGCTCATATGTGTGTTGGTACACTTGTACAATTTGATTTAGCTCCATGTGTGTCACTTGTATTATGTCCCCATACTAATTGTTGATTAATTGAGCCCACCATTTTAAAGATTTAATTTCAGATATTAAGTTACAAAGTCAGTAGGGTTAAAACTATTTATTTTTCCTGCTCCCTATTTTTGCCTACCAATACACTAGGCCTCAAGGCTGAAATATCCGTATGTTGAAGTTTTTTTTTCCATAATCCTTTGAGAAGAGAAAAGAGACTTTTCACTCATTAAACAGTAGGAATCTCTCATCTACAGCTAAAGGATATGTCCTATTAAGTGAGAACAGAATCCCATTTCTAATTCAAGGCAGTTCTGCTATGTATTCTCTAGGACCAATAAAAACTGCTGATTAACCAATGGACCAATGGATCTCCATGTGCTGTGCAGCTGTCACATCAGCTGTTTCCTTTGCCACATTTGGGGTGTAATTTGCTGGATATAAGTGCAGGACAGGGGAATTTTCTTGTGACCATACAAATAATTCATCATCAGCTGCATTTCTTAAGACCCTTACGGTTGGAATGGGGAGAGAAATATCTCATATAGTTCATCTCAAATCTGACAGAGAAGCAGCTGACACATCCAGTGAGAGACGGAAAAATATTTTAAAATAAGGAATTCTTATTCCACATTTTTTCCAGGAAGATACATTTCACATTGTTCAGCCTCATGGTGATATAAAAGAAATGCAGATAAATTAATTTCATGTGATTTCCCCCCCCCTCCCCAACTATTTCCTCTGCCAATTTTAAAGCATGCTCCAACTTCTGTCATAACAAAGACCCCAAAACACTAAGGCTTGCATTCTTATATAGCACACTGCAGTTTTTATGCATATATGCTAGGTGAACAAGAGGGTTAAAAGTTAAACAGTAGCCTGAGGGAAGCACACTTGCAAGCTGAACAGGTACAAAATAGGCTTTTGTTGCTTCTAAACCATTACTGTATGTCTCTTACAGAAGCTAACATTAACAGGAATCCTCTGTTGAAAAAAAGGAAGGGAAGGGAAGGGAAGGGAAGGGAAGGGAAGGAAAGGAAAGGAAAGAAGGAAAGGAAAGGAATTTGTTTAAAGGTTGCAGATATTATGAAATGGAGTTGTTTTAATGGCCTTTGGCCTTTACTCCGAAGTTATAAATTTGTCAGTGTCGGTAAATGACAGGACATCATTCTTAATGAGGGTATTCCTCCCCCTCCTCCCACCCCCCACACTACACTTCCATACATGTGCCAATTGTGAAATTCAGTTCAGACTAGTTTAGAGTTCTAGAATTATATCTGAAAGAAGAACCGTACAGATATGGCAGGGTGTTTTTTTTTACAAAATATGTAAATTAGGGAACCTTATAACTAAAGCATTGTTACCGTTTGGCTTGAAGCAATGAAGAAAGCTCGGAAAGCACAGTTTATTCTCCGTTTCATAAAATGATAAATAACACAAGTCATCATGTTTATGTATAATGAATTACAATCCAGCTACATTTACCTTAGTAACATTTTACTGGAGTAGTATTTTACTCCCAACTACCAATTATGTCATCATCCTGGCATTTACCTGGACATAATGATACACAGCAAACCCATTCTTGTAACATAATTCATGGCTTAAAGTGTTTGTAAAGCCAACCAGGATTCTACATACACATAATGATGTGGAGATTGCTATTAAATTTTACAGATTAAAGTTTAGTAAACCTTAAAAATCCTACACTGGTATGTATGGTATTTATTAATCCTGAAGGAGAAGATGTTCTGCTATTTAAATGTCAATAACACATAACCCCTATTAAAATATCCCTCCCTCCAAAAATGCCATTACATGCATCTCGTTATTGAAAACCACACATTATAATGCTAGATATGTTGCTAAATGCCCAAAAGACACTAAGTTTATTGTTTGTATAGCATCACAGAAGAATATTAGATTCACTATCTCCATGTTTTTTTACCATTAAAACAGAGGAGGAGGAGGCATGTAAACTGTATCTCACATCTATTTTATAGTAGAAACATACTTTCTCAAAAGATTTCAAAGCCTTGGGAGGAAACCTCTATTGTTACATTATCTCCCATTTATTCAATTTAATTTCGAGTTGAGGAGGGAAACATATAGTTCATTTTATAAGCTTGTAAGGTCGTCACATTTAAATTAAACTGACCTCTCTTAAAGCCTATTAATAACAAGGACTATGCAGAGGGAAATTTAATATGAATGGTTAAAATGCATAGAATTCATTCAGACTTTACTGCCCAACAGCTCAATTAAACAAATTGATTTTTTAAGCAACAAAAGGGAATTGAATCAAACAGGAATAGACTGGGATCTGAAATGTGGACATATATGAATGATAGTCCGAGGGTTCTTCAGCAGGCAGTTGCCTTCATTTGTTGCCTCAGCAGTTACAAGGGATTGGGCAGGCTGCAACACAAAAGGATAAAAATGTTCACCACTGAAACACAGGGTTTGGCTCCCAATAAATCATCTGTCACTTCATCACAGCCCAGTAGATAATGAGCAATAAAGTTTTCACACTCAGAATGAGGAAGCAGACACAAGCAGACCAGCAAAGCCTCTGGCTCTCTCTCTCTTTTTTTAAAAATGCCAGGACACATCGTACAATAAATTATCACTGTGTTTCAGAGAAAGCATGACCTCGACATCAGGAACATAAACAATTTAATCCTGTAAAGAAGCTTGATATAATCACTTTTACCTAGACTTTGTAATCACTAAAATAATTCCCACGGCTTTACATTTAGAGACGTTGAGAGAGAAAAAAACTGAGAAAATTGTCAATCACTGATTTGTCTGAGCACTGGATATTACAGAGTAAAGCTGGATGGCAGAGACTGCCTCAAATTGAGATCACCTTCTGTTGATTACAACACGTTCATATAGTTTCTGTGGCAATAGTAGAGAAGTGCTTGGACATCTTTCACTTGGATTAAGAATATAGAGTTGTAAAACTTTACATGTAGAGAAATCTAACAATAACGCTGGGAGTTGTCCTCACAGTATCAATTTATGAATCACAGTATTAATTTATGGATAAATGTATAAGGAATCCTTGCCGTGAAATCAGTGTGGTGGCTGAGAGCATGCATATGACTGATGCCCTGAATTTTAGCAGAAAATGTTAAATAGCACGTATGATACAAAGAATATGGTTCCAAACACTGATATTTTAAAGACCACGTGGAAAATGAAGTTTATACTTAAAATTAAGAGAAGTAGATAAAATTGTCTATTTTGACAAAAAAAATTGAAAACTGGATGGATAAATATTAGAAATTGAAAATGCTGGTTGAAAGGAAGTTGGTTGTATGCAGTGTATAACAAAAAAGTAAATGTTTGTAGAAAGCAATTTGAATTGTTGTGTTTATATTTTCATATTCAGAACAAGGGAGCAGGCATAACCAATCTGGTTTTCATTCATTCATTCAATAGTAAATTTATGTTTTAGCTAGCTGCCTTATGTGAGAGCAAGAGTTATATGTCAGAAGCAGCTAAAGTAATTTGCATGAAGAGGGAATGGGTTACTCAAAAAGTATGTGCTGTCAAATGAGAAGTGGTAGAGTCAAAAGTGAATACGTGATGAACAAGCCTGGGTTCCCTATGAAACTGAAAGAATTACATTACAAATGAATGAAAGAAGTCAATTGAAATGGTTAGGTCATGTAGGGAGTATGAAATTTAGACAAATGCATAAAAGAACAATGAGTGGGCGGACAGGAAGTGGAAAACCAAAGAAGTTTTAGTTGGATGGAATTAAGAAGATGGTCAAAAAGAGAGAGAAAGAGGTTAGAAAGGTAAAAGGCAATAAAGATAGTCCTCAACAATTGATCCCCAAATTTATGTCACTACATTTATTTATTTATTTTAATCCCATTTATATCCTGCCCTTCTCCGAAGACTCAGGGCGGCTTACAATTTAAAGCACAAATCAATGTGCTTAGCAATAGCCTTCATTCTATGTATATGCCTGTGGAAGCTCATTGGGTGACTTTAAGACAGCCATGCTCTCTAAATCCAGCCTTCCTTACCCCATAGATGTATTGTATTTTGTCCTCAAAAGATGGAACATAAATCCTACAAATTAACATCTGACTTTTTTGTTGCACTTTGCCTGACATCCCCACCTCAAAAGCTTATGGAAATATATGTATTGATGTAGATAAAATCTTAACTGGTGCACCTTTCACAGATGAAGAGTGCATTGGTCCAAGGTGCTGAAAATGTTGCTATAATCATTGTACTGAACACGAACTGAAAACGTTCAGTAGCACAGCTTGTCTAAATTTGGGAATAAGGCTCCTAAAGTGCAGATGAATATAACAATTAGCCCCGTGTTCAAAAACTTGTCTTCCCTGTCATAAAGTTTAGCAATGAAGGATCATCTCTCTCCCATTTCAAACTTGGCCTGATGTTCAGCTCTGCAGAAGCTTCCAGTTTCAGAAATATATTATATAATTTCTTCAGAAGTGAGCATAAAAGCAATGGAATTCTTGATCTCCTCTCTCAATGTCTCTGAAGGAACCAACAAAATGTATTTCTGCTGCCAGTTTAATATTAATTGCAGCTTTAATATTGATCATAACTTTTATTTATTTATTAAGTCACTACAGCTTTAAAAATAATAACCAAAAGAAGGAAAACAAAATGGAAAGAAACAAAACACCAAAGATACAGGTGTTGTCAGAAAAGAATACATAACAAGTGCTTAAAAATACACACTTTTTTTAAAAAAAACCCTATATTGATACAACATAGAGTTATATGTATAATTATCCAATGCAAATACAATACAAGTGTGTGTGTCTTGTACTTACATACTGTATCTATTATAATTTGTTTAACCTACTGCATATTTTTGGTATAAACAAGTTCTATGTTTCATTATATTTATCCATATACCGTGACTATAGAATATTGGCCATCATCTTTCATTTTACATTGCATCTTATACTGTAATTGTTCTTGGGCATTACAGAGTAGTCAGTGCAAGTAGAAAAGAGGAAGATAAAACAAAAAAGGGGAAAAATAGCAGAAAACACTAGTTACTCTTTAAATAAAGAATTGAGCTTGACCCAAATTTCTCTGGAAAATTGGGGTTTCTGCTTCATCAGAAGGACCTTTGATTTTCATCTGCTGTACATAGATACAATTTCACTAACAGAATTCTGTTTGAATTTATAACAATGGTTTTCCATAAACTGGAACTTTAATCTGTATTGAGAACCATATTTGTAATCCTGTTAGGAGCATTTCTGAGGTGCCCTGATTTGAGAGCTGAGTGCCATGTAGCAGGGCAAGCTCCCATTTGTACCCCAGCAACAGCCCACCTAGCAGTTCAAAAGCATAGGAATGTGAATTAAAAAAAATAGGTTCCACTTCAGTGGGCCTCGGCATATAGTCATGCTGGCCACATGACCATGGAAATGTCTTTGGACAATGCCGGCTCCCTCGGCTAAGAAACAGACATGAGAACCGCCCCTAGAGTTGCAAATGATTGGACAGGGGAAATCTTTACCTTTATCTATTCCATACAGAGATTTTTATATAATAATCTCGAAAAACTGTCCCTTTCAATTTTATTGAAAAGGCTCATAGTCTCTTAAATAGTTAAAAATAAATATTAAAAAAAGAAAAAAAGAATATGGCCTTCTTAACAATTAACAGAGTACAGGTGCGTACAAAGGTATATACTGCATTCATATCCAATATTTGAGATATATTGTCTATATCTGCTGTAATAGCGACACAGAATATACAAATAGGGTTTGTACAACAACCACAGGAGAAAAAAAAAACATTTGCAAAGAAGGCAGTCTGGCAATATTGCTTGTTAAGGCAAGCTATTTGTAAGCAAATTTATATGAAAAGTATGCAATCCCTAATACTAAACTACTCTAGCCCCCGCCCAACTGAAGGGTGATTTTACAAACGTCCTGGAGCACTCAATCATTCCTTCATTTTAATGCCTTTATTTTATGATTTTGTTGATGAAATACTACTTACCCGGTGCTCAAAATTCCTTTTAGGCTTCAGGCAGTGGCTAGTTGACATGGCAAGCCATATTTTACAGCTATATATTTCAGCTTTCTCTGTCCAACTTGGAGGACAAAGTAGCCAAGATGGTTTTTCATAGTGGAAATATATTTTCATATTTATTTATTGATTTGACTAATGTATCTATTTTTCAATTCACATGCTTATGTTTCAATCCATTAGAGTGATTCATGGTGAAATAATATGTTATTGCAAGTACAAAGAGGAGATAAAGCCACTATACGCAAGCGCTAACACCAGAAGAAGAAGAATAAAAAAGAAACCACAGAGTGGGTAAAGATTGCCCAGATAAACAGAAGTAATAATGATGTGATTTGTTTCATGAAAATTTTAAATGGCTTGAAAAAAAATCTATCACCCATAAAATACATTCATTTTAAAAATCTATCTATAGATCTCTACCAGTTACATTAACTTCTCAGATTGCCCTCAAAATTAACGTGTTTTAATTATAGGGATTTCCAGGGCAAGTAATAACACAGAACAAAGCCTCTCACCTTACCTTGGAACACTGCCCAAAATGGTAGTGACCAAAAGGTGTAATTACAATAACCAGTAGCTATTTGGAATCTTGAATTAAATTATTTTTGGTCTGGTTCCAACTCTTAGTGGACAGATGCCCATATAAAAATGAACTGCCATCTGGTAAATTTCTATGCAGAGTCAGAGGTCTAAAGATGGAAGCATCCTATAGATCCTTAGAAAGCAACTCACAGAGGTGGTAATAAGTTAAAAATGGATTTCTAAACTGGATAATGGCCATGGTCAACCTTTTTCATTTATGGAAATGTTTTTCCATGCCTTGTTTAATGCCCATCTTGACACCTCTCTGCTTTTCTGAATCTATGGGCTCCATCCACTCAGAGAAAGCAAAGGGAATGTTTCTCATGTTTTTAATGTTGTTGTACATGCTTCATAATATAGCATTCAGGCACGCCTCAGTAGATAAAATTCCAAAAGTATAAAGTTCTTGTGGATAAAGAGTTCTAGACTAGCTAAAGGTCAATGAATCAGCAGGAACAGTAGATCAAAGACCTTAACAAGCACAACACCACATTAATTCCACTAAGATGATGAGGCAGCCCTGTATACGCATAAAGCTAAATGAGGAAGACGTACATTGGGCTCTGCTTTCAATGACCCAATGAAAGTATTGTGGCCATGTTCAATGAATGCACTTAACCTCTTTCAGATCTTTTGGGGAAGGAGTGGCATGCATGAATATCTTGTATGGCATTTCTTTTGATTCTGCACAGGTACACCAAAAGGGGTTAGTATTAGGCATTCCAAGTGTTAGGAATTGGATCAGGATCAACAGACAAGAGCAGAAGTGCAAAAACAAATGAAGGCCATTAAAACTACAATTGTGGTCTCAGAATGTGTGGCACCTAAAAGTCCTGTCTGAGATGAGACTTGCGGTGGGGTCAGTTGGGGAGATTTTAAGTGGCAGATTGGTAATCTAAGCCTAGCAGAAGGTTAAACCTCATGTATCACCCTTCAGCTTCTTGAAGTCTTACCCTGGATTTGTACTTTTGCTGTATGGTGTTCAATAAACAGAGCACACAGGGTTCATATATAACCCTTCAGCTCCAGATACTGTGGCATGGGAGCAAGACAAAAAGTCAAACTATAAGTGGGCATTAGAGGGATGGACAGAGCAGAAATCAAAAGTAGTAAGGATTTGTAATCCAAGTATCAATTTCAAAAGGAATACAGAAGACAAGTCAGTGTTATTTTACTTCAGACAGCTACCCAAATGGAGACTGATGAGTTGCAAAACTCAATATAGCAGTGATTCTAAGAATTTTCATCAGAATCTTCTTAAAAATAGTTCCCAGCTTTCAGAAACATTCTTTTTCAACGGTACTCCTAATTTTGAAGGTGTTTTGAGAAGACTTTTAGCTAAGCTCTGAAACTTACTGAAAAGAATTAATTGAATTTCGCAAATTTCCATGAGGTTACTTTTTTCTTCTTCTTAGAAGTGGAACATGAAGGAAAAACAATAACTGATAACTCTGGTAAATTGTCAGCATTGGGTTGCTGCTAACAGTCTAACTTCAGGCAAAATGACAGTTTCCAAACAGGAAAATTTATTGCATTCACAATAAATAGTTTCCAAGAGGAAGGAAATCAGAGCACATCTGTGCTCTGTGCTGGTCAGGTTGCCACCAGAAGAACACTAGGTCCTGTAACCATCATACTTCAACATGTAGATAAATTAGAGAGGAGTCAGAGAAGGGCAAACATGATAAAAGGCTTAAGCAAAAGAATGTTGTACCAAAAAGATTGCAGTCATGAGGCTGTTTAGCCTAGAGAAAAGAAGATTAAGGGAGGACTTGATAACAATCTTCAAATATTTAAAAGGCTGCCACCGAGAAGATGGAGAGGAGGTATTCTTTGCTGTCACTTGCAGCAGGGCAAGTGTCAACATAGGAATATTTTATCCCTTGGCAGGTTCCTAATGCAGCTCTTTCCAAGAGACAAGAGCGTCTAGCAGACCTTCTTCCATTTATTCTATTAAGGGGTGCATTTCTACTCCTCATAAGTATATTAATTAGGCTGATTGTAAGCTGAAAGTTTGCTGAAAGCAAAGAAAAGGAAAATCAATTCCAGTAGTCCAGCTGGTTCTGTTCGACTGGTACAAAATAGAAAACAACAAGCGAATCAAAGAGAAAAACATGAAATCTCTCTCCTTAAAAAAAAAAGTCATTAAAAAAGCAATGAAGAATTCTTGCAATGGTGAAGCCAGGATAGAAACTTAGAGTTTGAAATAGGGGTCCCCAAGTCAACTAAGTGAACCCAACCCCCCCTCTACCTCCATCCCCTGGGGATAGGCAATGAGAAGAACTTTAAAAAGGCCTATTGGGAATTCTTGGTCTGAGATAGCGTAATGGTATCTTGCATACCACATTTTTTTGTGCTGCCACAGATTGGGGAAAATTGTGTCCCAGCTATTGCGTTAGTAGTATCATGGCATTTTGCAAATTGGTCATCTGTGTATCCACTTGCTGCTGGGGTTACAACAATGCTGCTGCCAGATGTTCCATGGCTAGTGGGGTTCCCTTGAGGAATTCCCTTAAATTCCTCTCCTTGGAAGAGGGTATGAGACTTGCACGATTGATGTCAGCCTTCCAAGGTAGATCAGATAGGAAATACGCCCAGATAAACTAATTCTCCTTTATTGTAAAGCTTCATTAACAGAATCTTGCAAGTCTGTAAGTACAATTCCTCAGCTGTTTCCTTTATAACCTGAGAAACTAAGTAGGGTCTCTTCTTAGTCTCTTGACCCAATCACTATCCCGCTGCGGGGTATTCTGTTTCTTATCTGGCCATTCTCTAGGCAGCATCTCCTTGCCCCTTATCCCAAGGTCTTTCCCACATACCAAGTCGTCACATTATTGTTATTACTATTGTTGAAAAATGCATTCCATTTACAAATGTTAGTTTTATGATTTTTTTAAAGAGTATCATTTCTTTCTGCTACAAAACAGTCCTGATTCATAAACTGTCAGATCAAAATCGCCTAGTTCAGGTCTTTGGGAGGTTCTCTGTCATTGCCAATTAAATTTACTCCTTTAGCTCAAGTTAGCCATGACTTTACTGCACTTGCCATGCCTGACCAAACTCATTCTCCCAGGTCAGGAATCCTGACTACCTGGAATGTTCCAGCATCATACAACTGAACCTGATTAATTTTGCAGGAAACAACCATAGGAGGCTCAAAAGTGACGAGAGAGAGAGAGAGAGAGAGAGAGAGAGAGAGAGAGAGAGAGAGAGAGAGAGAGAGAGAGAGAGAGAGAGAGAGAGAGAGACACTGACTCCCATAGGAACCTGATGCTCAAGGCATTTCAGATTTCAGAGGATTTCCTCTTTCTTCGGGGACAATTTTTGAAGTTTTTCGAAGAAGAAGAAGAAGAAGAAGAAGAAGAAGAAGAAGAAGAAGAAGAAGAAGAAGAAGAAGAAGAAGAAGAAGAAGAAGAAGAAGAAGAAGAAGAAGAAGGAGAAGCTCAATGCAAGCTTGCACTATCTCAGATAAGCAGCAAACATAACCATAAAGAAAGAGAAAATACATTGGGCATCCGCATACCCAATAAATAATTGCGTTCATGACATTTTTCCTCCTATAATTTCACATAAGGTCTTCCCTGTTGACACAGAATGCTCAAAAGCAAGATAACAACATGCTCTCCATACTTCTACACCACAAGAACATTTTAATGTTTAATGTTTAAGCTTAGGTAAACCAAATTTTTATCCCTATTATCCTCATTTATGACAGTGCCATGCAGCTTGTATCAATGAAAATCTTTTTCTTTCTTTCTTTCTTTCTTTCTTTCTTTCTTTCTTTCTTTCTTTCTTTCTTTCTTTCTTTCTTTCTTTCTTTCTTTCTTTCTTTCTTTCTTGGCTTTCCTTTCCCTCCCCTTCATCATCTTCACCATGTATTTATTTTGGCCTGTTATAATAAAGACGTAGCACCAAATAAGGACTTAAATAGTCACAATATTTTACACTGATGATCAGAGCAGTCATTATTATAACTGAGCAGTGAAATAAACACCCCTCCTAATTACAGGAATTGCATGAGGCTCACCAAGCAGTGACAGGCATCATGCTTAACAATAAAGTTTGGTTTAGAGCATAATGTTGGGGGAGGGGAAAGAAAGAGATGAATAATAGCACAATGGCTCTGTGTATATTTTAATTAGCTAAAGGTAACCAAATGAGATTTGCCACTATTATATTGAGGTCAGTTCTCCACATGGCTTCAAGCATAACACATTAAGACAGGCAAGGTGATGCCAAACCGGGAGTTTAAAAGTAATCAACATAATTAAACATAAAGTAAGAGCATGTGTTAAAAGCTACACCCATTTTACTGATCACCCTATTTGCATTAGACTTGTACTGTAAATATTAGCACCAAAGAAGTGCTAATTAAATTGTTCCCTTACAAACAGAAAGAAAAAAGCTCTAATCTAATTTGATGCTTTTAGAGTAGCTACACCACATCTGAGCCTGTGGAAACACAAGTCATTCCAAAGAAATATTCCATTTGTGCTGGATTGTCTAATTGGTTTGAATGCTCTAACACAGTGGTGACAATATTTGAAGGTAAAATAACCACTGACCCAAAAAGGCAAGGGGAATCAGCAACAGAAAAGAGAGATGCAGAAAGTGATATATTTTTTCCCAGGCTCATGCACAAAATAATAGTTCTTCTTCTCAAGATCTGAAGCATTTGAAAAGTTTTTCATAGCAGGAATACAGGTTCCGATATCTCTTGAATAGGGGTGTCTGTCTGTGGTCTTCCAATATAATAAGATTTCCCCAATGTGCACAGATGTTCATGAATCAACACTGAATCTCATCTTCCAATTCTGTCCTGGGTTCATCCTAATTTAGATTTTACTACCTCAAATTTTGGGGTTGCCATCAAAATCTGCATGGCATAATCTAATGAAAATAGAAGGCATCCTATTCCTTTGCATGCACGGAGAGTTTCCATTGTTGGCAATAATCAAATTCTACAAGAATCTGTGGTTTCCATTCATCGTATGCACCTGTGATCAGGCAGGATTACAAGTATTATAGGAACCATGTTCCATTTATTACTTCTAACTAATCTTTTTTTATTATTTTGCACAGATACCATTTTGTATACAAATATCTAAAACACAAATACAGATATCATATTGTGGTATGTGCATAAGAATATGCATGTGTGCGCGTGCTGTTTTGAAGCTTTTTTTTTTTTTGCTTCTTTCTTGTATCTTCTTTCCGGCATCTTTCTTGCTATTTCCTGCAATTCTGCAAAAGAACACCCATACATGGACATTCCTTCTCATAATTCACAAAACTGTATCTTAACAACATTTAGTAGCTTGTAATCTGTGCAAGAAGAAGGGACGCGGTGGCTCAGTGGGTTAGGACGCTGAGCTTGTCGATCGGAAGGTTGGCAGTTTGGCGGGTCGAATCCCGAGTGCCGCGTAACAGAGTGAGCGCCTGTTCCTCGTCCCAGCTTCTGCCAACCTAGCAGTTCGAAAGCACGTAAAAATGCAAGTAGAAAAATAGGGACCACTACAGTGGGAAGGTAACAGCATTCCGTGCGCCTTTGGCGTCTAGTCATGCCAGCCACATGACCACGGAGATGTCCTCGGACAAGCGCTGGCTCTTCGGCTTTGAAACGGAGATGAGCACCGGCCCCTAGAGTCGGAAACGACTAGCACATATGTGCGGGGGAACCTTTACCTTTATGCAGGGTTTAGCTGGATTTAGCTTCATGCAGTAATCCCTTTACCTTTACCTTTACCTAATCTGTGCAAGAAGCACTAATCTGGTGATACCAATCTTCACTTCGGACTTCTTGTAGGGACAGCCTGTTGTGAAAGGCAGAACTACTGAATAATGAGCCCCCCCCACACACACACTCATCAGAATTTCAGCCTCTTCCCATCTAATCCGGGCAAGGGCTGGCATTGAAAAGACCCCCCATCTGAGCCAGAAGCCTTCCACTCCATCATGAAGAGCTGCTCTCTGGAGTATGCACCAGTGGGGAAATGCTTAAAACACTTACCATATGTGGTTAAGAAAGGCCTAATTTGTCCATTTGGAAATTTTGCCTTGCTTGTGAAAAGGATAGTTAATTTAAAGTAATTTGTTTTGCAGGTGAGGCTTTATTCAGAGTGGTTAATACATCACCCTTGGTTGCCTGAACAATTAGAAATTGTCACCAAAGAAAAATGTTGCCGTTCATGTAAATAACTATTTACCTAAAGGAAATGTGAATCCACAAGAGTCAGCATACTTTAATGAGGCATGACAACAGGGGAAAAAAAAACAGCAGTATGCTGCATCTGCTAAAGCTGACATCACTTATGGTAGAAATTGGCCAAAACAACTATTATTTGTTTTGTGTGTATGTGGGTTCTTTTTTTTTTCCTTGTCAGAAATAATGCAGCTGGAAATTTTCAACAGGCAGCATGAATCCAGGCCATTTGTTATTTCTAATGGCCTAATTGTTCTCTTGGCAGAAATAAAAAATTGGGGCACTTATGTCATTTACCTAAATTTCTAATTAATGCAATGCCAATAGAGAAACTGGAACATGGGAAGAGGAACTATAAGATCGGATGACAAATGTCTGCACTAGCCTATATGCAGTTTGTCTTAACTTTATGTTGTCTCTTTCCCCCCATGCTTTAACAGCAACTAATGTGTTTATTCCATAGATCGGACAAGATTTTCTTTGGTTTAAACAAAAGGAAAATATTGTAATCCATCACTGTTCATTGGCTGCTATGTAATACGTGGGTTAGGTTGAGATCTGGATTCAAAATCTGACTCAGTGGGCAGCACTAGAGAAGGCTGTCTCTTCACAATTAAAATTATTTCAGAAGCTTTACGCTACATCATTGTTTCTTTCATAAATGAATGTTGAAACAGCACATGAAAAGACCTGACAAATCACACCAATAATTCACCTGCTACAGATTCACTAGGCTAATGTCTATGAGCACTATAGCTTTTCCTGCTGTTACTCTGCACCATCTGGTATTTAAAGATATGCTAACTTTGATCATTCCCAGTAGCAGTTCATTCCATTATTTTGTTCTATTATTTCAACATTCCAAACTGGTTATCACTACGCAGATCTCCTGTGGAATATCATGATTACATATAGGCTGTGTGATAGCAAGATGGGTGACATATATATTTAATAAATAAATAAGAAACAAATTTGAAATCCATTTGTGAGGAAGAGAGAAAGTTTCTAAATATGATGAAAGACAGGCAGACAGGCAGACGATAGATAGATAGATAGATAGATAGATAGATAGATAGATAGATAGATAGATAGATAGATAGATAGATAGATATGTGTTTGAATATTAGTAGCTCGGGTTGGTAATTGGGTTGTAGGTTTGATCTCTGAGCTTGGCAATTTGGCTGCAAACCTTTAGTCTCCTTTCGGGGGTGGGACATCTTCAGTGTGCTTTGTATAGTTTGAACAATTTGAAGTGCACTGAATATGCCCCCCTTAATGGAGACAAAACATTTGCAGCCAAATTGCCAAGTTCACAGATCAATCCTACAGCCCGTATAGATAGATCAATCACATAAATATACAGTCCTAGCCTGATGAGATAGAATAGGCTGTAAAACTACCTTTATTTCTTTTTTCCCCCTAAAGGTAAGGTAGTCATATGATGAGTTAAGAGAATACATAGGAAACCACATAAACACATATTAAGCAATTAAATAAAATTGCTAAAGTAAAACTTTTAGATACAATACCTGATAATGGAAGTATACTTCCACTGAAAAAGATAGCCTTTTCTGGAATTTCCTTCCATGTCTTCTAAATCATGGTAGAGCACACCAACTGGTCTGATGACTAACAGAATTAATTCAGTCTCTATTTGCAGTTGAAAGCATTTATTTTAGAGTCAAGGAGAAAAGGAGTCATAAATATTTGATTGTGATTTAAAATAGCAATAGCAATAGTACTTAGACTTATATACTGCTTCATAGTGCTTTACAGCTTCCTCTAAGTGGAAGCATATTGCCTCCAACAAACTGGGTCCTCATTTTACTGACCCCAGGAAGGATGAAAGGCTGAGCCAACCTTGAGCTGGTCAGGATTGAACTGCTGGCAGTGGAATGCAGAGTTAGCCTGCAATACTGCATTCTAACCACTGCAACACCATGGCTCATTTGTAAAAGATACAAAGGAAGAAAACATATGAATTTAAATGTTAGAAATGTATCATCAGGAGGACAACTGTACATTATGGAAAAACCTTGATTCTTTGGAAGCTGGTCAGAAATAATCCTGGAGTTCAAAATATTTCAATGGATGCTTGGAGGACATCATCCAATCAAGTCTTCATTGATTATCAAGCTATAGATCCTGGAACAAACAGTATAAGCAAGCAAATGCAAGAAAATAAACTTTTGAAGTAATGGCAGAATATTTATACCTCTTATTTGAAATGCTGGTCTGTGACCGTAATGAAATTACTATTGCTTTATACCTCTTGAGTATTAGGCTCATGTTTTTTCACAAAAGTGATGACAATGATCTGTTTAGCATACCAGGCATGTGGAAAAGTCTGCCATTGGTGGTGACAGTATCTTGGATTTTTCCTGCCATGCCAGGATTTTTTTTAAAAAAGGTATAAGAGATAGAGTTAGGAGTTGTTTTCTTCACAACTCCTTCTCGATTCCCTTCTCGGTCCTTTGACGGATTGTGCTGAGTAATCAGACAGTATGCCAAATGGATTAATAGAACCCAAAGCTTCTGGAAGGAGAGACAGCTTTAGGAGATGTGATTGAAAGGCCCATCTAGATACAATCCACGAATTTCAATATTTATAAGTTGTTTGCTAGGCAACTCATAAATAGATTTTAAAAGAATTTCACATAGCTTAATAAATACAGTCCAAACATTGTTTTCCATATTTTCCATACTGATATTCCCATTATGCATGCAAAATATTACACTATTACATATAGAAGCAACATATAACAGGCTTTGAAAGCTTCCATGGCTTCGGGAATTATTTAAAATGTGTGATCTAATAACCACTTTTCTGGTGGAGAGGTTATTGAAGAAACTGCTGGTGACCTATACTATAAAGATACTTGTGAGTGAATCTTTGACTTCATTGAGGAAGTTAATCTGAATTACTGTAATGCCATTAGAATACAGGTAACCAGTGATGCATGAAAAACTGAAATTTCAAGGGGATTTTAAAAAGGCTTAGTTATTTGGAACTGAAGTCTGCCCTAGTCACCAACGGGATAATAAAGCGACTCTGTTGGGAGTGGAAGGTTGGAGGCAGATCCTGATAATGGAAAAGTAAAAGCAAAGAGTGGCTGACTAAATTCATGCTGAGAACCCATAAAATCCAGAAAGAATAAGAGTTGCAGACTTGTGACTTTGAGGGAAGAGATTAAGAAAAGCTGGTTATGTCTAGCCTTCAGAAAAGGGGACAACAATAACACTATTCTATTACCTGGAGGTACATCATAGGACAAAGCCTGTGTTTCGTCAGTCGAGACGGCAGGACAAAAAAAAACAAGTCTTAAAATAATAGGAAGGCAGAATCTAGCTGAATTTTAGGGGGGGGAAAATAATTATTCCCCCTTGAGGGCTTTCATTTGGATGTTGGTATTCACGTCTTTTCATTCAAAGAGATAATTCCATGAAATATCATCAAGTGCAGGATTGAGGAATGGAGCCAATGTATTATATAATCCACCAGGTTTGGACTTGCTAAATTACCACAATACACTTCTACTGGTGCAAATGAGGTGAAGAGAATGGAGAGTTTCTCTGGAAGAAAACAGGGAAAGAAACAGCAACAGTTTTTTGGAGACTGGAAATAGCACCAAACCAAAACCGTAGGGTCAATGTCTAGTATACAACCCCACAAACAAAGAAATAAATACATCTCTCTCACACCCACCCCAGAAAGCCATGCCAAATTTGTTTCATATTTATTTCTAAGGTGACTGTTTTCCCCCCTACCATTGTTATTTTACACAGACATAGTTTGAAGCTAAAACTCAAATACTTTGGCCACCTAATGAGAAAGAAGGACTCACTGGAGAAGAGCCTAATGCTGGGAAAGATCGAGGGCAAGAGAAGAAGGGGACGACAGAAAATGAGGTGGCTGGATGGAGTCACTGAAGCAGTAGGCGTGAGCTTAGATGGACTCCAGAAGATGGTGGAAGACAGGAAGGCCTGGAGGAACGTTGTCCATAGGGTCGCGATGAGTCGGACACGACTTCGCAGCTAACAACAACAACAACAAAGTTTGAAAACCCTTGAAAGCCCCAACCTCCTGTATGCAGCACTCCAATGCTGCAAGAACAGAAGGTGAGCTGTATCATACTGTGGTGGGACCGCCTGTCCCTACCAGGGAACAGTTTGTAGCAAACAGGCTGCGATATGAAAATGTATTTAATGCAATTAATAATTTAAGAAGTGAGAGCATGTGCTCTTGGAGAGTTAAATGCTTGTCAGAGTGATAGATGTACGCTTCACCACCAATACATTTCCTATGAAGAGCAGAGGGATTTTGCAAACTTGTGTTGACCTTGGGTTGCAGGATATAGGAGGCAGCTTGCAACGGCAGGCCTGCTTTGGGTAGGAGAGTGCGTCAGCTCTCAATTTACAGCCCTTTCCCCAATTAAAGGACTGTAAAAACATTAAAATTAATGCTGTCTTAACTCCAGAGCAGGCTCTACTTTCTTAATTAGTGCATAATTATTCGGTTTTTGATATCCTGGAAAATTATCACATGGAAATTATTTTAGGCACTGTAGCAATAGCAAAAATTGCTCTCCGTCCCCTCCCCCTACTCTATTAACATGTGGAAGTAATTAACACTTTATTACAGTGAAAATACTATTGCTGCTAATGTTTAATGACTTTTGCCATTGCATTCTAAGCAGGAAATTTAGAACACTGTAGAGCAATCATCAGATGACCATGCTAGAAATATATTGCAAAGGTTATGGAACAGCACCAAAGGATACATATGAACCGGGTTTAAGATGAAGGCCACATATGCAGTCAGTTCTCAGGACGTCTGTGTGCGGGAAATATGATTTGAGTTCATTCCCTCCACAGAGTGTGTTTGACTATAATGTTGCTGAATCGGGGAGAGAGCAGCAAAGACATGGATTCAATTCTGGTTCCAATCCAAAAATCTGTGGTATCATTTTCTCATGCTCATTCATCGTAAGAATTACAAATCAGATCAAGCCCTGAAACAAAGTGGTTTTAAATATACAAATATGCTTAATATGAAGCAGCAGTAATTTTCATGTGGGTTATAGATTTTCTACATGTTTGTGACTCATAGCATATATCTAGAGAAGGCTTCCTATAAATGTCTGGAAAAATTATGCACCAGCTTTAGATGATTCACACCAACAGCAATTAAGATGCTAAGTCTACATAAGTGTCGAAAAGGTCAGTGCTCAGGAAACGGCATTTCATGTAAACTAGAGTGACAGAGCCAAAGATATTGAAGACAAAGGCAGAGGGAGGGAGAAAGAGGCAGGTTTCTTGCTCACGGAACACCTATATTTGGTGATGAAGCTGCAGCAGTTAACCAGAATATCACTGTTCACAAAATATGTCCGAACTATCAAAATGTAAATAGGGGGAAAAAAGTACAGTTAAGGCCAAAGCTATTTGCTTTGAAATGTCTTTATGGAAATGTTTGTGGTAACAGCATAAAGCAATGAGCTACAGAGCTGTGTGTTAAATAAATCTAGAAGAGAAATAGAAAACAAGAATGACCCAGCACAACCTCTGTATATATCTGCATCAAGTTTCATTCTGCATATGATCTAATAAAGATATTGTCGGGGTCACTTGTACAGATGATAAACATGAATAAGGTGTAGTAATATTTTAATGTCAATCTATACGGATTTGTTAAAACAGTTGGAGGGGGGGATCTCACCCCTTCATTTGTTTTGTACTATTATTTTCGAACTATGCGTGTTCACATTGTGCATTTATTTGTGAATTCACTTACATATATATGCAGGTAGAGTTTGTCCCAGAACATTATATATACAATGCATCACATCATGGCAATTTATTTCTCATGCTCTTGAAAGCATTTTGTTGAATATGAGCTTATTATATTACATTATCTTGCTACTATTGCCAGTGGGGTTTATCAGGAGATCTGTATAAATATAATATGGAATGATTAGGCTCATTTACCACATAGTTCTATTAATGAGAAAATAATCATTTTGTAGTTATAGATTAAATCAATAATCACCTAATTGAAGCAGAGAATGGAATAACAATATGTTTAACACTGATTGTGCCATAGTTCTATGGTCCCTTATAATTATTTTTTTCTATAATAATAATCTGGAAATTGCTCTTAAGATATATGTTACAATAGTTATACATTTGTTTTGAAACAATGGAAAAGTGAGATTATTTTGTAATCCAACCACTATAAATGGCACATCTTGATATTTACAAGACAACAAATATCCTTATCTCTCTCTCTCCTTTCCGTAAAATAAAGATACTGTTCACAATGTTCTGAATCAGTGCTTGGATCAGATAATAAACTAGAGAAAGACCATCTGTCTCATATTAACTGTAAAGAAGATGGAAATCTTATTTGTGGACTATTTGTCTGTTCAAGATCTGAGGGTGGGAAGGGTACATTGCTCCAAACAAGTTGGTTTACTGTATTCATCACTAGAAACATGGATCTTCTTAGCCTAGATATCTTTGCCAACTTAGTTTACTGTAGCAACTGTGATTCTATCTGACTTGCAGCATTGATCTGTTATTTGATAGTCTTTAGTTTGCATTATTATAATGCATTATATAACCCTTCATTTGAAAGCAATCTAAGGATTCCACTAAATCAAGAACATAGAATTACTTATTTTCTTTGGCCAGTAAAGTAACATTATACTAATAAAGTGTTATATTCACTGCCCTCATTTGGGTCTTCAAGAGTAGTTGAAAAGAAAGAGCGAGCTTCAGGCTTTCTTACATAAAGGTTCATTTCTTACATAATTATCAATCTTAAAGCTGAGATCATCATCTGAGGGCCGTCTTTCAATGGCCGTGCCAAACAAAATGAATGGGATAATTACAAACATCTGGAATAATATCACTTTTGCAATTTCTCAATATAATTCTTTTACTCATCCCCTCCCCCATGCTTGATACAATCATAAATCCTGGTAAAAAGTCAAATTCCACAGCTTTGGTATATAATTCAACATCACATTAACATCTTTAACATTTAAAGATTTTCCCATAAATCTACTTATAGTAAAATACCATTCCAAAAAGATACCAGATGATCACAAAACCATATTATAGGTCAATGAACCCTCAAATGTTTTACACCTTCAAAAAAGCAAATCTGTTGTTCATGCATTCAAGTACTTTCTGCTGGGAGTCAAACACACACTTAATTCACATTTTTATGAATCAAATTTAATGTCAAATCTATCGATATAATTTTAAATTTTTAAGGACATTAAGGCTTTGATGAGGCGCTATTGAACATTCCAGTTATTTAGACCATGTTTTTGAATATTTCAGAAAAGTTCACTTTTAAAATATTACCAAACTTTTTATAGAAATTATTTGTTGTTGTTGTTGTTAGTTGCGAAGTCGTGTCCAACCCATCACGACCCTATGGACAATGTTCCTCCAGGCCTTCCTGTCCTCTACCATCTTCTGAAGTCCATTTAAGCTCACGCCTACTGCTTCAGTGACTCCATCCAGCCACCTCATTCTCTGTCGTCCCCTTCTTCTATTGCCCTCAATCTTTCCCAGCATTAGGCTCTTCTCCAGTGAGTCCTTCCTTCTCATTAGATGGCCAAAGTATTTGAGTTTTAGCTTCATGATCTGGCCTTCTAAAGAGCAGTCAGGGTTGATCTCCTCTAGGACTGACCGGTTTGATCGCCTTGCAGTCCAAGGGACTTGCAGGAGTCTTCTCCAGCACCATAGTTCAAAGGCTTCAATTCTTTGGCGCTCAGCCTTTCTTATGGTCCAACTTTCACTGCCATACATTGCAACTGGGAAGACCATAGCCTTGACTATACACACTTTTGTTGACAGGGTGATGTCTCTGATTTTTAGTGTGCTGTCTAGATTTGCCATGGCTTTCCTCCCCAGGAGCAAGCGTCTTTTAATTTCTTGGCTACAGTCCCCATCTGCAGTGATCTTGGAGCCCAGGAAAATAAAATCTGTCACTACCTCCATTTCTTCCCCATCTATTTGCCAGGAATTGAGAGGGCCAGATGCCATGATCTTGGTTTTCTTAATGTTTAGTTTCAACCCAAGTTTTGCACTCTCCTTCTTCACTCGCAACAAGAGGCTCTTTAGTTCCTCTTCACTTTCTGCCATTAGAATAGAAATTATAGGATTTGTTATAAGATTTGCTCCTGTCATGGATTCCATCTGAACATCTCGTAGTGTTCCATCAGAACATCTCATTGAAAAGGCAAAAGTATTTGACCATATTGATTGATCAAATCATGCTTAAATTGAAGATGCTGCTATTGTTGTAACTTGAGAAGACCAAATTCTAGTTAAAATTGAGCAAAATCTTTAAACAGTAATTACCTCATAATTGTTTTAAACTCATAGTTCATCTTCTACCCGAACATTCCCTGATAAAATGTTTTACCACTTCTTTACAGAACAGAAATTTCCAAAAGGTTAAATGTTCATAAGTTTTATTATTGAAACCCAATCTACACCTCAGTATGGCCCAAAGATTGCCTGCACTTCCAAAAATAGTTTTTTTAGAATTTATCAAGACTACAAGACAATACATAATATACATAATACATAATAGCTTTAGGACATAGCCCATAAAATCCAACGTATCTTCATTCCACATACCGATTGCTGATAATATACAATGATATTTTTGCAAATCAGACAGATTAAAACCACCTTCCTCAAATGGTAATTGCTATTTGCTAAATAAAACTTTAATGGTACACTATCACAAACGCCTTTCCTAATCAATCTGAAGGGAATATTTATTTGATATTAACATAGGAATACCTCTATGGACATAAATCAAGTGAGAGATAATATTCATTTTAATAACATTAATTTTTACCCCACAAACTTAAGAGAATTTTAACCCATCTGTTTACATCCAATGTAACCTTTTATAAAAGTTTCAACATATTTGTTTTCTGATATTTAGAAATATTTTTCTAATGGGTAGATGTAAATCCCAATTATTTAATATAATCAGTAGAAATCACAAAACTCAACCCTTTACATAACTGTGTGGATCTATTAGGACTTAAGAGAAGTAAACGTTATCGATTAACTATATATCTTTGGAATTTGTGTCATCAGTTCTTCCTACAGTATATACAATATGTTTTATTTCACATAGGATGTCTGAGGTATAAATAAGGATGGTTTGTAAGGAGAGAGAGAGAGAGAAAATAATGTTAGTCTAACCACACTTAGTTAAATTTCTTTTATGCATTTAATTTCATTTGCTTGATATTTCTTATTGTATCTGAGATTTATGTAATATTACTTATCCCAAAAAGGAATAATTAAATGTGTTTGTTCATAATGCTAATATTTGTATTAGTATAATTGTGTCCTGTTATTAAATTTTGCAAAATGCAATATGGTGGCTTTCTGATTTCAGTCAGGTAGCCTTTATATTCTCCTTCCATCATGATTTTCCATTCTTCCTCTCTAACTTTATGCCATCTTCTAACCTTCTAAGATATTTAATTTCCTTTGAGTTATTTGGCATTTCTATTTACTTCTTACCCCCATACACACAAACGTACCTGCTAGTTCTTTTGTAGTTCTGCAAAAATCAGAGTTTCCTAAATCTGCTCGTATCTCCTCTCATCTAAAGGATAGCATTGTTTTGGCTATTTAAAGATTAAAAATGCTGGTATTGGCATTGTATTAATGTTAAGGGGTTGCCACAGAGAAGAGGGAGTCAACCTATTCTCCAAAGCACCTGAAGGCACGACAAGGAGCAATGGATGGAAACTAATCAAGGGGAGAAGCAACCTAGAACTAAGGAGAAATTTCCTGACAGTGAAAATAATTAACCAGTGGAACAACCTGCCTCCAGAAGCTGTGAATGCTCCAACACTGGAAGTTTTTAAGAAGGAATTGGACAACCATTTGTCGGAAATGGTATATGGTCTCCTGCCAGAGCAGGGTTTGGACTATAAGATCTCCAAGATACCTTCCAATTCTATTATTCTGTTATATTAATCTATATACACATTAATCTATATCTACAGAAATATTAAATAATAATAATAATAATAATAATAATAATAATAATAATAATAATAATAATAATAATAATAGTTTAATTTCTATTCCGCCCTTCTCCCGAAGAACTCAGGGCAGTGTACAGGGCAATAAATACAATAAAAATACAAAATACAAAAGTTAAGATAGAATTAAATATTAAGCCCAATTACAGTAAAATTAATTAAAATTAATATTAAAATTCCCAAACCCATCAGACCAGGCCAGCTGATTCAAATAAATAAATTTTTAGATCACGGCGGAAGGAGCGAAGGTCAGGAGCCGTCAGGAGCTCAACCGGTAAACGGTTCCAAAGGTCTGGTGCGCCCACAGAGAACGCCCTCCCCCTGGGGGTCGTCAGTCGACACTCTCTGACCGACGGCACCCTGAGGAGGCACTCTCTGTGGGAGCGCACTGGATGAAGGGAAGTTGATGCCGGCAGCAGGTGCTCCCGTAAGTAAACCGGACCCATGACATTTAGGGCTTTATAGGTCATCACCAGCACCTTGAATCTCACCCGGAAGACAACTGGAAGCCAATGCAGCTCGCGGAGTAGAGGTGTTACATGGGAGTATTGGGAGACCCCCAACACCACTCGCGCAGCTGCATTCTGCACCAGCTGAAGCCTCCGCGTGGTCCTCAAGGGCAGCCCCATGTAGAGAGCATTGCAGTAGTCTAAACGAGAGGTCACGAGCACATGAGTAACTGTATGCAAGGCATCCCAGTTGAGATAGGGCCGCAACTGGCACACCAGGCGAACCTGGGCAAAGGCCCCCCTAGTCATAGCTCCAATATGATCTTCCAAGGAGAGCTGTGAATCTAGGAGGACGCCCAAGTTGCGGGCCCTATCTACGGGGGGTAATAGCTCACCCCCCATAGTTAGAGGTGGAATAATCTGAATTTCCCAAGATGCCGACACGCACAACCACTCGGTCTTGTCGGGATTGAGCCAAAGCCTGTTCCTCCCCATCCAGACCCTAACTGCCTCCAGGCAATGGGACATCACATCGAGGGCATCACTGGAGTGGTTTGGGGTGGAGATGAAGAGCTGGGTATCATCAGCATATTGATGATACCCAACCCCAAAACCACGAATGATCTCACCCAGTGGCTTCATATAGATGTTGAACAGGAGAGGCGAGAGGACCGACCCCTGAGGAACTCCAGAAACGAGAGGCCTTGAGGCCGACCTCTGCCCTCCTGCCAACACCGATTGCGAACGTCCCAGGAGGTAGGAGGAGAACCACTGCAAGACAGTGCCTCCCACTCCCAACCCCCTGAGACACTGCAGTAAGATACCATTGTCGATGGTATCAAAAGCCGCTGAGAGATCTAACAGGACTAGGACAGAGGAACAACCCCTGTCCCGAGCCCACCAGAGATCATTCACCAGTGCGACCAATGCCGTCTCTGTGCTGTACCCGGGCCTGAAGCCCGATTGGTATGGGTCCAGATAATCAGCTTCCTCCAGGAACAAAGGGAGCTGATGCTCCACCACGCTCTCAACAACCTTCGCAAGAAAGCGAAGGTTGGAGACTGGACGATAGTTGTTTAAAACAGCTGGGTCCAGGGCAGGCTTCTTGAGGAGGGGTCTCACCACTGCCTCCTTCAAGGTGGTGGGAAAAATACCCTCACTCAAAGAAGCAGTTATCACTGCCTGGAGCCAGCCTTGTGTCCCCTCCCGAGCCGCATAGACCAGCCAGGAGGGGCATTGGTCCAATAAACATGTGCTGGAACTCAGCTTCCCCATGATCCTGTCTACATCTTCTGGAGTCACAGGATCGAACTCCTCCCAGATAATATCACCAAGACCGCCCATGTCCTCACCGTCAGACTCTGCCCAGTCGGAGTCCAAACCGGTCCGGATCTGAGCTATTTTGTCCGACAGATGTTGGCTAAACTCCTCGGCATGACCCTGCAAGGGCTCCTCCCTCACCTCCTGATTAAGGAGGGAGCGGGTCACCCTAAACAGGGCGTCCGGGCGATTATCTGCGGACGCGATGAGGGTAGCAAAGTAATTAGACCTTGCTCTCCTCATCGCTGCAAGATAAGACCTCATAGAGGATCTTAGTCACAATCGGTTTGATTCAGACCGGCTGGATCTCCAACAGCTCTCTAGGCCCCGTCTCCGACGCTTCATCTCCCGGAGCTCCACAGAGAACCACGGAGCCCACTGGGATCTGCACCGGGTCAGGGGCCGCATGGGTACAACTCGGTTGAGTGCCTCCGTGGCTGCCTTTTCCCAGGCTTCCACTAGGGCCTCGGCCGAGCTGTGAGCGAGGGCGGCAGGTGGGGACCCAAGCGCCACCTGGAACCGCTCAGGGTCCATTAAGCGCCTAGGGCGGAACCATCTTGTTGATTCAACGACCCCACGGCAGGGAGTGGCAAAACGGAAGACCAGACCAGATGATGATCAGTCCATGACAGGGGCATAACAATTGGGGAACCCCCCCCAGATCATCTAACCACCAGGGGCAACATTTTTTTTCTGCTCTGCTGCAATGATATTGCTTGTGTCTCATCCTTAACAAGGTTTACTGGCGGTATTGGTCAAAGTACTGCTTTAAACAACCAAGGGTACCCCATCCGTTAATTCAACAGCATCCAACATCAGCCACAAGTTACATACAATATGTTATATTTTGCCATACATTACATTTGAAGTGACTGGTAGTGGGTAGAATTAGAATTGGCAATTCTTGGCAATTTCAAATTGATGTAGATGCATACAAGTCCCCAATATCTGCTGCCATTTTGTTCGTATCTAAAGTTGTGGACAGTGCCACAACTTCTAGTTCATTTCTGCAAGCCCATGATTGCTTGGCATTTAAAGAAGGATAGTATATTTTACACAATTCCACATGACAGGCCATAAATGTAGGTTTTCAACTGGCCCACTAATAGAAGTGGCCCTCAGCAACATTTGTTTATAATATTTCCTGTCTTCTTCTTGTTCAAATATTAATTGTTGTTAGTTAAAACATTTATTATAAATGGCTGAGTTCACGTCAGTTAATTTAACTTGGGAAGACTGACTGGAAAAGCAGTCTAAAGTTCAGTTTGCAAGATCCTAGAAATCTGGATTATATAGATCAAGGGTCAGCTTAATATGGGGCACCATGGATTTCATTTTTGTTGGCATTTTTTGATCCAGCTGACCTTTAGAAATTAAAATGTGAATTGGAATGTAATAAATTGAGGGCTGGCATCATAACACCCCAAATAGTGTCCATGCACTCCAAAACCCAAAGTTAAATGGACAAAAATAAATGAAGAGTGTGTGTTTGTGTCTCTATGTCTCTGTGTGTGTCTGTGTGCGACAGAGAGAGAGAGAGAGAGAGAGAGAGAGATGCAAATATATAGATACATTTGCACAGGTACAGCTTTATGATGAACATATTTTGAATGGACATTCACTGACCTCAAAATAGTGCAGCTGTGTATTCAAAACATTTCTACTGAGCTAAAATATTAAATCTGGTTCACTCTAAATATGTCTGTTTGGTTATTTTTATATATTCTGCACTAAATAAATTAGTATTATAAGTACTATGTTTTTTATCTTGAAAATAGAATTTTGATTGAATAATTCAAAAATGGTGAACAATTATCAGTTGAAGACAAATTCTAAATATGGGAGAAAAAAGAAAGAGAAATTAAAGAAATCTACCCGGCTGTACAGCTAAGGGGCATTTATAAAGCAGACAATTGTTATGATTCCTTTTAATCAAACACAAATGAATTAATTGATATAAAGTACAGCTAGGCAATTATTTTGCTGACATTTAGTCTCTTTTGAGACATATTTTGTTTACTGCATCTATCATCTCTAAAAATTTACTACCCATTTCTGTGTTAGCTATTTTAACCATATATTTATAAACAGAGTTTGTTCTGTTCAAAAGTTTTATATTAATTTAGTACTTGTGTTAATGGGACACATATTAGACCCAATAGTATTTACATTTTTTTAATCCATCTGCTGCCCCTAGGCCATCATTGTACATGAGATATTGCATCTTAATGAATTTTCCTGGTTAAAGATATTTAAATAAATGAATAACTAAATAAGTAATGAAATGCTGGTTTTCATTTCAGTAAGCGAACGTTTACTCATAGCCTTTTGTATTCTGATTTTCCAGTAAGTTATTTTAGTCTATCAATACAATTAATCAACAAATAATTAGCTGTTATCAAGGTGATTGGCTATATAAATTGAATGAATGAATAACTGAATGAAGAAATAAAGAAAAAAACAAGATAAAATTTAAAATTCACAATAACTGATTTTTTCAGAACAGTAAAATAACAGTAATATGTGCCAAGCTCAGAACGGAAAAACAAAAATACTATATTTTCTCCATAGTCCACTTTAATGAAAGTATTTCCCTTTCTTTCCATTTTTTAAAACTAAAACAGGCTAGACTAAAATAATATGAATTAAAAAGTAATCCAGTGTAATATTTTTGCATACAAAATAAATAACTCAAAGGAATTGTGCACAATTTTCTTTCAGATGAATCAAATATGTTATCTTGATATCTTCTAAGACAGAAGAAATGCTTCTGACTAATCCATATTTTAAAAGTGCTAAGAGCACTCCATACTTTTAGCAGTACATATATGCTTAGAAGTTGAAGCGATAAATGGAGGAAAAAGTCAGTCATGTAATGTATTTGGTGCACAATTAATACATGCAAACATCAAGTATTTCTTGAAGGAGCTATGATAATTACAAAACAGAGAACAATCAAATCCTTGTTTATAATTCACAAATAGGATTGAATATTCTCTAACCCAGGGCAATCTCAGTTTCTTGAAGGAAATATATCTATGTGAGAGATAAGGGTTGACACCAACTTGATGGCCCATAATAAATCAACTGAATATATTTATCTATCTCGCCACTTGTTTATTTTTCACATTTCTGAACTGTCCAACTCCCTCAACTGGAACTGTGGGTGGTGTACATTAAACATTAAAATATAACAACAAAATATAAAAAATATAATTTTAGAATTAGAATTTTAGAAGGAAGCAAGAATAATTAAAAGCTATTAAAATTGTTTTTTTTAAAAAATATAGAGCTCTTAGGACACCAGCCAATCCCTTGGCTGTGTGTTTCTCTGCCTTCTCTACACAAAGCCACATAGCGATGTTTTCCCAATATGTGTTACATCCATGGAATATGAAATTACATTGAGCTGGAACAATTATGAGCTGTGGTGGTGCATTGTTTGTATGCAATATTGCAGGCTAATTCAGCTCACTGTTTGATCCTCACTGGCTCAAGGTTGACTCAACTTTCCATCCTTCCGAGGTTGATAAACTAAGGACCCATATAGTTGGGGGCAATATGCTGACTTTCTAAACCACTCAGAGAGTGTTGTAAAGCACTATGAAGCAGTATATAAGTCTAAGTGCTATTGCTATTGCTTTGTTCAGATGCTACTTTATTATTTCTTGTTTATGGATCATCTCAATCTATGGTTTCAAGGAACCAAGGAACCAAAATTCAGTTGCTTCCAGAAATATATTCTAACTTTTTCTCAAAGTCTTCAACTTTGAGGAATATATGAAATCTATTATTACCAGCTTTTGGAACAAAAAGTTAAAATAGCAGTGATGTTTTTTCAAAATTTATTGGTTTATGAATTTTTGGTTCATTGGTTTATGCATATTATTTTGAATGCTTTTTTTCAAAAATAAAAACTTTTTAGAATGCTTTTTAAGTTGAAAAGTGGAATACACTATTTTATATGGTATGTATTACTTCCTAGACATTGTGAAGTCGCATATAGTCTCCTGAAATTGGTAGTCCATTAAAAGCCAGTAGAAAAACACATTGGATAATATTGTTATTCAATAATATAGGAAACAGTAAAGTAAATTCTAGATATGCAATTAAAGGAAGGAAAATTCAAGATTCCGGATACAATATTTGCTTACTTAGCATAAACTTTATTTATTTATTTATTTTCACTACAGGTGTTTTCCAATTCAACCTTTATTTGCTATAGGACTGCTACAAGGATTATAAAATGCACTACCATTGCCATGTGAGTTTAATGATTACACATTTCCAAAACGTTTGTTGCTGGTACGATGTAGAGCTTTAGTTTAATTTTATAGACAATATTATTGAACTGAATAGTCACCCATCTAGCCTCCATTTCATTGTGTTGTACAATCATTTCCAACTCCCAACATTATAAATAGTTCATGTTGTTATTTGTTACATGATGTTGTTATTCAAAATATTTTGTTCAATAAAGACACTTTTCATATTTGATATAAATAATGCAAAAGCTATAATTAGCGATATTGTACATTACTTGGCTCACACAAGTAGATGTATTTTTTTATGATTGCATCAACTTGTGATTCTGGTTAACAAACAGAACTGGAATTTGGTACAATTCAACTCACTGGAATGTTCTTTGACTCAACTAATATGACATTTATTTTTTTTCTTTTTACAATCCTGTAATCCCTTAATTCAGGGTAGAGTTGGCCAAACTGAAAGGAGCTGAGCATTAACTGGTTGGATGCCCTTCCTGATGCCTATGTGAAGTTCATAACAGATATCTTTTCTTCGCGCCCTAAGAGAGAAACATCTACCACTGCCTAGGATTGAACTCTCAACCTTCTGAATGGGAGGCGAGTCTCTTCCTCACTAGACCACCATGCAGCTCATGACAGTCATTGATGTTTTAGAGAGAGAGAGAAAAACAAAAGCAGAGAATTTAAATGATATAAAATTGTGTGTCAATCAAGTGGCACAAGCTTTAGTAGCTAAGGAAGACAAAAAAACCTAAATAATGATTAGAAATTAGACAGATGAAAATAAAAGTTCAACTGCTTCTACAGCTAATGAGTTATGTGTTTTAAGCTTATTGGCTCTTCTTAATAAACCATGATCCAATAAGCTTAAAAAGCTACATCTCTGTTCAAAACCTAGAGGCCAGTTTAGTCACATTACTAATTTTAATGAAAACGTGGCAGAAAAAAAGAAAGCTGTGATCGGGAAGGAATAGATTTGAATGGTGTGTGTCATAATTTCCGAGTGTTTGATCATCTGGGCTTTCAGCATATCCTCTCTCCTGGTTGCTACTATCATTCCTGAGAATAACAAAGACCCATCAATCAATCACAATACACTTGTATTGTATCCTTTATCCCAGAGATCCCAAACCTTGGCCACTTTATGCTGGCTGAGGAATTCTAGGAGTTGAAGTTCACAAGTCATAAAGTGACCAAGTTTGAAAACCCCTGCTTTATCCCATGGACTTCAAGCTTTCACAATACAATAAAATGTATAGCTCATACAATTAAGAAAATTCCTCATTAAACAAATGAGACCTGAAGCTCCTCTTTCAAAAGTGGAAAATCTATATCATAGTGAAATGTAATGTAGAAAAATAATATAAAATCCAACAATATAAAATATACACATTTCTAATTTTCTAATTTCTAGTATCATTCAACAGATGGGGCAAAAAAGGTCATTTAGATCGAGTGTAAAGATTAGTTGGAGATGTGTGAATCATACATATTTTTATGTTTGGTTATATTCTTTGTAATTTTAATTATTATTTTAATATTCTTTTTCTGTAGTCCACATTTATAACATTTTAGGTTAGCTTTCTAATGTAAAAAAAGGACAGTATGGAAAATTAGTATCTGTAGCGTAATTTTAATGTTTTTTGCAAACCTCTGCAAGCATAGTGAACACAAAGTTTGTTTCTTTCTCATTAATTCAAGTATGTGTGATTTTCTATCATGTGGGTCAACAAAGAAATCCAGCTGGGAATGTTGAAATTGTCTGGAAGGGGAGAGCAAGGAGAGAGCCTGAAGGGCAAAACATCTGGATCTGGAAGACCAGCCTTTCTGCTTGTATGATTTTCCCTTGCTTGCAATTTTCTGCCTAAACAGCCTTCCTCAAGCTGGTTCCCTCCATATGTGTTGGGACTACAACACCCAAAATTCCCAATTAGCATGTTGACAAAGCTAATCTGGAACATCTGCAATTTTTTGGTGCCAGTTTTCAGGGCATCATGGGAGTTTAGAAGGCATGTGGAAGTACTTAGCAATCCTCCGGTGTGGTGGAAGTACCTACCATTCATCCAATTGGATTTTTGGATCCAAGCCAGGAATCACTCCAAGAGGAAGTGAGCAAGCATTTCCCCTGATTTTCCAATATCCTCTTTGCTCCCCTATTATACATCACTTATATTTAGTAAATATCCTTCTATCTTAATCACAATTTTCGCCACCTCAAAGTAATTTTTCCAGACAGCCTTCTGTTCCAAGTCCTACCTGGGTAATGTAACATTCACCTACAGGGAAAGAGACCCATTTTTTTCCAATGTGATGGTAAACATCAATTTGATTGCAGATGTAAATGTAGATGCCAATATTTTCATCAAAAAAACTTTTTCTAGATCACACATTGTTCAGGAATTATGGGAAATGGAAACTTCTAGGGAAGAAATGGCAAACTAAAGATTGCTCCAGTGACAGTGGAGCTGACAACTGTGGTGGAATGAAGGAATCAGTGAGTGGGCCAACAATTTGGGATTCCACTCCAGACAAGCAAAGGGACTTGGGATCACCCACAAGTGTTCCAGACAGATCGCCTGATGTGAAAATTGCAACACAGTGATCTATGATGGGTTTAGAGCAGGGGTGTCAAACTGCCAGGTCATGGGCCAGATGCGTCATGCCAAAACCACGCCCACCCCATTGCCAGCAATGGGAAAAAAGCTGCGATACGTCACAACACATCACGAGACATTGCGAGTTTGACACCTGTAGCTTAGAACTATGGGAGACAAGGGAAGGCCATCAAAACAGAGAGTTTGCATATTTCCTTTTCTAATTATTTTTGAACATTGGCTATTAATTGCTTTCTTGTTATTAGGAACCTTTGGAACAACAGATTTCACAGCACTAGCTGAGTGTCCCTAATCAAAACAAGTTTTAAATAGAAGTTTAAGAACTTAAAATAATCATTTATAAATGGCAAAGCGGGGACTAGAACATTGATTTTGGAAAGTTATAAATTCAGATAGATTTTAAATGAGATTTTGGCATGAAAGAATCCTTCCCATGTGAAAATGCTTTTGTTTTCAATTCTTTTTTTTCTTTTTACAAAAAATTATGGGATAAGATTTTGAAGACTGGACAGTACAAAGAACTAGAAGGAGCTAAAACTTTCAATTAAACGGAAAATAATATTTACATTTGATTTACTAATACAGAATGGAGCAAAATACTGTAACATTCAATATATTGAAAATATTTGTGAACAATGGACCCAGAAGTTAATTTTAAGATTGTCTGCTATTATAACTTGACTACCTTTAAAAATGTTAGGGAAGATGAACAAAATTTATTGGACAAAACTGACAGTCATCTGAAAGTGGATTTAAAAATAGCAACAAGAATGATTTAAAAAAGTTACACTGGATATACAAATGAAACTAACTGACTTCTTAATAATTAAAAGGTATATACAAATAACAAACCTAAAGAATGACTTGGATAAAGTTCCTGTGTTAGATTTACAAAAGAAACTTGTTAAAGCTTCAAATAATTTTGTGACAAGGGAAAAAGAAAAAATGAAAAGAAATCAACTTCTAGCACATTATTTGAAGGGATTAGAGATCAAGATTACTAAAAGTAAAACAAAAAACAGGATTTAAAGTTAGTTTATTTGATCAATGTTAAAATAGATACGTTGTTATCTCTGGTAACCTTTAATGGACTTTTGCTGATTTGGCCTGAATTATTATGGTTTAAGAATTTGTTTATAGAAAAGACAGAAATAGAGATCATTTCTTGTATTTTAATTTATAAAATTGTTTATATTTGTGATGAAGGGACAAGTCATTTCTTTATACATTTCTTTACTATATTCTTATTTTTTTCTTTTTTCTTTTTATTCCTTTTTATTATTTTCTGGGCTTTCGGTTTTCTTATTTTCATCTTTTTATTTTTCGTAATAGGTATTAGTTTTACCTTTTTATTTGTAATGTTTAATACAACTGTTATAAAAAATGGAATTATGGGGAAAGCAGAGTAAAATATTTGGAGAAAACTGGATTGGGGAAAGCTGTTAGAGGTATGAAACAAGTAGTATATGGTCTCCTAATGCACAGCTTTCAAATGCAATAACCAGGGTACTAGGGCATAAAATTGGAAATAGGCAATCCAAACATCAGAATTCCATTACAATTGCTGTTCCTGCCCTTTTCCTCCTTGAGAAACAATGCTGCAATATTACCAGAGGGATTTTCTGCCCAAAAGATTACATTGTTATAACTACATCTCAGAATTAAAAAGAGTGCATAGTAGAAGAAAGCAGGTCTTTCTGCTAAGCTGTGGCCAGCTGTGTTTTACTCCAGTGTCACAGTACAACAGAAAGAATGGCAGTCCAGATACTACATTGTCTTATTTGCTCTCTAAAGCCCCAGTGTGAATACCAGGAACCCTAGCAGGTATTTTCTAACGTCTTGGCTACTTTTCCATAAATGATAGGGCACATCTACTGATATTTCTACTGTGGAGTTATACAGTACAGAGCTATAGCAGTAACACCCCTCTTCCTCCCAAAATATGTATTAAAAAAATGAATGGGAAAAAATTCATGGACCAAAAAACAATTGGAGAAGAGAAAAGAATACTGGTTGACTGTTCGTAGGGTAGGTAAGTCATGTCTACTTAACATATGCAACCTGTGATTCATATTATTTTCCCAGTTTTTGTGCTGCAAGAACAGACCAGCTTCTTATCTTATTCAAGGAATGTTTTATGCTCCATTCATCTCCAAATGTGAAATAACAGGGCATTCTACCTGTCTTGGAACACCAAGTTATAGATTCTGAAATGTTGCTTTGTTCTTCCAAATTCTCTCTGAAAGAGCATGGTGCCATAACATTATGTCCTTGGTTTCTTAAAGTCATCTATTAAGAATGGGTTTGCCACTATCTAACCTTAGGATTTGCTTGAACTTTCTAGGCTAACCTATAACTTTGGGCATTCATTGGTAGATTCTCATCCAGATACTAATTGGGTCTGATGTTGCCGAGGTTCTAAGCCCAGACAAATTCAGCTACGCACCTAACAAGAGTCCCACAGTTGTATTCTCCAGGTTCCACGCAAGGCTTAGCCATGTGTAATAGTGACACAATCAGTTGTGGTTTGATTTTCAAATTTCCATTAGGTCTGAATGATTTTCTAAACCTTGATATAAAATCCGTCTATTTAGCAATGTTTCCCTTTCAGGTGCTCTTGTTTACTGCAGTGGCTTGTTTAAATAATGTGGATCTTCTAGGAAGTGTTTGGCAAAGACTGTTTTTTTTTCTCCTCTGGATGTCTGTAAATGGGGGTGGAGAAGCCAAGCAGCTGTGAGCCAGAGTCCTTATTGTATCTCCCTGTAGACCCAGCACTGTGTTCCTCTTGGTTGGCTGCTCATGACTGAGTTAGCTACAGTTCTCCTAGAATCCCAAGGGTAAGCTTCATGAGGAAATAAATCCTCCTTTTTTTAACTGTTTCACTTTTGCCTCCATACCAGGTAAGTGACAGACTGCACATGCTGTGCATCCTCATGCACTTGTTAGGGCTCATTGAAAACCCACTGCTGCACAAAGGCGGTGAGAGGTGACCACCTCAGCAGACAGGCCAGCAGGCATTGTGAATATAAGTGGTAGTGACTCCAGTGAAGATCTCTGGGGTCGTTTAAGTATAAGTGAATGATCAAAAGGGGCAACTGTGCACTTTTGCACTGAAATATGCTGCACAGCATTACTAAGTTCGAAGTAGCCCTGGCAAAATCTGCTTGCTTTTGCAGGGCTTGTAAAATAGGAGCCAGGTTCTGAGATCTGCAAGTGGTATTGCACACAGTCCAGAGGCTACCGTACTAGCACAAATTATGCATTGCAAAGATCAGTTGGAGATGGGAGATACTACCAATGTACTCTACAGGATCCTCTGCATGGATTGCCCCTGTGACTATGTAGGACAGACAGGAAAGAAGCTAAGCACCAGATTGCAAGAACACAAGCAAGTGGTGGAATGAGGAGACTTGAACTCACACTGCAATGAACAAAGACATATATTCAACTTTGCAGTTTCTAAGATTGTTGGACCAGCAGGCACAAAAACAGCCAGGGAAGTGATTGAAGCCTGGGGAACAGGCCCCTCAGCAGTCAACAAGAGTGGTGATTTACCACCAACTTATCAAGTACGTAGGAGGCAAGGGCTTCACAGCACAAGCAAACAACAACATAAAAGCCAGCCATCAACACCTCAATCAACATCTAAAAAGCCACATATACAAAAGGCACCATATAAATACCACACACAGAACAGCCCAAAGCACAAACTCTGCTAGAAAGAAATTCCCTGAAGATGGGCTCCAGTACAAGTCCAAAAGCTCAGAAGAAAAAAACCTCCTGTCCCAGTGACTGACTCAAATTGGATCCTACAACATTATCCTGGGACATGTTTATTCACCTTTATTTGTAATAGGAGCCAAACTAGACTATTGGGGCCCTGAGGCTGAACAAACACTTCACTTGAAGTTTTGTCTGGTTCTGTTATTGATATGATTATAACTGGTCCATAAAGACATGGGTTAGAGTATGGAGCTGACAGAGATTTCAGATCATAGCCCTGTGGTCAAGAGATGACCCTTTAGGTTCCAATGATAGATATGGACCCTTTGATAGAAATATGGAGCCTATGTTCCATCTCTGACTTTGATGTGTAAGCTTCACCTTGGAAATAAGAGAGTATCTCACAGACTGAAAGTAGGTCAGAAGAATTAAATTAAATAATTAAATTAAATTAAAATTAGCAAAATGTTGCTGGTAAGGATGACAGTTACAGATGATTTTTAAAAGCTTGGAGTCATTAATTCTAGAAAAAATTGACATTTCATAAGATAGGCCAAAATAAGGGACAACCAGAGAACGTAGAATACAGGTTTGAAGAAAGCGTTGCCTTCTCCACTCAGTGGTAACAGAAAGATATCCTTTGTAAAGGATAAAAATGAGGACTATTTCAAGATAGAAATTCCACATACTCCGACATTTTATTTCATTTAAAGTTTTCTTCTTTCTAAATATATATTTCAGCTCAGTGTATATGTCCATCCTTCCTAGATCTGTCATCTCTCTGACTTGGGTTTTACTGTTTCCAAAGCTTCATTCAATGTAATTCCTTCTTTGCCTTGAGTGAAAATTTGTCCTACTCCAACTATTAAATCTCATTATCCCTGGCTTCCCTTTTTCTGTTCATTCCATGCCTGTATCCTGTCAAAAGAAAAGATTTTCCTGCAAAATATATAATGATAGTTGCCTAAAACAGTTTTTTTACTTAAAATAATTTATTGCAAATCTGAAATACAGGCAAGTAAATTTATGGAAATTTACAACCACATCATAAGACAGAATAATTAAATATCATAATAGCTTCCTTCATTCATAATGGTCTACAGCAGGGGTGTCAAACTCAATTTCATTGAGGGCCGCATCAGCATTGCGGTTGCCCTCAAGGGGCCAGGTGGGTGTGGCCAGGGTGGGCGTGGCCTACTGGGTGGGCGTGGCTAGAGTGCATATGGCCTACTGGTTGGGCGTGGCCAGCTCTACATCGTTCATATCAAGGGTGCCTATGGGGGCCTGGGCAGGAGTGGGACAGATCTGAGGGTCTCTGGCAAAAGGAGGGTCTCTGGGCCAGGGCCAAGGCAGTGGGGGCCGTTCCCTCACTGTTTCCAGGATGGCTTCACGGGCCGCATGAAACCACTTCGCGGGCCACATCTGGCCCCCCGGGCCTTGTGTTTGACATGTCTGGTCTACAGACATTCAACCTTTCCTTCATCCTGTGAAATAAAGCAAAGGAAAGAAAGCTGGATTTAACTAAATCTAAATTAGCCTCAACTTATGATCTATAAGCAGCTAACGCTACAGGCAATTTATTGATTTTTCCATTTTTATCATGGATGCTTTTTATTCAATGACATCATTTATTGGCAGTGTAATAGTACATCCAATGAGATTTCCTGAGATTTCTACTGGGCAGGTTTTCACTAAAATGCAAAATTCATCCCTCAGATATTTGGGGGGGAAAATACAAGCAGATTTGAATTTTTAATCACCTTCTATGGAACATAACTAAGAAGAATGCTGAGAGTTACTTCCTACTTTATTTCAAATGTTTTCACATCAGTTTTTGAAAGTCCACTCATCAAAATTTGTAATAACATACTTATTGTATCTGATGTTAGGAATCCATCCTTTGTAATACTTCCTGACATAATTGCAGCTTTTGATACACTCAGTCACAAGATCTTTTTAAATCATTTTGAAAAATACGACGGTCTTTCAGGTTCCGTTATTCAACAGTTCAAATCTTATTATAACCATTGACAACTGTTTGTTAATATAATTTCTTTCTATTCTTCCTCTTATATTGTCATCTGGAGTCATCTGTTACAATGTCATCTGAAATCCCCCTGGGATCACTTCTGAGTTCCATGCCCTTCTCCTTTTTTTACCTGCTACTGTTAGTAGCTACAATATCTTATCTGTGTAGTGATATGAGGTTTTCTTATCATTCTCTAGCTGCCATGAGGCAGTTTAATTTTCTATTTCTTGCACCCACATATAGAATCGATATTGTAATGCTTTATCCTGGACTGAGCAATGTAGGTTGAACTAAGCAATTTATGTATAACAAAACTTTGCTATTACATCTTCTTCTGCTTTTCTAATCGTCTTTAAAACCTGACCCACCTGTTCCATATAAAAAAAAGGCTTAAGTCATCCAAGATACTACTGAATTTTTGTGTGCTTAAAAAAGGCACAAAACAAAGTTGCAATTATTCATTTGATTGATTTACCGACTTGCATTCTGGACTTTCCTTCTGAAAGTCAAGGCAGCTTGACCTGTTCAGGTAGTTCTTGACTTACAAACACAACTGAGCCCAAAATTTCTGTTGTGAAGTGAGACATTTTTTTTAAGTGAGTTATGCCCCATTTTTCGACATTTGTTGCCACAGTTGTTAAGTGAATGATTGCAATTGATAAGTCAGTAATGCAGTTGTTAAATGAGTCTGGCTTCCCCGTTGATTTTGCTTGTCAGAAGGTCACAAAAGATGATCACATGACTTGGGGACATAGCAACGGTCATAAATATAAACCAGTTACCAAGCATCTGAATTTTGATCACATGACCATGGGAATATTGGATTATCGGCAGGAAGGACAAGGGAGACGCGTCTTCGTTAACAGGTTTATTTAGTCAGCCCGGACAAAAAACAGAACGGAGAAAACATGCCTTATATAGGTAGCTGTCAAACGGGACAGCAAATCAGTAGTGGGCGTTTTTCCCGCCAAAGAACAGGGCCAATGGGTCAGCTTGTAGGTCGGAATCTCCCTAGTGATAGTGCGAGTGCCTTAGCTAGGGAGGGAATCCCGTCAGCTGGTTTTGGCGGGCGGTCGGAGCTTTGACAGCTAGCCGCCGGTACTGCGCATGCGTCAGTTTTGACAGCTCGCGGCTGCCGCTGTGGGCTAGCCGCGGTTTTGACAGTTTGCGGCTTAATGCGCATGCGCGGCGTTTGACAGCTGTCAAACGGCCGCGTGTACTTGTAGGCCGCGGGAGCGACTGCGCATGTGTTAACTTTGACAGCTGTCAGTGCGGCCGCGTGATGCGGCCTATGACAGCTGTCATTATAGTTTGCAGTATATTGCACCCCTTTCCCCCCCCCTTGAACTGAACAAGTAACTTGAATTAACTTCTAACTGGTGTTGGAACTTGTTGGCGCACTTCCGGCCCATTCAAAATCCGACAAGTATGCTGGCGGCCTCTTCTGTCGAGTGGATCTGCGAGGTGAAGGTTTTTCTACTGTTGCGGGGGCTTCCTCGGGGGTGATAGGAGGGAGATCGGCAGGAGCAGGGATATCCTCTGGGTGAACGGTGCTGGGGGGTGCGGGGGTTTCCGCCACTGTTTCTGGCGTGGAGGTGTTGGGGGGTGACCTGGGTCGGAGTTGATCTGCATGTCTCCGTAGTGTGAGTCCCCCGCCAGCATTGATGGTGTAAGACAAGGGGCCGGTTTGTTCGATAACCACCCCTTGTGTCCATTTATCCCTTCCCCCATAATTTCGGGCCCAGACATTTTGTCCCTGCTTGAATGTTTTGCGTGGCAGGCTGTTTGTGTTTTCTGCCGCTGGCCTGTCTGGGTGCAGTCTGTCGAGGCGGGTTACCAGCCGGCGGCCCCATCTTAGTTCTGCTGGAGATTTCCCGGTGGTGGAGATGGGGGTGGTGTGGTGTGCGAGGAGGAAGCGGGCGAGGCGACGGTGCCAGTTTCCGACGACCAGTCTGCGCAGAGAGTCTTTAGTGGTCTTCACCATGACCTCTGCGAGGCCATTACTGGACGGGTGGAATGGGGCCGATGTTGCGTGCCTAATACAGTTCCTCCTCGTGAAGATCTGGAAGTCACGGGAGGTAAATTGAGGTCCATTGTCAGTAATTATTACGTCTGGAAGACCATGGGTTGCAAAGACTCCCCTTAAAGCTTGAATGGTGGCAGTTGATGTGGTGCTTGAAACCGGGAGAACCTCCAGCCATTTAGAGTAGCTATCTACAATAATCAAAAAGGTTTGGCCCTGGAATGGTCCGGCAAAATCGAGGTGTATGCGGGACCAGGGGTTGGATGTGATTTCCCACTTGTGAACTGGGGCGTGGGGTGGGGGGGGGTCTGGTTTGCTGGCAGAGATAGCAGCCGGCTACGTGCTGCTCGATGTCTTTGTCTAAGGATGGCCACCAAACATAACTGCGTGCCAGAGCCTTCATTTTAGAGATGCCCGGGTGGCCCTCGTGGAGTGTTTGTAAAACTTTGGTTCTGTGGCATGTTGGGACTATCACTCTGCATCCCCAGAGGATGCAGCCTAAATGGGTGGAAAGCTCGTGGCGTTTGGTAAAATATGGTTGGATGAGGGGGCAGGGGCAGGATGATTGCCATCCTGATGTGACCCATGAGAGTACCCTGCTGAGGGTGGGGTCCCTGCTTGTGGCGTGTGCGATGTCGGTTGCTGTTACTGGGCACTCCGACAGTTCTTGTATAGCCAGGACATGGCCGGCTGGGGCTGGGTCAGGGTCTATTTGAGGCAGTGGGAGCCGGCTGAGGCCGTCAGCGTGGGACATTTCCTTTCCGGGTTTGTAGACTAATTTAAAGGAATAAGCGGATAGAAATGTAGTCCAGCGTAGCATTCGCGGGGACAAAATTTGCGGGGTTTGGCGGTCCCATGTGAATATGCCTAGGAGGGGTTTGTGATCTGTATAAATTGTAAAAGGTCTGCCATAAAGGTAATCGTGGAATTTTTTAATTCCAGCTACTATGGCCAAGGCTTCTTTATCTATTTGCGCATAGTTGCGCTCGGGTTTTGATAGGGTCCTAGAGTAATAAGCGATTGGGGCTTGCGAGCCATTGTTAAGGGAGTGGCTGAGGACTGCCCCAATGCCATAAGGTGAGGCATCGCAGGCGATGCATAAGGGTTTAGTTTCGTTGTAATGCGATATGGTTGTATCGCTAGAGAGTAATTGTTTTAGCTTTTTAAAACTGTCATTTTGAACTGAGGTCCACTGCCAGGGGGCTCCTTTATCTAAAAGCCTATGGAGTGGCTCCGCTATGGTGGCTTTTCTGGGCAAGAAGGAGTGGTAAAAATTTAGGAGCCCTAGGAATGCCTGGAGCTCCGTTTTATTTTTTGGGGGGGGTGCGGCTTGGATTGCTTGAATTTTGGCATTGGTGGGGTGGATGCCTTTGCCGTCTATTCTGTACCCTAGGAAATCTGTGGAGGGAACTCCTATTGAGCATTTTTCCCGTTTTAGTTTTAGCCCAGCTGCCCTGAACCTTGTAAGGACCTCGTGGAGTCTGGTTGCTAGTGAGTGGGTGGAGTCACCCGCGATGAGAACGTCATCAAAATACGGGCAGACTCCGGGGATGCCCTTGAGGGTTCGTTCCATGACTTCTTGGAATATTCCAGGTGCCACAGAGATGCCGAATTGGAGGCGGTTCACTTTGAACGCCCCCCTGTGCGTCACTATGGTTTGGGCATCTGCTGTTTCCCTAGTTACTGTGAGTTGGAGGAAAGCGTGTGCTAAGTCCAATTTGGCAAAAATGGAGCCGGAGCCTATTTCTGAGAGGACATCCCTTACTGATGGGACTGGGTATGCGTGGGGGTTGAGTGCGCGGTTCAGGGTCGCTTTATAGTCCGCGCATATTCTCATGTCCCCATTGGGTTTGACAGGTGTCATGATGGGGGTTTCCCACGTTCCGCTGTCAGTGGGTTCTATGACTCCTAATTTAAGTAAGCGGTCTAGCTCCCTGTCTATTTTTTGTTTTAGGGCGAAAGGGACTTTTCTAGCTTTTATCCTGATTGGTCCTATCTCCGGTTTGAATTTGAGGTCGATGGGGGCTCCGTTGTATTTTCCCAACGAGCCATCAAATACATCTGCAAAATTTTTGCAGATATTTTCTAGGGAATTGGTGTGAATACGATTCGTCCCTTCGAGGCGAATGCCTAATGCCTCGAACCAGTCTAATCCGATTAGGTTGGTTCTGGGTTGTTTTGTTATTTGCGCTGTTAAGTGTCCTGAGAATTTTTTAAAATCGACCTTCAGGGTGGCCTGTCCCTTTAAATCTATTTGTGCCCCTTGAAAATCTACCAGCATAACCTTGGAGGGTTGGATGGGGATGCGGTGATTGGTTTTGCTAGCTATTTTTTGGAGGGTGTCCCCTGACAGGATGGAAACGGAGGATCCTGAGTCGACCTCCATTTCACAGGGGATTCCCTGGATTTTGACCCATGCTCTCACCTTGGCTCGGGGGATGTTGTTCACTGGTGATTTAGTTAGGGAAAATACGGACCCTACAATTCCCATGGGAGGGCGGGGAGGGGCAGTCCTACCTGCGGGGATCTCGTCAAGATCGTGGAGGGTCTCCCGGTTTAGGCTGCGACAAGCTGATCGGATGTGGCCGGTCTTGCCACAGCCGTGGCACTTCGCATTCCTAAACCTGCAGGTAGCTCTAGCATGGCTTCCGCCACAGCTGGCACACTTCGCCCTGGTGTTGGTCTGCAGTTTCTTCGTGTTGGGGGCCATCTGTCGGTCTTGGTTGCGGTTTTTTTCCCGGCCGGCGGCCATCCGGTTGAAGCGGGAGAGGATAGCGTCGACCCCGGATTCGGGCTCCGGCGGCCCTTGGTCGAGCTCCCTGGCCTGATGGACGGAGTTGCCTGAGTTTTCTCCAAACGTCTCGGTTTCGTCGCGATGGCTGTCCTCGTACGCCATTATCTCCAGCGTGAGCTCTGCGAGGTCCATTGTGGGCTTTGCCACAAGCTTCCTCTGCAGACGCACGTTCTGGAGACCGGCAATAACTTGATCGCGGATTCGGTCCTCCAGGTCGGGGAAATGGCACTTGCGGGTGGCGTGCCTGACGGTTGCGATGAAAGCGGTGGAGGTTTCACCTGGCTGCTGCTTCCGTCGGGCGAAATAGAGCCGCCAATACAGTTCTGACCGCCTTGGCATGAAGTGTTTGCTGAGGCGGTCTGTGAGCTCGGCATACGGTATGGTGGCGACCGGGTCCGGGCTGCAGAGGCCAACGGCGACATCGTATACCGCTGGCCCGCTAAGGCATAGGAGCGCGGCGGCCTTCTGGCGGTCCTCCATGA
The DNA here is from genome assembly GCF_947247035.1 of Vipera ursinii. Taxonomy (NCBI): domain Eukaryota; kingdom Metazoa; phylum Chordata; class Lepidosauria; order Squamata; family Viperidae; genus Vipera; species Vipera ursinii. The sequence goes on from NC_139518.1 coordinate 64,800,100, forward strand.
TTTTATTCACGAGGAGGTACCCCTCGACCTGGCCCAAATGCGACTCCCATCCTTCAGGGTGCCGGACGTCAAACTCCCTTACATGTCCTAGGTTTGCCATTCCGGGTCCGCGGTACTTTGGGCACCTGGATGGTTGGCTTGTCCGGTCGGTGACTTAGCTAGTGACTTCAGCGGTTGACCGGACAGCAACGCTCCTGGCCCGTGACTTCAGCTAGTACCGGGATCCCACCCTCGTCACCAGGTGGATTATTGGCAGGAAGGACAAGGGAGACGCGTCTTCGTTAACAGGTTTATTTAGTCAGCCCGGACAAAAAACAGAACGGAGAAAACATGCCTTATATAGGTAGCTGTCAAACGGGACAGCAAATCAGTAGTGGGCGTTTTTCCCGCCAAAGAACAGGGCCAATGGGTCAGCTTGTAGGTCGGAATCTCCCTAGTGATAGTGCGAGTGCCTTAGCTAGGGAGGGAATCCCGTCAGCTGGTTTTGGCGGGCGGTCGGAGCTTTGACAGCTAGGCGCCGGTACTGCGCATGCGTCAGTTTTGACAGCTCGCGGCTGCCGCTGTGGGCTAGCCGCGGTTTTGACAGTTTGCGGCTTAATGCGCATGCACGGCGTTTGACAGCTGTCAAACGGCCGCGTGTACTTGTAGGCCGCGGGAGCGACTGCGCATGTGTTAACTTTGACAGCTGTCAGTGCGGCCGCGTGATGCGGCCTATGACAGCTGTCATTATAGTTTGCAGTATATTGCAAATATTGCAAAGGTCGTAACTGTGAAAAATGGTCAGAAATCACACTTTTTCAGTGCCTTTGTAACGTTGAACAGTCACTAAATGAACTATTGTAAGTCAAGGACTACATGTAAATCAAACTATTGGTCCACCTAAAGTAGTATAATCTACATGGGATGGGAACAACTTTCTGGGAATCCACCCATGGGTTGAAATATTTTGCATGAAAAATGTGTACTTTATCAGTCAGCTACAGGATTATAAAAATGCATTAAATTTAATTACAATAAATCCATCTCATAAAAAATATACATTTAAACAAAGAAAGACAGATAATTCATTCATGAAAGAAGTTACCATTTCTGTCTCGGATAAAAGGCTAAGTTGAGCCATGCTAGACTATATCAAAGTCTATGTAACATATTGCTTCCAATAGATGATAACCAGAAGCTTTTGAGAAGCCCCAAAGTGTCACAGAAATGGGTGTGTGGGTGTGTGGGTGGGTGTGTGGCTGTTTTTAAAAAAGTGGTTTTGCTCTCTAGCAATTGATTTTTTAGGTTGTAGCAAATGGGTGTGTGGGTGTGTGGCAAATGTAGCAAATGGGTGTGTGATTTTTTAGGTTGTAGCAAATGGGTGTGTGGGTGTGTGTGTGGGTGTGTGGGTGTTTTAAAAAAAGTGGTTTTGCTCTCTAGCAATTGATTTTTTAGGTTGTAGCAAATTAAAGTAAACCTGGTTTGAATGCTCCCATTAATTTACTGGCATCTATATTTAGCAGAAAAAGGACTATGAGACAGAAGGAAGAAAGAGTTGGAGTTTCAGGCTACAATAGTAAATATGCACTTTTAAAACATTTTCTTTTCATGGGAAGAAAAAGAAAAAGGATTGAAGTTCTGCAGCAGAAAGTAGCAGGCTAAAGTAGAGAGCCCAAAGAGAAAAGAACAAAGAGGTTTTGGATTTTTTTTTTACTTTCTATCTCTATTCTCCATTCCCCTAATATTCAGTAAGAAAAAATATGCAGAGAAAATACTTTATACAGTGGCTTGAGTAAGTATTACTGACTTGATGCCACTTATGGTCTTTTGCAATTCATTTATTTTATTTATTTTTATTTATTTTAATTCCATTTATATCCCGCCCTTCTCTGAAGACTCAGGGCGGCTTACAAGCTTAGCAGTAGCCTTCATTCTATGTATATGCCTGCTTATTAGGGCGTTCACACACACCCCCCCCAAGCGGCATTATTACAAAGTCAGCTTATTGCCCCCAACAATCTGGGTCCTCATTTTACCTACCTCGGAAGGATGGAAGGCTGAGTCAACCTTGAGCCTGGTGGGACGCGAACCTGCACTAATTGCAGGCAGCTGGTGTTACTTAAGGAGGCATTAGCCCACTGCTCCACCAAGGCTCTTGGCAATATGTTACCTATATTATCAAATATTCTTTTAAATTCAGGTAAATGTACGACCAAGATCATCTCTCCAAGAAGCAAATCTCATAGTTTAAGGTATATGGTATTTGAAAAAAAAACACATTATGAATGTTGTACCATTCAAGTTCATTTGGTACTGGATTTCTAGAGGTGCCCAGCAAGACAAAGGAGAGATACGCATTCTAAAGCAACTTTTTTCTCATAAAAGCAAATATATGTAGCTCAGGGATGAAGTGTGCTGTTCTTGGTGGCTCTCTGGGCTTGTGGGTTTGCTTGAAGACTTTTCATTAACCAACAAGGTAGCATCAGCACCGCATCACCTTTTGTGCTTTATCAACTTTCAAAGAGCCCGGTTTGAGCGTAAGAGCCACTTCTCTCGGTGTTTGTGAAAGTCTTGTTCCTTTCTACCTGTGAGCTCTTCCCATCGATGTGAAGGAGGAAGAAAGGTGACCTGTTGCGTGTGCAGTGACAATATCTATTTCAATGCTTGCAGTGTTTTATATTTCATATTTAGTATATTTCAAAATAACTTAAAAGACCTCCTGCTGCTGCATGAATCTTGGGGCCAGAAAGAAAAGAAAATTTGTGTTCTTAATTTTTATTTTTAATTCTGTTGTTATTATTATTGTTATTATTATTATTATTATTATTATTATTATTATTATTATTATTATTATTATTATTCAGAAACGACTTTATTTATTTAATTGGATTTATATACTGCCCCTCTCCAAAAGGACTCGGGGCAGTGTACAGGGCAATTAAAACACTATAAACAACACATAATGTATAAAAATTAAAATGAGATTCAATCAAATAGCCCTAAACAATAAACACATACTAAAATTTAAAATTTTTTAAATTTAAAATCTAAAATCCCAGTCCCTCAGTCCAGGCCGGCAAGTTCAAATAGCCAAGTCTTGCTATTCTGAATGGTTCACTGTATTCATTAATTTGAGGCAGGTCACCGGCCGCTCTGTTTAGTGTGTGTTGGGGCCGTTTGCTGATATTCTCCTAAGAATCTTCCATAATACCTCAGGCCAGTTTTCCCCACATGACAGCTTCTAAAGAAAAGAAGAAATAAGGGAGACAAGATAGCAGTATTCCAGTATCTGAGGGGCTGCCACAAGGCAGAGGGAGTCAGGTTGTTCACCAGAGCACCAGAGGGAAGGATGAGAAACAATGGTTGGAAACTGATCAAAGAGAGAAGCAACCTGGAATTAAGGAGAAACTTTCTGATAGTTAGGACAATCAACCAGTGGAACAGCTTGCCTCCAGAAATTGTGGGCACTCCATCATTGGAGATTTTTAAGAAGAGACTAGACAATCACCTATATGAGATGGTATAGCGTTAGGTTTATGGTATAGACTGGAGTAGAAGACCTCCAAGGTCCCTTCCAGCTCTGTTCTGTTCTGTTCTATTCTATTCTATTCTATTCTATTCTATTCTATTCTATTCTATTCTATTCTATTCTATTCTATTCTATTCTATTCTATTCTATTCTATATATTGGATTATGACTTATATATCCCATATATCAAGGTTGACTCAGCCTTCCATCCTTCCCAGGTAGGTAAAATGAGGACCCAGATTGTTGGGGGCAATTAAGCTGACTTTGTAATAATGCCGCTTGGGGGTGTGTGTGAAAGCCCTAATAAGCAGGCATATACATAGAATGAAGGCTACTGCTAAGCTTGTAAGCCGCCCTGAGTCTTCGGAGAAGGGCGGGATATAAATGGAATTAAAATAAATAAATAAAATAAAAATATAAGTAAAGTGTCATATTAGCCACCCAGAGTAGATGGTGAATATTTGGTGAGTAGATGGTCATAGAAATTTAATAAAGAAATAAATACATGTTTGAATATTATCAAACAACTTTTTTGTCAAAGAGAATGATAGCTCTCAGCCCAGCCTTTTGGCTGAATCCTGTAAAAGAGGTGACACATAGATCAATTATAAAATAAAGCCATAAATTCCATTCAAAACAAAGCCTAGTATATAGACGGTGAAATTCAGAGTGTCAGAAACTAGTAAAGGTAAGGAAGGTAAATAAGCAAAAAAAAAAAACCCACTTAAAACTGGCTGTAGGGACATAGGGTGACTTTCTATGACATATGAAGGTGGCAGATTTGACTCCAAGAGGATGAAAGCAGGGCATCCACACCCACTGTATTAAATCTTTGAAATGGTTTCAGCTCTGAAGTTGTAATAAAGTTTCAGTTCTGGACATGATGTTGATTTTTTTTTGGAAGTTCAAGCCTGCAATGATAAGGCTGACACACTGACAGGTAGCATTTCAGCATGCTTGAACTAAAGCGAGAAACCCTTAGGCCTGGTTCATGATTTGAGGAGCTCCTTAATATAAGTGGCTTCTAAAGACTCTTCTACATCAGTAAAGTTTTGATTATGGGATCTTCCAGCAACTGTGGAGACAGTTTAAATTAAAACTACTGTGGAAAATGTAGTTGGGTGCTTACTTTTACAGCCACCTAAATAACACCACAGTTTTCAGCCTAAGACAGGTGTCCGTTTTACAGACTCTCTAATGAAGATATCTTTTGGTGTACAATCTTCAGTTATATCCTGATACCTGGTTTAAAGAAAATGGCATTTTTAACAGTGTTGGTTAGTTCTCAAGGATTTGGCTGTCAGTTTTCAGGTTCTTAATTATTATAAGTAAAGAAATAGCACAAAAAAGCTTCAATTTTCTCCCCTAAAATATAGCATGTGGACTATATAGTAACATTCTTTGAAGCATTACCTTTATGACATTTGCTTTCTTTTTTCTGTCTGAGATGCTTCATGGCTCATGGGCTTTGACAAGTCCTTGAAAGTAAAGTAATCTTTCTTAGGAAAAAAAAACACTTGATATAGTTGCTCACATCTATTGATCTATTGGACTGCAGGAGATGTATGCCTAATATTCATAATTAATTAATTTCACTTTTTACAAAGGGCAATGAACAAGATAAAGAACGTTAGCCCAGATTTGGAACTGTGCCAGAGATTTTAAGCCTCACACATTTCATTGAAACAGGTAATGAATCAAGCAGAAAAATAATGGTTACAAAAACTATAGGTCACTGTCTTTTCCAACTGAATTCTCGGTCCAGAACAGAAATGGCCCTAATGGGCTTTACTAGTTTGTTCAATAAGGGTCTACTCAAATTCCATCTGTGAACATTTGGTCAATCGTTTTATGGAAAAAAGGATATTTCTCCAAGTTCATATTAATTTTTATGCACATCTGTCCACTAAGCTAATCCCCACCCACATGTCATTTCAATTAAAACTAAAAGAACATATCAAAATTTGGGTTCTAGTCTCTCTCTCTCTCTCTCTCTCTCTCTCTCTCTCTCTCTCTCTCTCTCTCTCTCTCTCTCTCTCTCTCTCTCTCTCTCTCTCTCTCTCTCTCTCCTGTGCATGTTTTAATTACCTTATTGAAGAAAAAGCGTCAAGATATTTTTCACTACAAAAATAGATTTGGGGTACTATTTATTCCAAGTGCAAAATACTTTGCCTGATATAATGAGTGCAACTGTCAGTTCCTTATTGTATACAAAATGATCATCTTATAAAGAGTTTTGCAAGAATAAACATTCATGACAATTGTAGTAAAAAAAAATGAAACATAGGAGACAATTATACTTAACTTATTTCATGTATGCTGGAAGATCAACAAGTAATAGACCATTTTTAATGATTTTTCCATGTAATCCCAGACTAAATGCAATCAGCTTCTTTATTTTAAATAATTACGGCGGTTTTCAAACAGCAGCATGCCCCAAATTTACATTTTAATCACAGCATATTAATAAGAAAGGGAAATAAGACAATGATGACAATTGCAAATGTCAACTGGTTTAATCATCCTTAACATTAAAAGACTGCTATAACTTTAAGAATCCAGCATAGCTGACTTTGAAGCTTAAGTTTTTATTTTTCTGCTTTATTGCATGCTTCAAAACTACTTGGACAAATACAAAACAAGAATTACAGTGCACCATAAGTTATTTTAATATCTTGTAGTGGTGTGTATATCCAGCGTAATCCCAAGGCTATTATTAAGGTTCTGTGTTTGTGTGAAAATGTCAAGATGTTTCGAGTGACTACACACTTTAAATTATATATAACTGTTACTTTATAGCTAATAGGTACTAAAATTACTTTAAAACAGAAATGTAAAGTTATATTTTTATCCTTTTTGACACACAATAAAGCTTGTTTATGAGATACATTTTCTCAAGTATTAGTATAATGTTTACTTGATAGTCAACTGTGAAATGGCACAATCAAGACAGTTATTTGGGTGATAATGGTTGAAAAGGTGTTAAAATAGTTGTTATGTAAAAGAAACCATTTTTTTAAAATTTTGCTCTTCAATTACTTTTTCAGAACTCTTGAGTTTTATTATACATCCTGTCCTTAGCTTTTTTTAATTTAGAAGTGACATAAATTTAGAGTTACTTAAATTAAATTAATATTAGATTAACATTGAAAAGATATTGTTTTACATAAGACTTACATACAACTTATAAGAATGTCAAAATAAGATATTAATACTGTTGTCATGCATTCTGTGTTTCCTAGGAAAGGCAGTTTAGGAAATGAAGATAGTATAGATGCAGTAAGAACATTTCATTATTTCCTGTGAAGCCATTTATCAAAGGCTAAAATGAGAAATACTTAACATGCAGATGAAGCATGTTTTACTATGCCAGGTACTGAGTAAATTGCATTGACACAGAGCATGTTGACAAAGAGAGCAATCTAATTGTCTGAAAATGGAAAAGAATATAATCAATTTTACCAACATATAAGAAAGTGACTTAGTGTGTGCCCTTACAAAACAGTATGTGTGTGTCACAATCAAATTCTTCTCACTAAGACAATAGCATTAGTGAGAATTGTATTCCTGTTAACAGCTTGGAAGGAAAGAGGGAAAGACTTTTGATTTTAAAACATAATATTCATATCCTATATCTTCCTTCCTTCCTTCCTTCCTTCCTTCCTTCCTTCCTTCCTTCCTTCCTTCCTTCCTTCCTTTCCTTCCTTCCTTCCTTTCTTCTTTCCTTCCTTCCTTCTTTCCTTCCTTCCTTCCTTCCTTCCTTCCTTCCTTCCTTCCTTCCTTCCTTCCTTCTACATTAGATTACATGAATATATTTTGAGTATAATTCTCTTAATTTTGTTACTTTTGAATGTTAAATTCAGTTCTTAAGGGTTTGATTTGTATACCATATTTATAAGTTTCCCTTATATTATATCTTTTCTTCAGTGCCCTCAGAATTCTGCACAAGGGACTATGCCTGATTTTATTCACAAAGGAAAGACCCTGAGAAACAAATTAAGATTTCTCTGTGTCTACTTTGTACTTGTTCATACAGAATTTGAGGTTAAGAAACAGATTGATTCATCCATCCAAACTGAGATCTTACTGTATGAAACTCTTTGGTTATCTTTGTAATGCTCAGATAGGATTTCTCTCCACAAAACTTGTAATTTTTATTAACAAGCAAATAGAATTCCATTATTTTTTCTCTGCTTGACTACGTAGGTGAACATTCCATTTAGTTGTAGATTTTTGATTTGGTTTGATTATGGTCCACCCAAAATTGTAAATATATTTCTAAATGGAATAAAAAAAACCTGCATTAAAGAAATTGAAGGCAAAAGAAAAGCAATCTGATAGATTTGTCCATCTTTCTCAAATGCAGATCTATATCTTGACCTGACAGCAGAATAAGAAGCAGTTTCTGAGTAAAGAAACATGTCTGAGTCCCAGAATGCATGGATAAGAATTTCTATTCTTTTCTATTTTTATAAAAGTTACCCAAATTCACAAACTCATCATCTTGAAAAAAATGAAGTAGGAAAAAGTGAAACTGACAGATTCATTGATCCAGGCAGTGGTGAGCTCAACAAAGCTTAAGTCTGAATTCCTGTCTATTTAACCATGTTTGTGGTATTGAATTAGAGTTGTCACATCTTTTTTGTCAAAGGCTCCTCATCTTTAACAGTGACATGTCGGGCAAGTGCAACATGATCCCCTCTGTACTGGGAATAGCTGCGTCTAATGAATTTGGTTAGAACAGATGGTTGAGGATTTTGTTCATTTAACTTCTTTCATACAAATTTAACAAATTTGCAAACTTCTGCATAAACAGGAAGCATAGAGCTTGAAATTTAAAATGTTACAATTTGGGGAAAAAGCCAGACAAACAGATTTATCCATATCTACAGTACGTTCAACTAGCAGATGATTAGAAGGCATACTGGAGTCACATAGAATGGATTAGACGTTTCTGGTGAAATAAATTGGTGGGCATAACTGTGTTTAATTCTTTTTTTCCAGACCAGTTCAAAAGGATGTTTTTGACCTTTAATCCCTGAGAAGCTATGGGGCAGGTTACCTGAAGTAGAACTGCCTCTGGTAGATACTTCACCAGACCTTAGAATCTTCCAGGTCCTCACACCAAAAAGAGTGAGGAGATCCTATATGAGGGAAGGAACTTTTTCTGTGGTGGCATCCATTTTATGGAATTCCCCCCTATCAAGGCCCAACATGCACTCCTACTAGCATAATTCTGCACCACATGAAGCTTTCTATTTTTCCAGGCTTTTAAATTTGTTCTTGATTCATATATATTTTTTTAGATTTTGTAAGATGTGTTGTTGCCTAATTTGTATGGAGTTGTTATTGTTTGTTTGATTTGATTTTTTTCTTGTTTTATTTGAACCACTGCACTTGATTGAAAACTGCTGAGAGTGCTTCAGCTGTCCTTTTAAAAATATTAATTAAATATTGTCTCAACACCTACAATACTGATCGTAACAGTATTTTCTTTTTAAATTCACAACTAAAGCCTTCTTCAGGGATTAAAAAATGAGGTGATAGAAACACCAGCTATGAATCTGTCCTGTTCACATTCTAACTTTTAAGTATTGATAGGGAAGTCTCTGTGAAGTATGTGACTATGTACAGTTTAACATAAGTATAACAATAGCATGCAGCCCTGCATTCATTTGTACAGTAAGTAGCCCACATGGCCTTCTCTCTGATCAATTGCTATACTAAAGAAAACTGCAGTTTGATCAGAAGCATCTCAGGAAAGTAAGTTCTGCCCATCCATTCAAGAAATGAAAGTCAGTTTTGACTGGGAAATAATTTCCATCCTTGGTAGTTTGGTTAGAAGCCAGTATGCAAGTTGTCTAAGTTTCCTTGACTCACATTTGTTGGAAATGACTTACCGGTAATTATGAGCAAACAAGAAAAAAAATATCAATGGCCCAGATTTCCAGCCATACTCCATGTATTCAATGAGTATGTTTAAAAACCAAATGTGATTGGAATTTTAGTTCCATGTTTTTCAAATTAGATTCTGATGTCACTATTCACAATCCTCAGGCAGCTATCCATCACTGGATGATTGGACATGGACCTCCTGAAGTTTATCCATGGGAAAACTTTAGATTCTCCCAGAAGTAAAAAGAAATTCCTGGTAGACAAGCTTCTATAAAAAAGCAGTTTTCCTGTTATCATCAGCTTTACTTAGCAATGTTGGCTGCAGAGAAGTCTAGTTTTTATTTTAGGATGGACAAAGTTTGACAAAGTTAATAGGGTTAAGTTTAAGCCAGGCAAGACCAGAGTCCTCTGTATCATATGGAATGTACAACTAGTGTCCAAAGATTTTTGAGGGTTCCTGGCTACCCACTTAAAACCAGGGCTTTTTTTCTTATAGAACGCTCAGAATGTAGTTCCAGCACCTTTTTTGGATGGAACCTTGTAGGATAGGCAAGGCGGGTTGCATGACATGTGTGAATTCCGGCACCTTTTTCTTTTACAAAAAAAGCACTGCTTAAAACTAACAGCCTTGTTATCCATCCAGAGAAAATTTGGAAAGACAATTGTTCCCCACTTCATGTTCTCAAAGGCAGCATGCTTCCAGCTAAATCTTTCTTTTTTATATCCAACAGATACAGTATGTTTGCATTTTGAAATTTTAGTTATTAAGACATGGATACATTAGCGACAGCAAAATACTAAAACACACAAGTTAAGTAGATTTTTAATCTTTTGAACGCCAAATGTAGAATTTTCCAAATGTAGAATAACAGCATTAGTGATCTTCTGAAGATACTCACTTTTCAACACAACTGAAATTACTCATCTCATTGATTTAAATTATACAAATAGAAAATCATATGAATGAAAGAACTGGAGACCAAAATGATAAAAAAATATCACAGTGACATGCTTGGTTATTAGTTAGGGACTGAACTCATTTTCCATTTGAATCTGAAGCCATGTGGGCAGATACTTGATATGCCCTGCATAAGATTTTCTTCTTGGCTCATAAATGTAATGACAGTTCAACCCATAGTCCTGAACATCCCAAAAGCAATCGTTACTTTGATCATGCATTTCTTAGTAAGCTTATATAATTTATAATAGTAGATCTGACTTTCTCCTAAATTCTTTCTTCCTGCTGGTTGCTGTGATTTACCTTGTATTGACCTTCTGACTACACAATGATAAAAAATAAAGAGTGTTTTCTTTGTTCTGTGTAGGAAATGTGATTCATTCATTGTCTTTAATAGACTTTCAGGCCACGAGATATCTGTACGAGGCCTGGCAGCTCTAAGAAGAAACTACAACTAAACAAATACAGATAGATAGATTGGAAAGCCTTATAAATCAGTTGATAATATTCTGCTACTACTTTATATAAGACCTGAATTTAAGATACCATGTGCAGTTCTGGTCACTACTTTATAAGACAAACATTGCTGCAACTGAAAACTTACAATGGAGGGCAAACCATAGGATGTAAAATATGTGGAATGAGAATTATAAAGACAGATGAGTATATGAAAGAAGGGACTCTAATGTGCAGGACTGAGTCCTTCTATTAAGGAAACAGGCTCTTGAAAGTCAGTAACTCAACACTCCTGATTTCACATAGAGGCAGTAAGTGCATGAGCTGAAAGAAATTAGTTCACATTAGCAGCACTCTTAGGAAAAATCATAAAATTATGTCAGCAGTATTATTCCCAGCCAAACCTAAAAGGGCATTTACACATGAGAGAGGGTGGGGAAAAGGAAAACCAGGATTACATTTACACTTGAAACATCCTAAATATAACAAAAGGAAAGGAAAGAAGTTTCATTCCTAACAGGGCAAAGAAAAGTAATAAGGCCAAAAACAACGACCAATTTAGGTGTTGTTGTTTTTTTAAAGGCCACTGGATTAAAGATGCTTCATGAGAGAGTCAATACTTAAATATTTGCCTAGCAGCTTAGGAGGATGACCTATATTGAGTCAGATTATTAGTCTATCAGATATAAGGAAAGGAAATTGTTTTGGATTGGTGCAATGTGTGAAATATTGAGATAAATTGTGGATGCTTTCATGATTTTTTTGGGGGGGGAAGGAGAGATAGCTTGACTGTCCACAGAATAGCTGCCATGACAGCATAATCATCCATAAAGCATCCATAATCAAAAGGCAATCAGATGGAATTGTTTTCCAACATTGACTCCTAATCTCCCAAGATGTTTCCCCTAGGACCCCCCGCTTACCTTTGAGCACGAGCTATGAATCTAGAAGTACATCCAGATTGTACACTGCTCTTAAACAGGCAACACAATGCCATTCAAGATCAGAGATGGAATATCCCCAGGTTTAAGTGGCCCCAATAACCAAAACCACTTGGTTGACTTAGTCAGAGACGGTTCTTCCTCATCCAAGCATGCACAGCCACCAAACACTAGAATAAGACCTTGACAGCCTCACTTGGCCTCTTGAGATCAAAACATACAATATCTTTTGCCAGCTGGAAGATGACCTAATCCTGTAATTTTAGCTAGATTTTTGAATAAAAGAGGAGACAGAGTTAAGCCCTGAGGTGTCCCGTGATAGAGGGGACAAGGGAATTATCTCTTTCAACCATAATAGAAAGGAACTCCCTATCCCTAACCCCAGAGCCTGCCCTGCAAGATATCATGGTTGACAGTAAGTAAAACCTCTGAAAGAACCAGTAGTGCAATGATGGATGCAACACTTTCATCCCAGTTCTGTCGCAGGTCATCTAGACATAACTAAAACTCACGAATGAAGGCAAATATATGTATCCCAAGATAATGATGCGAAATTGAATTTGGGTCAGTCATTGGGACCATACTCTTCCAAGCTTTCAGACTCATATTCAGGGAATTTTTCTACTGGATATATGATTTGGGGTGTTCTGTGAGTCATGTTTATGTGGTTGATTGAAGCTGGGAAACGGCCCCCTTGTCAGTTAATAAGAGTGCTGAATTACCACCAGCCTGTCAAATACTTAGGAGCCGTGGGCTTGGCAGTCCAAGAAAACAACAGCCAATTACCAGCCATAAACACACCAATCAGCCAATAGGAAGGCATCACATAAACACAACTCACAGAACAGCCCAAAGCACGTATTCCAGTAGAGAAATTCCCTTGGAAATCTTGGAAGAATAAATCTCTGGTCCTAGTGACCGACCCAAATTCGATTTTGCATAACTAAAATTGTTTCTCTGGTAAATCTGGACCTGAAACCTTACTGAATCAGGTCAAGATAATCCACTTCTTCCAATTAGCCATATTTTACAATTAGTCATCTACAGTGTTCAGGAAAGGACAATGCTATATAATAAGACTTTGAGTCTGAGGAAAATCTCATGCAAACTATATGTATGCTTGATAATGAAAGAAGATAATGTAACTATTATTTAAAATTAATAACAATTTTAATAAAAACATTGATAAGGAACACTGGATCTTAGAATATGATTTGCTCATCTATTTAAAAAATGCTTTATAAAATCATATAAAGGAGAGAGAAAAAATCTCATTTGATATTTAAAGCCTAAATAATATATCAGTGATACAATCAACTGCGATCATCTTACAAATTTGATTTTTATATCCCTATAGATTTGTCAGAGACTGCAGCTGAATTTATATAGTAGGACATGAAATTAGTTAGCTTTGAAGTAAGGATTCAATTCAATCCTTTAGCTTCCAGGTTTTGTTCTTTGTTGTCTGCACTATAGCTTCTCAAACTCTTATTCTCAAAGATCAGTTTTTCTTTCAAATTGGAGTGCAAAATGGAAAATACTGGTTGCAATCATAACAAATACACAACATTTAACATGCATTCTGCTCACACCTGATCCTTGGGAATTTAGTTATTTGTCTCTGTCCTCTAAGGTAAGATGAACAAAATCTAGCATAATAAAGAAGTATGATACACAAACCCCACAGAAATAATACCACTTTATTCCCTAAATGAAATGTATTTGGATGTGTTAAATATCTTATTTTATACACTTCAAGGAAGCTATTTAAAAAAGGCAAGAACACATCCTGGTGTGTCTATCACACTACAAATCTTGCAAATACAGTAAAGCCCTCTCACATTAATTATTGATAAAGGATTAAAACTGTTAAAAGCATATTTTAGCAGACAGCAAGGGCATTTTATCTAATAATCATATTATCTGTTAAATACAACACTTGGATCAACATCTCAGAATAATTTGTTTTTTTAAAAAAAATCAAATACATGCTATTTATTCTTTACTATTAGAAACAGGAGAAACCACTTATCACAAAATCTACTAAAAATAGGTACAATATTTGGTGTACAATAAAACCTCCCTTAAATATTTCCTTAAGCTTGTCTGCTCTTGGAATCAGTTCACCAGCCACTGCTCTATCAATGCCATTATTCTTAGACATCTTCCCTCACATCACAACTTCCTCTTATGCTAGCTATGAAGCTTTTGCCAATAGAATTTTCCACCTACAACAGACATGTCAAACTCATGATGTCACATGACGTATTGGAACTTTTCCCCCATTAGCGGCAATGGTATGGGCACACTTTCCTTGCGATGCGTCTGGCCCACGGGCCGGCAGTTTGACATCCCTGACCTACAAAGACCAAACCAGAAGCAGATGTAGATGATTTTTCCTTTGGCCTCAGTTACTGGCCAAAAGAGATAAGCATGGTTTATTATTATTATTATTGTTATTGTTATTATTATTATTATTATTATTATTATTATTATTATTATTATATAAAACTTTTATTCATAAAACATGAAACTCAGTCAACTGAACACTCAAATTGACTGGCACTAATGGTTGAAACGGGTTGCTGCCAGCATCCTAGGTATCAACCAGGTATCTCCTTAAAATGTAAGATGTTCCGAGTAGCGCATTTTTTGTAGCTTTGCTGGAGTTATTGCAGGAAGCATGGATGATGATGATGATGATGATGATGATGATGATGATGATGATTAGCGTATGGCATTGTTACAGTAGCTAGGAGACCACAATGCTATTGCAGAGTAGTAGTTTGGCTTGCCAAGGTATTAGCCCTAATATAGGACATGCTTGCGCGCTTCCCAAAAGGAGGGTGACCTGTCTTCACATCAAAAAGAAAGATGAGCAATTCTTCCTGCAGTTTCACCCAAGGCCCTCTCCCTTCCCGGAGCTTCCTCATAAGCGGGAACCCACTGGGAAGGTTCACAGCTGTCAGGAATCTGACTATCTGCACAGAGCACCAGCTCATCTCCCTACCGACATGGTACCTATCTATTTACAGGCAGTCCTCAACGTATGACCGCAATCAAGCCTAAAATTTCTGTTGCTAAGTGACACAGTTGTTAAGTGAATTTTGCCCCATCTTACAGCCTTTCTTACCACTGTGGTTAAGTGAATCACTGAAGTTAATTTAGTGATACAAAATTGTTAACTGAATCTGGCTTACCCCATTGACTTTGCTTGTCAGGGGAGGGTCTCGAAAGGTGATCACATGATCCTGGGACACAGCAGCCGTCATAAATACGAGTCAGTTGCCAAGCATCTGAATTTTGATAACATGACTATACGGATGCTGCAATGGTCGTTAAGTGTGAAAAATGGTCATAATTCACTTTTCCCAATGCTGTTGTAACTTTGAACAGTCACTAAATGAACTGTTGTAAATCAAGGATTACCTGTACTTGCATCGAACATGCTTTCAAACTGTTAGGTGGGCAGAAGCTGAAGCGAGTAACAGGAGCTCACCCTGCTCTCCAGCACTTGGGCTTAAACTGCCAGAGCTGGGATCATCTTTAGTGTCATTAAGCCACCGTGCCTCTTAGAATGGAGGGTTGGTCGTCAATAAACTTGCTATTATTTGTTTTCTCTTTCATTGCTTTGTTACTTCAGTTGACAATGAAATATACAAAGACTATCTGAAGGATGCCAAGTGGAGAAGTATGGCACCAACTGCAATCAAACTGGCGTATATCTGGAAGGCATCAGTTAAGATTGTCTTAACCACCACATCATGCTAATTCACCTCCATTGGATTAGAGGCAACTTTAGAGGGGGAAAAAACTAATTCGAAGATATCAAGGAATGGTAAAGAGAGCACGAAATACAAAAATGTCCTTTAATACAATGGGATCAAAGGCAGTAAGCTGGATAATTTCAGGAGCCCACCAGTAAACATCAAGTAACTTTGTGGGATCTTGAAAAATCATAGTTCACAGCCAGAGAACTGAGCTTCATTAGAATGTTATTGCAAATCAGCAAATTTGCCCTCAGACAAGGTAAAACAAATGTAATAAACATGCTGGGTCTCAATTATTTTACTACCTTAAAAACAAGAGCATTTTAAAAAAAAACCTGGTTTTACAGAAAAAAAGGTCTATAAATAAATGATCATAGTAATACTTTAGCCATTGTGGGTTGTTTTTTTCTTACAAAGCTATCCAGTTAAATGGAAAAAATGAATCCGTGCCTGCAGTCTGGCGTGGAGATACCCTGCAGCTAACATGCAAAGAAGACAGAATCGTAACTTGAAAACATTCACCCGCCGAAGTTGAAAAGTACAGAAAATAAATGCCAAAAAAACCTGCTTTGTCAGAGCAAATTGGTCAAGATGTGTTTCTGAGGGTTGAAAACATGGTGAGACTGCAACATTTTTGTTTAGCACAGAAGTTGCAAAAAACAAACTGAGAAATATTAACTGCAATTCGAATCACTTACATTTCAAACCCTATTCCAAATGTCCATCTCTAGCCTTCTTCTTCCTCTTCTTTTTTTCTCCTTTTCATGAAAATTCATTAACTTTTGCACACTGAGAGGTTTTTTTTCTAAAATAGCACCTCCACTTATCCCCGACATAAACTGCAGTTCCAATTCCCAGCAGCGTTGCCTAAGTAATTTAAAGGAAAATTATACAAAATAAATAAATAAATAAAAGTTAAAAAAAAAAATCTCTTGACACAAAATATATGCAGAATTTCTTTTTCAATGAAGATCTAATAAAGATCTAATAAAGCTCTTAAGTCTGGCTATGTAAAAAAAATGCCCTTTTCACAGCTGATAAAATACAAATTAATCCTTAGAGGATTTAATATATGCCTATTTATTACTTTCAAGTAGGGAAGTAGTGCTGCAATTAATAAAGCTTGTTCTGCAGTGTACGTTGAACTCGGAGTCTCTCTATGGAAACAAACCCAAAAAATCGCACTTGCATTTTTGCTTTCCATGTCTAGAAATGCTATTTCAGAAACTCTGATTCGCATCAGTGATATGTTCACCAAATGCATAGATATTCACAAAGATTTATCTCCTTTGCATGCAACTTGTGCTGGATGGTCATCTCTGGAGAGCAAAAACAAATGATCAAACCCTTCAAACAGACCACCAAGATGATTTTAAAAAAACAACAAAGCAGGCTATTCTTATTGTGTATGTATACAGATAGTCCTCAACTTTGGACCACAATTGAGCCCAAAATTTCTGTTCTTAAGTGAGACACTTGTTAAGTGACTTTTGCCCCATTTTATGACTTTTCTTGCCACAGTTGTTAAGTGAATCATTGCAGCTGATAATTTAGCGACCCGGTTGTTAAGTGAATCTGGATTCCCCATTGACTTTGCTTCTCAGAAGGTTGCAAATATTAAATATTTTTAATTGTATATGTATTAACAATTAAGAATTGTATTTGCCCAGTGTGGAAAAATGCATACCACCAGAAGAAGAGAGGATCAAAGAAGCACTGGATGGTGTAGTATTGAAACTAGACTGAAACATTTAACATGTACCACTGAATTACCAATGGACCCAGACAACACGTTTATGACTATAAAATTAGAAAATTAATAAAATGTTTACAAAAAAAGTTGCAAAAGGGGATCACATGGCCTTGGGACACAGCAACGGTCATAAATATGAATCAGTTGCCAAGCATCTGTATTTTGATCACATGATCACGGGAAGGCTGCAAAGGTCCTAACTGTGAAAAATGATCAGAAGTCAGGGCCATTGTAAGTTTGAATGGTCACTAAGTGAACTTTTGTAAGTTGAAGACTACAGCTGTAGATATCTAGGCCTTGCTGAACAATACTTAATCAAAACTTTAAATGCATTGAGTATACCGATTTGTGCATACTTAACCCCTCATACATATACACATTCATGCTTTCTGGCTGCAAGGACGCGGTGGCTCAGTGGGTTAGGATGCTGAGCTTGTCAATCAGAAGGTCGGCAGTTTAGCGGGTCGAATCCCGACTGCCGCATAACAGAGTGAGCGCCTGTTACTCGTCCCAGCTTCTGCCAACCTAGCAGTTCAAAAGCATGTAAAAATGCAAGTAGAAAAATAGGGACCACTAAGGTGGGAAGGTAACAGGGTTCCGTGCGCCTTTGGCGTCTAGTCATGCCGGCCACATGACCATGGAGACGTCCTCGGACAAGCGCTCACTCTTCGGCTTTGAAACGGAGATGAGCACCGACCCCTAGAATTGAAAATGACTAGCAGACATGTGCGGGGGAACCTTTACCTTTTACCTTACATATAGACATTCATGCTTTCTGGCTGCAGGCAGCTCATGAACCAAGTCCCAACAAAAAGTTTAAACACTACCAATTAAATAAATTGTAACATGAATCAAAGCTAAGGGGGGGGGGAACCAGAGATGCTGAAAGTTTTGGCATAGCCCAGCAGCAACTGTGTGCAGGTCTCATCTCTCATGAGGGGAAGATTTAAATCAAAGCAGACCCTTGACATGAACAGCAACACCAAGAAGAGTAGATCAGACACCTTAGCTGTAATACCAACTGTCCACCACTGCTCCCATGCTCTATTGGCCCATTTTCTGGAACAAGGGGAACATCCTAGATGACAGTGAGAGCAAGTGCTTGAGAAAATTCTTCAAATCTCCTGGTCTTTGACTGTTTTGGGCCTTGTAAGGTAACAATCAGCCTAATAACCAACACCCTCAAAAATAGCTTCTGCTGTTTCTTAAAGAAAGGGGGCTTGCTTTGTTTTACACTGAGTCCGTAATACAAATCCAACACTTATTTCAGTTGCAGGGAATATTTGCCAAAGTCTACTCTTTGCCAAATAAACAGTTGAAAACTGTACAGGTTTAAATTCTGCTAGAAAATTTTGGATCTGTTTTGTTTTCTTTTTTTAAAGTTATATTTAACAACATATTTGAAGGGGGAGACAGTCTCACATATGACAGAAATTATAATTGCAGTGCTGAGTTAGTTTTTTTTAATACAGACTGTAGTGCCAAGGCAATATGACATTATTAGAGATTAGAGTGTCCTTGTGTAGCGTACTGGAAGAATAAAAGCATAGACGTTGCTTAGATTAAAGAACAGAGCTTGGGGATTGGTTGCTAACCAAGCCCAAGAGCTACTACACAGGTGAAGAAATCAGAAGAACGATTTACTGTATTCGTTAGATTGCCTTTAGCTCCAAAATGATGTTCCAGATGAATAGCAATACAACTAAAGTAAATTATCATAATTAAAAAAGGATTTGAAAACATAGGTGATGAATCAAGGGGCTCATCAACCACCAGAAAGCAGTGCCTAATCTGACCAGATTTATGTATGTATGTTTCCCTAGTTCTCTTAGACATGGTCCATACAGGTAGTCCTTGACTTATGACCACAAGCAAAATTTCTGTTGCTAAGGGAGACAGCTGTTAAGTGATTTTTTTCCCCATTTTATGACCTTTCTTGCCGCTTGTTAAGTGAATCACTGCAGTCTGTCAAGCCCTACGGGCTCGACACCACAGAGGGAACCAGGGGAGTACAACCGGCAGCACCCGCTTAGCACCGAAGGCCCAGCCGCACCTGCACCCACCAGCTGTACGGCGGGTGAACGCCGGACCCGTGGCCGCACCAACAGCTGAGAGGCGGCCAGAGACAACTGCGAGCGGCCACAGAGAACCCGTGCCGGCACAGACATCTGGGTCGACGGAGTAGGGGGGTGGAGTATTTACGCAGGCCAGGCGGATGCTGGTCTGCGCAGGGAAGGGGTGGGGCCCATGGGTGGGGCTGCTGCCTAGTTACAGGCACGGGATAAAAGGCGCGTTGGGGCGAGTAGCTCCCAACGCTGACTTTGTATGTGCATGGATCTCTTCATAGTAAAGGTTTTCTTGCAGTCAACCGTGCCACGTCGTCGTTCTTCAGGCTTGCGCTCTCCGGCGTGGATGTTAGCTTGACAGTAAGTCAGCGTGTGCGGTGGGTCCTGTACTTCAAGTGGTTCAGGTTTACCCTGAAATACGTTCCAGGGGGAAAAAACTTCCTGGAGATGCCCTCTCACGCCTTCCACAATATGACAACCAGCGGGAGGAGGTGGTACAGGCCCTTATCCCTCCTCTCGGCCCAGAGGCGGTACGGGCTGTACAGCGTCTGAAGGCGGCTCTTGTGGGGGATAGCTGGTTACAGCAGCATCCGCGGCTCCTGACTCGACGAAATGACCTGGCATGGTACGGAAGCAGGATGTACGTGCCGCAGGCCCCGCGTAAGGCTGTGCTTTATAGATGTCATGATGCCAAACAGGCCGGACACCTCGGGTTCTTAAAGACCCTGCACCTCGCCCAGCACCAGTTCTGGTGGCCTGGCATGAGGCGGCAGGTCGAGGAGTATGTCCGGCGTTGCCACATGTGTGCTATGACCAAACCCCAACCCGGGAAACCAGCGGGACTTTTGCAGGCAGTGGCGGACCCCAGCCAGCTGTGGCAGGACATAGGGATGGACTTCATCATGGACCTGCCAGAGAGCCAGGGGTACACTGTCATCTGGACCGTGGTCGACCTTTTCTCTAAACAAGCTCATTTTGTTCCGTTGAAAGGCCTGCCTTCGGCCCGGCGCTTGGCCTGGCTGTTTATAACACACGTGTATCGCTTACACGGGGCGCCTAGGCGCGTTATCTCAGACCGGGGAGTGCAGTTCACCGCCAGGTTTTGGCGTGAGTTCCTCTGGTTTATAGGATCGTCCCAGGGATTGAGCTCAGGGTACCATCCCTGCACTAACAGTGCCGCTGAACGGGCCAACGCCACAGTAGAACAATATTTGCACAGCTACATATCGTACCAGCAGTCGGATTGGGCGGACCTACTGGCGTTCACGGAGGTTGCCCACAACAACGCTGTACACAGTAGCACTGGCCTCCCACCATACACAGTGGTGTCGGGCTACGCCTTCCCTCCCATCCCCGAGTGCGACCAGGGAGCGACCTCCCCCTGCCAACCCCAGGAGTGGATGCTGCAAATCAGGAAGGCATGGGCAGCAACCAAGGAGGCACTGGACAAACAGGCCAGCATTGCGAAGGCCCAAGCAGATAAGAAGCGCCAGCCGTTCTACACCCCAGGGCTTGGGGATTGGGTCTACCTGTCCATGAAATACCTGCAGCTGCAAATACCCAGCAAGAAACTAGGCCCTAAATACATAGGCCCCTTCCAGGTCACCCACATCATCAACCCGGTCACAGTGCGCCTCAGGCTGCCCAGGTTCCTTGGCAGGGTGCACCCCGTATTCCATGGGAGCCTGTTGAAACCAGCTCCCGTTCCTGTCAGGGGGGAGTCAGTGGGCCCGGGGCCTGTGGGGAATGGGCAGTACGAAATACAGGAGATTCTGGATTCCAGGGTGCGGAGGGGGCGGCTGCAGTACCTAGTGCTATGGAAGGGGTATCCAGCTACGGAGGCGTCGTGGGTGGCGGAGCCAAACATCCAGGCCCCTCGGCTGGTTAGGGCTTTTCACCAAAAGCACCCCAGTAAACCCTCGGGAGGGGGTCGGGGGGAATCTACTGCTCTCCTTGGCGCATGTATAAATTCTGTGTCTTGCCTTCCAGGAGGAGCCCTGGTAGGAGGGGCCGACTGTCAAGCCCTACGGGCTCAACACCACAGAGGGAACCAGGGGAGCACAACCAGCAGCACCCGCTTAGCACCGAAGGCCCAGCCGCACCCGCACCCACCAGCTGTACGGCGGATGGACGCCGGACCCGCGGCCGCACCAACAGCTGAGAGGCGGCCGGAGACAACTGCGAGTGGCCACAGAGAACCCGCGCCGGCACGGACAGCTGGGAGGTGGCCAGAAACAGCTACCGGCAGTCGCGCAGCTCGATCAGCTGGGAGGCAGCCAGAAACAGCCGCCGGCAGTCGCACGGCCCGAGCAGCTGAGCGGTGGCCAGGAACAGCTGCCGGCGGTAGGGCGGGCCTCACGGGACTTCACGGAGCTGACAGCGGCCTGGCAGCCGTGTTGGAGGCGCGCGTGGGCATGGGCGGCTGCCTCGCGACCCCAGAAGATGTAGCTGCATGCAAGCCGGCAGCGACGCGGGGCGCTGTACAGCTGTGCCCTGACTTTGGGGGCTGCCAGGGGGCCATGGGTGTGGTGCAGGGTGTTGCAGTGGTGGGGGGGAGCACGCTCGGGACCTTAGGGGGAAGCTGGGCTTACACTTTTCTTCACGCTGGGGATCTCGGCGTCAGAGGGAGGAGCTGGCCGTGGGTCGACGGAGTAGGGGGGTGGAGTATTTACGCAGGCCAGGCGGATGCTGGTCTGCGTGGGGAAGGGGTGGGGCCCATGGGTGGGGCTGCTGCCTAGTTACAGGCACGGGATAAAAGGTGCGTTGGGGTGAGTAGCTCCCAATACTGACTTTGTATGTGCATGGATCTCTTCATAGTAAAGGTTTTCTTGCAGTCAACCGTGCCACGTCGTCGTTCTTTAGGCTTGCGCTCTCCGGCGTGGACGTTAGCTTGACACAGTCGTTAAGTTAGTAACCCAGTTGTTAAGTGAATCCGGATTCACCATTGAGTTTGCTTGTCAGAAGGTTGCAAAAGGTGATCATGTAATTACGGACACTGCAACTTTCATAAATATGAGTCAATTGCCAAGTGGCTAAATTTTGATGCTGTGATCGTGGGAATGCTGCAATGGTCGTAAGTGTTTAAAACAGTCATAAGGCACTTTTTTCAGTCCTGCTGTAACTTGAAACAGTCACCCACAAAATGTTTTAAGTCAAGGGCTTCTACTTTTTTAAAAAAATTGAATATACAATTAAAAACAAAAGTGGACATGTTAGAACTTCCCTGGCTTCAACACTGCTATTAGTATTACCTTATATAAAGGGCCCGAGAGCTCAAAGAGCCAGGTCTTCAGGCCCCGGCGGAATGATCGGAGGTCGGGGGCAGTTCTCAGCTCTACCGGCAGCTGGTTCCAGAGGGCAGGCACTCCCACTGAGAAGGCCCTATCCCTGGGTGTCACCCGCCGGCAATCTCTTACCGGCGGAACCCTGAGCAGACCCTCCCTGTGGGAGCGCACTGGGCGAAGGGCGTTTGATGCCGGCAGCAGGTGTTCCCTCAAATAGCCCGGACCCAGGCCATATAGGGCTTTATAGGTGATAACCAGCACCTTGAATTTCACCCGGAGGGCAACCGGAAGCCAATGCAGCTCACGGAGTAGAGGTGTTACATGGGAATATCGGGAGACCCCCATTACAACTCGCGCGGCCGCATTCTGCACCAGTTGAAGCCTCCGAGTGGTCTTCAAGGGCAGCCCCATGTAGAGAGCGTTACAGTAGTCCAAACAGGAGGTCACAAGCGCATGAGTAACTGTGCATAGGGCGTCTCGGTCCAGATAGGGACGCAACTGGCGCACCAGGCGAACCTGTGCAAAAGCCCCCCTGGTCACGGCTCCTATGTGGTCTTCAAAATTGAGCCGTGAGTCCAGGAGGACGCCCAGGTTGCGAGCCCTATCAACGGGGGGTAACACCTCACCCCCCATCGTTAGAGGTGGAATAAGTTGGTTAACCCGAGATGCCGATATGCACAGCCACTCAGTCTTGGCGGGATTGAGACGAAGCCTGTTTCTCCCTATCCAGACCTGAACCGCCTCCAGGCACCGGGACATCACGGAGAGGGCATCACTGGGTTGGTTCGGGGTGGAAAGAAAAAGTTGGGTATCATCAGCGTACTGGTGATACGCCACCCCAAAACCACGAATGATCTCGCCCAGCGGCTTCATATAGATGTTGAACAGGAGAGGCGAGAGAACCGACCCCTGAGGAACTCCACAAATGAGAGACCTCGGGGCGGATCTCTGCCCTCCTGTCAACACCGACTGCGAGCGGCCCTGGAGGTAGGAGGAGAACCACCGTAGAACGGTGGCTCCCACTCCCAACCCCCTGAGACGCCGCAGCAGGATACCATGGTCGATGGTATCGAAAGCCGCTGAGAGATCTAATAGGACCAGGACAGAGGAGCAACCCCTGTCCCTAGCCTTCCAGAGATCATTCACCAGCGCGACCAATGCCGTCTCCGTGCTGTGTCCGGGCCTGAAGCCCGATTGGTACAGGTCCAGATAATCAGTTTCCTCCAGGAACAGAGGGAGCTGATGCGCCACCACACTCTCAACAACCTTCGCCAGAAAGCGAAGGTTGGAGACTGGACGATAGTTGTTTAAAGCAGCCGGGTCCAAAGCAGGCTTCTTGAGAAGGGGTCTCACCACCGCCTCCTTCAAGGCGGCAGGGAAGACACCCTCCTTCAAAGAAGCAATTATTACTGCATGGAACCAGCCTCGTGTTCCCTCCCGAGCCGCATAAGCTAGCCAGGAGGGGCATGGATCCAACAAACAGGTGGTGGTGCTCAGTCTCCCCATGATTCTGTCCACATCATCAGGGAAACAGGGTCGAACTCAGTCCAGATAACGTGCTCAAGACCGCCTGATTCCTCCACATCAGACTCTGCCCAGTCAGAGTCCAGGCCGGTCCGGATCCGAGCGATTTTGTCCGCCAGATGATGACTAAACTCCTCGGCTCGTCCCTGCAAGGGATCCTCTCTCACCTCCTGGTTAAGGAGGGAGTGAGTCACCCTAAACAGGGCGGCCGGGCGATTATCAGCGGACGCGATAAGGGCGGCAAAGTAGTTAGACTTTGCCGTCCTTATCGCCGCAAGATAAGACCTTATAAAGGTTCTTAACTGCAATCGGTCGGATTTGGATCGGCTGGATCTCCAACCGCTCTCTAGACCTCGTCTCCGACGCTTCATCTCCCGGAGCTCCACAGAGAACCATGGGGCCCAACGGGATCTGCGCCGAGTCAGAGGTCGCATGGGTACAACGCATTCGAGTGCCCTGGTGGCAGCCGTTTCCCAGGCCTCCACCAGAGCATCGACTGGGCTGTGGGTAAGGGTGATAGGTATAGGCCCAAGCGCCCTCTGGAACCGATCCGGGTCCATTAGGTGCCTGGGGCGGAACCACCTGGTCGGTTCCGCCGCCCAGCGGCGGGGGGTGGCATGATGGAAAACCAGCCTCAGGAGGTGATGATCTGACCATGACAGAGGGGTGATGGACGGGGAACCCCCTCCCAGATCGTCCAACCACTGTCCAGACAGGAACACCAGGTCGAGAGTATGATCCCCCTCATGAGTCGGGCCCTCAATAACCTGAGTCAGGCCCATGGCTGTCATGGAAGCCATGAACTCCCGAGCTAACTCCGACGACCCTCCCAGTGATGGCAGGTTGAAGTCACCCAGGACTATAAGCCTGGGGAACTCCACCCCCAACCCTGAGAGGGCGTCAAGCAGCTCAGGCAGGGCTGTTGCCACACAGCTGGGTGCCAGGTATGTAAGCAACAAGCCCAACTGAACCCGAGGACCACATCTCAAGAGGAGGGATTCACTCCCGGCCATCTGGACAATGGTGGCCTCCCGAGGACACAAAGTCTCCCAAATAACCACTGCCACCCCACCACCCCTGCCCTGAGCCCGTGGCTGGTGCAGCACCCGGAAACCTGGCGGGCATAACTCGGTGAGAGGCATCCCTCCCTCCGAGCCCAGCCAAGTTTCCGTGATGCACGCTAGATCCGCACATTCATCCTCGATCAGGTCACGGATGAGGGGAGCTTTGTTAACTACGGATCTAGCGTTAAAATAATTATAATGGGATTATGGTCTGCCCATGTATTAATATCTATTGCTACATCGTCTACATCTGAATTTAATTCTTTCATTGTCCAGACCATGTCAATTCTAGACCATGATTGGTGACGCCCTGAATAATATGTGAATTGCTTTGCATTCAAATATATCTCCATCAAACTATCCTGGATATTAAGTTCCTCCACCATTTTGAAAAAGGTACCATGTAGTATTCTCCTGGTTCCTTTCCTAACTTCTTCACATTTATAATCTAATTCTCTATCTACAATTGCATTGAAATTGCCAATTAAGCAAATGTTTTCATATTCAGTGTCACCAATAACTTTACGTAGTTTCTTATAAAATTGTCTTTGTTTCTTATTGGGGACATAAATTCCTACCAGGGCGACTTTTTTGTTATTCAGGGAGATTTTAATTATCAATATTCTACCTTCCTTATCTTGATAGTAGGGGGGGGAGGAGGGAGGGGAAGGGGGGTTTTTGTAAAGGAAAACTGTATTTTAAAACTTTTCAATAAAAAAAAAATTATTTCTCTTAGCCGGGGAATTTAAACTGTTTATGTTTAATGATAGTGCTGTTAGTTCTTCCACATTACTGCCTATATTTTGATCTTGCCACTCTCGTCGGTCTATCTTCCTTAAATTCTTTGGGTCTGCTTTCATTGTCGTTGCCATATTTCATTTTTTTCCTCTTCTCTCAGTTTCCCGTTCTTTGCCTTGTGATTCTCGTGTCTTTCTGTTATATCTCTCTGTGGTGTCCTCTTCTCTTACTTCTGTTTCTTCTGATTCATCTTTGTTGTCTAGATACTGCTGAAAAAAATCTTCTGCTTTGTCTATCGTATCCAGCCTATGTCTTTTTCTTGCCAGGTCACCAGGATCCCTTCCGGCATCAACCACCTAAAGTTAATGTTTTGTGTTATTAATTTTGAGGTGATGTGTTGATAGGGCCTTCTTAAATCTCTTACCCTCCTGGGGACTTGTTTGAGAACTGTTAGTTGTTTTCCTCTGTGTTCTATTGGGTCTCTCTAGTTCTGTGCAAGATTTCATCCCCGATTGACTTCTTAACAAATCTTAATAATCATAATCATAATAGTAAAGTTGGGAAGGACCTTGGAGACCATCTAGTCCAACCCCCTGCTCAGGCAGGAAACCCTATACCATTTCAGACAAATGGCTGTCCAGTCTCTTCTTAAAAACTTACAATGTTGGAGCATTCAAAGCTTCTGGAGGCAAGTTGTTCCACTGGTTAATTGTTCTAACTGTCAGGAAGTTTCTCCTTAGTTCTAGGTTGCTTCTCTCCTTGATTACTTTCCATTTGTTGCTTCTTGTCCTGCCTTCAGGCACTTTGGAGAATAGCTTGACTCCCTCTTCTTTGTGGCAGCCCCTGAGATATTGGAACACTGCTATCATGTCACCCTTAGTCCTTCTTTTCATTAAACTAGACATACCCAATTCCAGCAGCCGTTCCTTATATGTTTTAGCCTCCAGACCTCTAATCATCTTTGTTGCTCTTCTCTGTACTCTTTCCAGAGTCTCAACATCTTTTTTACATCGTGGTGACCAAAACTGGATGCAGTAGTCCAAGTGTGGCCTTAACCAAGGCCTTGTAAAGTGGTATTAATACTTCACATGATCTTGATTCTATCCCTCTGTTAATGCAGCCTAGCACTGTGTTGGCTTTTTTGGCAGCTGCAGCACACTGGTGGCTCATATTTAAGTGATTGTCCACTAGGACTCTGAGATATCTCTCACAGTTACTACTTTTGAGCAAGGTACCCCCTATACTATACCTGTACATTTGGTTTTTCTTGCCTAAATGTAGAACCTTACTTTTTCCACCACTGAATTTCATTTTGTTAGATAGCGCCCAGTGTATCTTAAGCCTGTCTTCTGGAGTGTTGGCTATTCCTGCCAGCTTGGTGTCGTCTGCAAATTTGATGAGTTCCCCATCTATCCCCTCATCCAAATCATTGATAAAGATGTTGAAGAGCACTGGGCCCAGAACAGAGCCCTGGAGCACCCCAATACACAATCTAACTTGTACTTCCTTAGGTAAGTTGTTTCTTCTTACATAATTTGTGTATATTCTATATATTTCATCAATCTCATTTGCCATTTCTTCTTTCCCGGTCCCTAAGGCCCTCACTAACAAATCCATCATCATTTCTGGGACATCCTCCCCTTTCTCTTCTTTCACGTTTTGAAAACATAGGTAATGATCTGCTTTCTCGGTTTCAAGCAAGATAACAGTTTTTTTTCCTAATTCTTTGTTTGCTTTTAAGAGTTTTTAATTCATTTCATCTACTCTTCTTTCTTCTTTATTCATTCTATCTCCCATTTCTAATAATTTCTGTTCATTTTTCAATATTTGTTGTTGAAAACATTCGAATTTTCCATCCATTGCTCCCATCTTCTCTTTAAGTTCTCCGGTATCGTTCCTTATTTCACCTATTTCTTTTTTCAAGTCCTGGTGATTTCTCAGCACAACATCTTGCATAGATTGTAGCATTGATTGTAAATCTTTGAGTGAGCCTGCTCTCTCACGTGGCATCATCTCCTCTATCGATCTTTGCCCTGCTGGGCTTAGTTCTGCCGATGTGGCTTGGGTTATCTGCCTTCTTCCAGTCCCAACTCTTGTTAGGTTGGGAATGCTTGTCATCTTTTGAAATGACATGAACCAGCCCTCCCCCTTCTGTACAATCTTTATCTTTCCCTCTGCCACACCTGAAATATTTATTATCCTTTTAAAGTCATGGTCACTGATACCTTATATCTTAACAATAATATGTTCTGTTGCTAACACAATATAAAACCTCTTACACTAGCACTTCTAATATACAATAATTAACAGTCTGATATATTAATTTCAAATATTCATATTCCACTGCAATTCTAATTTATCTATATAATAATATATAACAATAATATAACAATAGATTTATCTAAGTATTGTAATAGGTATTCAATTCATTAACAATATAGACCAGGTTTTACAATAAATCTCTTAACAGTTATAAATGTTGATATGTTCAGCAAGGTAGGCAAGTAAATGATTTTTCTCACCCTCCTTAAGCTTTCATCCTTTTGTTTCTAGTTGGTCTCTTCCAATTCAAGCATACAATGAACTATATTCAATTAGATCTTTTTTGTCTGAACTCTCAGTTCAGTTACAGCTTATCCTTTTTGTTTTTAGAATATTTTTAAGGCAATTTCTTTACTTCTTAACTTGTAAGTGTCACTCTTCCCTCCTTTAATGCTACTTAGTTTCCAGTTCTTATTCAAAATGTCCACGCTCTCTGCTCAGTCAGCACTGTCACTCTTCAGGTTATTTAAATTCTTCTTAGCTTTATTGCAAGAGCCGAAGAGAGAAACCACCCTTGTTTGTTAACCCTTGTGGCTTATGAGTCTGTTTCTTTAAGGTAAAGCCTCTTTTTTCCCCTGTCTCTTTATCACCGCTATCTGACAGGGGAGATAATTTTCCTCCTTTTGCTCTGGGGTTTCCCTTCTCTTCTTCTTCAGAGTTCTCCGGAATGATTTTCTGCTCCAGAACACTTGCGAGGATTTGCTAGGTACTCATGACACCAAGTTAATTGTAACGGTGTCCCGCTGATTCACCGCTTTTTCTGTCCAGCTGACAGCTGTCATTTCTTCGTGGTCGCCATGTTGAGCCATCTCCTTCTCCTGGCTGATTTCTCCGAGGCTTTCTTGCGTTTTATGATTTGGACTGCTGTCCACAATCGTTCAGCTTGGCGCCTCCTTATCCAATCCCTCCGGGAGATCTGGGGCTTTAAAAAACCCACTGGGCACACAGAAGTGGCTGTGGAATCGGCGCGCTCATTCAGAGTGGCATCTCAACACAGCCATTACGTTCAACAGCTGGGTCCACCTCTGTCAAGGGTTTCTTCTACTGTACTCTCAACAAAATGTTCCTTAAAATTTCCAAAATGAAGGTCTGAAACTTGATGGCAGAGATTCTTTGCAAATTTTTTCTTAGGCTCTTGAATCAAAATTTGGCTGACGAAAATGGAGAATTGCCCCATGGTCAAGTCGTAGCTAAACAAACCAATGGCTTCATTCAATATTAGGTAAGTTTCTAAACTCCATTGCTAGAACACAGCATTCTTTTCCTCAAAAATCATATAGTCATTAAACTTACATTTATTTACAAAAAGGTAAGGTTACAGGCAAAAAAAATCCAATCTCTGTTTAAAATTATTTTACTCTGACTTGGTCATGGAATTTGCCAGAGGTGTGTTATTACCATTATATCCTGCATCCCAATTTTGCTGTGTTACCATGAAAAATATCCTGCAAATACTCACATCTATTGATCATTACAATAAAAAGAGAGAGAGAAGACATTTTAAGTTGTAGCATTTCTAACCTATTTAATCTTTAGAAACAAATTGTGTACCTTACTGCAATTATGTTTAGGCAAATATAACTCTAATAAAAATGCAACTGCTCTTTGCTTAATGCTGTCTTCTTCTCCATCTTTTAATAAGTTCGAAAAATTTCCTAGAAGATATGTTAAGAATTTAAATGCACTTTTGGTCCTTGATCTCTTTAGAAAATAAATGGGATTTATTCCTACCTAATATTAGCATTTTGCCTTATTTACATGTGTTTTTAACATTTTTCCCCCTCAGATCCAAGGCTGAGAAAACCTTGAAGGTAACAGTCTATGAAGATTCTCAGTCACCCAGGTCCTGGTCGTCCCAAAGATGTTTTTTTTCAAAATGCAACTTTTCTTGAAGACATTTTGCTTCTCATCCAAGAAGCTTGAGATTTGGGATTAATAAGGATATTTCAGTCTCTTAACAAAATATGGATCATTTTATTTAAAGGATGAACACTTCTTTAGGAGCTCTTTTTTCTGCCTAATGAAACTATTTTTTAATTAACTGAGCACATACCTCAGAATGTAGTTTTTCCATTTCAGTTCCGGAATTTAGGTGCTCCCAGACATGCAAGGGATTCGCTCCTCGTGTCGTCTGGATTTCTTCATCGGGGGCCCCCTGTAAAGGGGTCAAAAGTCACCCTGGAGGGACGATGAGTGGGGGAGAGATCTCTCCAGTCGGCAGTAGAAGGGTGGCGGCCCTCCTTTTGGCTTGGAGCTACTTCCCAAACCGAAGAAGAAAGGATCGGCCACTCCCATGGCCCATCATTTAGCCATTTCCTGCCAAAGCCAAAAGCACAACAAAGCACTTGAAAGCACTTGAAAACTGGGTGAGAATTGCCTTCTTGTTTTCTTAATTGTCTACTTTCCCTGTCAAAAGCTTCTTGAATTTGCTTCCACCTGCGAGGAGAAAGGGAAAGGATTTTTTCCACCACCCTTCTCAAGAGCGACCTTTGTCTACATTGGGAGAGAAAAGAAACAGCCTTCTACTAAATTATACTGATTTATTGGACTTAGTGCCTTTCTACTTTTGGCCCAAAGTTCCTATATTTACAGAAATGAACTATTCTACCTATTAGTCTAAAAAAGGGGAAAAAGAAATAAATAAATGATACTGTCTTTTGAAGTACTCTGAGGATATTTAGTGAGTACTATTGGCAAACAAGCTTGCTTACATTTTGGACTGACCTTGGCATTAAGATAAAAAACCGAAACAGCTGGAGATGAATTTAGCTTAGACTTGTGGAGGTGGACTCTTACTGATTTTTCTTTGAACCATAGCCTCCACCAAGTACTATTTATAATTATTACAAAATGGAGAAGGATCAGCCACAAACCTGGCTTGATTATAACCTCATACTTAAACAATCTACAGAGTCAATGAGATGTCTATCTCCAGATTTAATAATTTACATGCCAACCTTAAGTCACAAATTGAAACCCAAACTGCAACTAAAGAATTTACACTTCAGAATATAATAAAATTGGAAGATATTACTATTAAGAAAGAGGAATATAAGCAACAACTATCCAAAGAACCGACAACTTTAAAAGTACACAAAACTATCACTATGGCAAATAACCTTAAGGACCAACAACATATTATGGGAAAACTTAATGTGCAGGATAGTGATGTTAACATAGAGGATGTGGAAGATCAACAAAGACAGTTTCCTGAAAGCCTGGTTAGCCAAGCATTAATTACAAAATTGGATAAGACTCTCTATTTAAAGAAGATGAACCCAGATGGAAGAGGAATCCAGACCGAACTGAAAATAAAGTTTTTAGAGCAAATACAGAGACTGGAACTAACAGAGCAACAACATCATGATTACAAATGGTTTGGTTTTTGTGGACCACTGATGGCTACATGAACTCCTTCAGTTCAAATAATATGTATTGGAGCGAAGGGAGACCTGTCTGGCAATTCAAAGGCCTTGGTCTGGAAACCTGATTGGCAAAAAAAGAAAGTCCGAGTTAGATTTAAAAAGTGAGTTCTTAGAGAAGCATTAAAGGTTATCCTTTTAGTAATCAGTGATCTATCAGGATCTAAAATAGAAATGTTTATGAGATAGAACTAGAATGTGTTTATGTATTCATTAGGCTTATTTTAGACATTATAATTTGGGCAGTGACATAATGGAAATTTGGTTTATAGATGTCACGTTTAATGTTAAAAAACATTTGATTATTCAAGAATTAAGAATTAGCTAAAATTTAAAACAGAATCTAGTTCTAGATTGATAAACATAGGTTGTGGTCCTGTCAGTAACGTGTGATGTATTAGGATGTGAAACAGATGATGTTTATTAGGTAGAACACAGCTACTCTGCCACTGTGTACATGTTAGATGCTATAGTTTTTGCTGCAATGAAATAAGGGAAATTTGGGTTGTGAGTATTATTTGGGATGTTAAAGGCTAAATTTGAATAATATAATTAAAATTAGGTGAACTTTAATAACAGGACATATATATATCTCAATGAAATTGAATTGACAAATTTTTCAACTGACCATGCTATCTCTAGAAATTTATTAGTTTAAACTGGTTGTTTGAAATGTTAAGGGAAATTGAGAAGGATGTTTTGATAATGTAACGTGAATTATGTACTGAAAACTCTGTTACTGAATCTCTGATTACCCAGACATCATGATGCTTTCTAAATACTGTATGTAGATTTTAACTGAAAAACCAATAAAATTTGTTTAAGAAAGAAAGAAAGAAAGAATGTAGTTTTTCCATCCTAGCTACTTTGAAGTCTGATGGCATAATATTTTTAGCCAGCAATCCACATCAGAAGTTAATTTCTTAATACATGCACACAGGTGTGTAATAGGCAGAAAGAGAAGCTTTTGGGGTAACATATTTTTCATCTTTATGAAAATACTTTTTCAATATAACTCAAATAGACAAAAACATGATTCCATTTCAAGCATGTAATAATGAACCTATTTTCAATCACCATAAACATTGTTCATTCGGGTTTTTTAGGCATTTAGTACTCTAACGCATCTTTAAAAGAAAAGAAGAAGAAAAATAAATCTCCTTATTTGAAGGGCTGGAATGGTTATTTGATATTCTCCCTTTGTTTCTTTGTCAGTCCTGCCTCTATAATTTCCTGTAATGCCCAGGGTTTATTTACAGCTGGGCTGCCATATTTACTTAGGGTAAAAGAACACCTCCGGAGTGAAAGGTAGTAGCAGCCCAGCACTCGGGATATTTCACTTCCTCTTCTGTCCCATTTCAGCTCATGGAGCTCTTTTGACAGACAGCACAGGAAAAAAAATCTGCATAAGGGAAAGTAACTGACAGCTGGGGTCAAACTCTCTCTGTTTAATGACACTGCCAGTTACACATTTTGAATTGTTTAAATATGAGTCTACAGCTTCAACAATCATCATCTCACTGGTTCCACTTTTCATACCCAACAGCCAGGAAACTGACACGTAATTACACACTTACTGATGGTATCGCCCGGTGCCGATAATTAAAACTGCCACGGGAGGATTGCTATTGCTAGCCTACAGCTGGGATGTTGTCAAGAGGTAGAAACTCCAGCAGCTTTTAACACTATCTTCTTACAGGTGGACCATGGGCACTGGTGGTGTAGTAATAGAAAGGCCTCAGCACATCATTCACAATGTCTCACACAAATGAAGAAAATCTATTAACAATCCAATAAGTGAAATACAAACACAATGACCTAAGGGTTAAACTGTCTGGGTGGACTTGGAACTCAGATCTATTATGTATTGTTCTTTTTCCCCCCCTCTATTTGTTCTGTATATTTCTGCAGAAGAGAGCTGCAATAGAAAAGAAGCTTAGTTGGGCAACGGTTCCTGATTAAGAGCCCAGTGTTGATATTTCAAATAAAAATCTAGATTAAGAAAAATAATTTCTGCCCTAATTTTTAATAACAAATGCTTATATTTAGAAACGAACCAGGTTTTCTTCTCAAGGAATTGCAAGTTTCACCTGCAATCTGGAGGAAAATTTTGCTAGATGATGAAACTCTTTTAGCATTGGACACATTTCTTCAAATTATGGCAGGTGTAGCCTGAAAAGAAACAGGGTACCTTTACTGTTGTATAGACTGAAAGCCAATAATCACAATTCAGACCTAAACTCTTGCCTATGTTTCTTTGTAACACAAGAAAAATGTAACTTTGCTGTATGTGATGACCTATTTCATCTGCTTTCAGTAAGTAATTTTCTGTCTTCAGATTCAGCTTCTCTGTGTCTTATAGTTTTGGGTGGGTTGGCTAGGTTCCTGAAATTTTAATATTTTTAAGATGTGAAGAAGTTTCTTAGTTTTCCTTTTTGTTTAAGATGTCTAGTGTTCTCTGTCAGCAAGTCTCCGAGTCCTATGTAATTAGCATGTTCATCTCAAAACAAAATATTTACATGTGAACAGCTACATATAAGTTCTTGCAGAGAACCATGCTAACAACCGTACATCTGTATTTGCAAGTCTGCAGTGTGTCTTCCCCTTGATTGTTCGGCCAGGAGTGCAATGTTATAATGTAGTAGTCATAACAACCCTTATCACTTTTTTTCTTCATTAGAGATACAAGGTAGAAAGGATTAGAGTTAAGTAACAACTTTTCTGAGCAGTGATTTTCAACTGAACTCTGGATAAATGTTTTCAAGACATCTACTACTTTTCTGTTCAAATTTTCTTTAAATGGGCATATATTTTATTAACATTTTAAACAATGGGAAGAAAAACAGAATTTAGATTACAATTGAAACAGAACTTGTGTTCTGAGTTAAGAAGAAATTTAAAGAAGAGCATCACAGGGGGGGAAAAAGCTAGACACCCTTTTCACACAGATTTAGCTGAGTGCATTATATTAGGATACCCATCAGCCTTAAGATAAGCTTATTAACAATATCTTAGCCTAAATTTATCGAGTTGGACATCTGTATTCAGGCAGAGATAACACTGCCTGATATTTCTTACTAAAGTATAAAGTGCCATTCTTCCCATCTAGTTTAACTGAATGGCAAACTCTAAAGCTAAGAGATATTCT
Organism: Vipera ursinii; assembly: GCF_947247035.1. NCBI lineage: Eukaryota > Metazoa > Chordata > Lepidosauria > Squamata > Viperidae > Vipera > Vipera ursinii. Next base: position 64,834,949 of record NC_139518.1, read on the forward strand.
TAAGCCAATATAATACAATCAGGTGCTGCACAAACTTCCTTGGACAGTTGTGCCAATCCTTTTCAGTTCAAACTGGCATTGTTCCTGCTACTCCAGTCTTGGCCTGTGATGAGAAACTGGTACCCTGGCCAAGGTAAATAGTATTACTCAAGATTCAGATTAATGCTACACAGCATAGAATTACCAAATGAATTTTCACTCGAGAATACAACCATTATTTGAACTCTGGCCTCTGGAGGTAACACAAACCATCAAGGCAACGTAATATGCTACTTCACCTCTGCCATCTTTTGATAATGATATTGTGTTTATCATATAAGCCTTTGGCAATCAAAGTGAAGGGAGAGATTCACAGCCAAGGTGGGATAGGAAGCCAATTTGACTGGAAATGATGCTTTATGTTCAAGCAAGCACAACCAGCACTGGTTGACATATTCACAACCTTACATAAATTTCACTAGCTTCAGCTTCCAGCATATTAATGTAGGCACAGAGGCCCTTGCAAGCCTTCTCCTTCAACTTATGATGAACAAAATATAGGCATCCTATTTTGCCTGTGATGACATCTCAGGTGGGCAATATTTAAAGCTTGAAATAGTGTCTTGAATTTAATTTCTGGGTGCAAACATGGATGCTAATTTATATTATAGTATCTGCACTGTCACTGATGTCTGAATTTGTAAACTCTAAGTTGAAGGTGTAGTATACCTTGCTTGACTGTCTTGTATGTTAAGGCTCTGGTCAGCTATCCTTCATCTTGAACACTGTCTACTATGATGTTTCGGACCATTCCCCCAGGAATAGGCTCTCCAACTGTCGTGAGAGGACGGTGGTTGGCCTGTCCTGGGGTGGCACCCAGCTGAGTGGCAGTGGCTGGGTGGAAGCTTGGGACACCTATTTGCTCTCTGTTTGGTCCCTCCTTAAATTAATTAATTGACTATGGACTGCCTATATCTGGACTACTCTTATGCCTTGTCTTAGGTACTCCTCTACGGACTTGCTCGCCCTCAGGGGTGCTCCCCCTTCCTGGAGGCGGCCCGCCTTTCCAGCCGAGTACAATCTCGAGGAAGGGCCCATTTATTGGGATCCCGAGAGATGGCTGGGCACGGTTATGGGCCTCCGACGTAAACCTAATAAGAGGTCCTTGGTTTGCTTTTTGTCAAAATTTTTTTGGGGGTTAGGGAGGAGGGAGGGTTCTTTTCTTGGTTGTTCGGATGAGGGGGGCAGTCCAACTACCTCTGTTCAGGCTAGTGCTGAGGCGGATCACGGGGGGGAGGAGCGGGGGTCGGCTGCTTCTGGGGCTCCAGGGCCAGTCGTGGGACTATCCATCCCCACGACGATAGGGAATGGCAGCAGGTGTAGGAACAGAGGGCCGTATCGATCTCAGGGAAGGCCTCTCCGCTGCTTACAAGCGGTGAGACACTCCGACCCTCTGGTTCCGCCCCGAGGTCCCGGGAGTGAGGATGTGCAGCCTCCTGAGCTCCGGCTGGTATACTTGAATGCCAGGTCTGTCGCTAACAAGGCTCCTCTCGTCCGTGACTTGGTCGAGGGTGAGCAGGCGGACCTGGCTTGCATCACGGAAACTTGGTTGGGCCCAGAGGGCGGCATTCCTCTGGTTGATCTTTGCCCACCAAGTTTCCGGGTGCTGCACCGGCCTCGGGCTCAGGGTAGGGGTGGGGGAGTGGCTGTTGTTATGAGGGAGACCTTGTGTCCACAGGAGGCCACCGTTCCCCAGATAGTCAGGTGTGAGTCTCTCTTTTTGAGATGCGGCCCTGGTGCGCAGTTGGGCTTGCTGCTGGTGTACCTTTCGCCTAGTCACGCAGCAGCAGCCCTGCCTGAGCTGCTCGATGTCCTCTCTGGGCTGGTGGTTGAGTTCCCGAAACTTATAGTTTTGGGGGACTTCAACCTACCATCGCTGGGAGGATCATCTGAGTTGGCTCGGGAGTTCATGGCTTCCATGACGGCCATGGACCTGACGCAAGTAATTTTGGGACCGACTCATGAAGGAGGCCACACCCTTGACCTAGTTTTCTTGTCTGGACAGTGGTTAGATGATCTTGGTGGGGGCTCTCCAATTATTATGCCCCTGTCATGGACCGATCATCATCTCCTGCGGCTGGTCTTCCGTTTTGCCACCCCCCGCCGTGGGTGTTTGGAACCAATTAAATGGTACCGCCCCAGACGCTTAATGGATCCCCAGAGGTTCCAGGCGGCGCTGGGGTCCCCACCTGCCTCCCTTGCTCACAGCTCGGCAGATGCCTTAGTGGAAGCCTGGGAAAGGACGGCCACTGAGGCTCTTGACTGAGTTGTACCCCTGCGGCCCCTGACCCGGTGCAGATCCCGTCGAGCTCCATGGTTCTCTGCGGAGCTCCAGGAGATGAAGCGTCGGAGACGGGGCCTAGAGAGCGGTTGGAGGTCCAGCCGATCCGAATCCGACCGATTGCGACTAAGAGCCTACATTAGGTCTTATCTCGCTGCGATAAGGGAGGCGAGGTCTAACCACTTCGCCACCCTTATCGCGTCCGCAGATAATCGCCCGGCCGCCCTGTTTAGGGTGACTCGCTCCCTCCTAAATCAGGAGGTGAGGGAGGATCCCTTGCAGGGTCGTGCCGAGGAGTTTAACCAACATCTGTCGGACAAAATCGCTCGGATTCGGACCGGTCTGGACTCTGACTGGGCAGAGTCTGACGATCAGGACACGGGCGGCCTTGTCGATATCACCTGGGAGGAGTTTGATTCTGTGACTCCGGAGGAAGTGGACAGGATCATGGGGAGGCTGAGCACCACCACATGTTTATTGGACCCGTGCCCTTCCTGGCTGGTCTATGCAGCCCGGGAGAGGACACGCAGCTGGTTCCAGGCAGTTATATCGGCTTCTCTGAGTGAGGGTATCTTCCCTGCCGTCTTGAAGGAGGCGGTGGTGAGGCCTCTCCTCAAGAAGCCTGCCTTGGACCCAGCTGTATTGAACAACTTTCGTCCTGTCTCCAACCTTCGCTTTCTTGCGAAGGTTGTTGAGAGTGTGGTGGCGCATCAGCTCCCTCTGGTCCTGGATGAAGCGGATTATCTAGACCCATACCAATCGGGTTTCAGGCCCGGGCACAGCACGGAGACGGCATTGGTCGCGCTGGTGAATGATCTCTGGAGGGCTCGGGACAGGGGGCATTCCTCTGTTCTAGTCCTATTAGACCTCTCGGCGGCTTTCGATACCATCGACCATGGTATCTTGCTGCGGCGTCTCAGGGGACTGGGAGTGGGAGGCACAGTTTTACAGTGGTTCTCCTCCTATCTCCAGGGACGTTCGCAGTCGGTGTTGGCAGGGGGGCAGAGGTCGACCTCGAGGTCTCTCATTTGTGGAGTTCCTCAGGGGTCGGTCCTCTCGCCTCTCCTGTTCAACATCTACATGAAACCGCTGGGTGAGATCATTCGTGGCTTTGGAGTTGGGTATCATCAGTACGCTGATGATACCCAACTTTTCTTTTCGACCCCAAACCACCCCAGTGATGCCCTCAACGTGATGTCCCGTTGCCTGGAGGCGGTTCGGGTCTGGATGGGGAGGAACAGACTTCAACTCAACCCCGACAAGACTGAGTGGCTTTGCATACCTTCATCCTGGGTCTATTCGGACATTCCACCTCTGGCTATGGGGGGTGAACTATTACCCCCCGTAGATAGGGCTCGCAACTTGGGAGTCCTCCTAGATTCACGGCTCACCTTGGAAGACCATATAGGAGCTGTGACTAGGGGGGCCTTCGCCCAGGTTCGCCTGGTGCGCCAGTTGCAGCCCTATCTTAGCCGGGATGATTTGTGCACGGTCATTCATGCGCTCGTGTCCTCTCGTCTGGACTACTGCAACGCTCTCTACATGGGGCTGCCCTTGAGGACCACCCGGAAGCTCCAACTGGTACAGAATGCAGCCGCGAGAGTTGTGTTGGGAGTCTCCCGATACTCCCACGTTACACCTCTGCTCCGTGAGCTGCATTGGTTGCCAGTTGTCTTCCGGGTGAGATTCAAGGTACTGGTAACGGTGTTTAAAGCCCTCCATGGCATGGGGCCGGAGTACCTTAGGGAATATCTGCTGCCGGCATCAAGCTCCCTGCGCCCTGTGCGTTCCCACAGAGAGGGCCTCCTCAGGGTGCCACCGATCAGAGAATGTCGATTGGTGGCCCCCAGGGGGAGATCCTTCTCTGTGGGCGCTCCGGAGCTGTGGAATCAGCTACCAGTAGAGCTCCGGATGGCGCCCGATCTTCGCTCCTTTCGTCGCGATCTCAAGACGTTTTTGTTTGTACAAGCTGGCCTAGCCTGATGGGGATCGGTGGGGTTGTTTTATCTTTGGTTTCTTAATTTTATCTTGGGGTTTTTAGAATTGTACTTCTATTGTTTTAACTAGGGCAACTGTTTAATCTCTTTTTAATGTTTGTATTTGGTATTTTATTTTGCCCTGTGAACCGCCCTGAGTCCTCAGGGAGAAGGGCGGTATATAAATGTTATTAAATTAAATTAAATTAAATTAAATTACTGTATCGTCCTTGGTTACTACATCAGTCTGTGAACTTCTTCCTCCAAATGAATGGAGGCACCGACAGTTAGTAGGGTGTCTCCCTCTTTTGCTCTATCTCAGTAATAACTTGGTTCCAAAATTACTTCATTGTCACAGCATTATTTTAATTGCTAACACACTGTGTATCTAATTTCGCCAAAGTCTTATTATTTCATTCTTTTGTGTCAGAATTTTTTAAAGAATTGTTATTCATACATGTATTCCTTCAGAATGAATTGAAAATGTTCTGTTAGGGCTATATAATGCTGATATTTTCAGTGAGATGCATATATGAACATTATGGAATATTGTGGGTAATAGACCTCTGTATACTGAACAATATAGATTATTGTATTATCAAGAAAGATTAAACAATCAGTAACTTAAGAATATAGAAAGGTTCATGCTGGGTAAAATCAGAATTTCATCTAATTTTGCATCATTCTCAGCAATGGACATTCAGAGGTTCTTCAGTTATCTGCTGATAACTCTTGTTTTTCTGAAGTAGTGTTATTGTTTATCCTTAGTTGCTCAGGGTTGTATGCCAAATATTATCTGTATGTTTTAATCCTTGAATGCCATTCCAAGTTACTTGGGTGAGATGGAAAGCTATATAAATCAAATGAATAAATAGTCCATAAGCAAATTATAGACTGTGGACAGTCGTAACATCTTGCATTCAAAAGTATACTATCTCCGAACAGGGAATATGATTTAGTTAGCACAGCTAATAGCTGTTGATAGATCTATCTTCCATCAATTAGTCTAATCCCATTTGGAACCTATTTAAGATTTAAGCTGCGCTGCTATTCATCGATTGAGAAGATTGTCAAACTTGTTGCCTTAAGAGTGAGGATAACAAGAGGAGAAGAAGCCTGCTGCCATCAAATCCAGCGTTCACTTTTCCACAAAGGCTAAATATATGCCTACAGGAAACCCAGAAGCACAACATTACAGTAATAGGTCCTTTCCTGCTGCTGTTCCCCAAAGACTGGTATTCGGAGGCATTCTCTCTCTCTGATTCTAGAGGTAATATATCTATCAATCATACCCAGGACCTTATCAATAGCCTTGTTGTACATGAATTTATCTAATTCCATTTGAAATCCATCTACTTAGTGGCTACTACTGCAGCCTGGAGAACAAAAACAGTTGTTGTGGCGATGGTTGTGGTTGTTGTTGTTGTCTGTCCTGAAGCTCCCTTTATTCATCTTCACTGGATCATTAGGAAACGGATTTTTTTAAAGTAATTCAGTTATTTTCTTTCTTTCTTTTTTGCCCCTTACTAAATGCTCCCAAATCTGGGACTGTTTCCTTATAGGTAATATTCTCTAGCCTTTGAATTTCACTAAAAGTGCAGTTGTGCAGTTGTTCTCCCACAAATCCTATTCCTACTCAGAAATATGAGAAGCAGCATTGCAAGCAAAGCTTGTCTAAATATCCAAATGGAGGCATTTCGAAGTTAATAGAATAGAATAACAGAATTGGAAGGGAACTTGTAGGTCATCTAATCCAACCCCCCACCCAAGCAGGAGCCCCTACACCATTTCTGACAGATGGCAGTCCAGTTTCTTCTTGAAAGCTTCCAGTGATGAAGCTCCCACAACTTCTGAGGGCAATCTGTTCCATTGGTTGATTGTTCTCACTGTCATAAAATTTCTCCTTATCTCTAGGTTTAATCTCTCCTTGATTAGTTTCCATCCATTACTCCTTGTCCGGCCTTCAGGTGTTTTGGAAAATAGATTAGCACCACCACCCCCTCCTCTCTGTGACAGCCTCTCACAGGATTTGTAAGTGGATTTGTTAAGCAGGAAACCAGGTGTGGCTTGGCGCAAATGATGAGGCAGAGTCCATGTTCTCTCTCTCTAAGTCACACATTTATTCAGCACTGAACAAAGGATGGATTCTCCCCTAAGGCTGGAAGAACTCTGAATGCAATTGTTGTGATTCAGGGTCAGCCTGTGGGTTCGGCAGTTGGGTCGGACGACTCAAAGGAGGAGGGGGGTGTTGAAGAGCTTGCTGAGGGGGTTGAAGATTTTGCTGATGAGAGCCCTCAGCCAGGCCCCTCCCACCTGGTCATGACGGAGACCCAGCTGTGTGAGCCTGACAGCGTGGATGAAGATGACCCACAGCTGGCCCTGTTCAAGGACGCCCGACGCAGGAGGCAGTCAATCAGGAGTAAACAGAGGAAGGCAATGGGGCACCTCGGAAGGAGGCAGAGAGAAGCCACGCCCTGAACTGTATAAAAGGGAAATGCGTGGGAGGGCTGGTTTGCTGAAGGCAACCGCTTGATTAGTTCCTGTTTCATAGCTCCTGTTTCATGGTTGGTGTCTTGTTTGCTCTGTTTTATGTTAATAAATGTGGCAGGCTTAATTCCAGCCTCTTGCCGTTTGTAAAGGGGTTGTCCCTGCCTTTTCTGCAGGGCCGGTAGCAGGCTGGTACAGAACAGCAATTTCAACTAAGTACATTTAGCTTTCTTAGTTACATAACAGGAACACTGCTTACAACAGATAAAGTTCAGAAGTTACAAAAATGCTTGTGCACGCATCTTGTGGTTACGGTCCCACGTTCATCTGCCAGCTTTTGATTTTCTTTATCCAGCTTCCACAACTCTGAAGGCCTGCTAAGGGCTGAATTTCATTTCAGCCATTTCAACATAAAAAATCTTTGGGCCAATCATCAGAATTCACAGAATCCTGATCAACCGACTCAGAAACCTTCGATGCTGATTTTTCCCATAGGTCAACGCTCTCCCTTTTGAGAGTTTCCTGAGTTTGGAATTTATTGTGGTTAGTTAGAGTATCTGAAAAGGGCACAAGAGGCAGAATGCATTATGGATGGGACACATTGCTTCAAAGTTAAATCCTATCTCCAACCTTCAAGGAAAATGTGATAAAAATATTGTCCAATGTTCAGATCAAATCACAAGACCTTTGACATTATTCCGAATGAAGCATAGGGAAAAATAGTTCAGGCTTCCTCCCATTCTTTTCCTGAACCTTTTGGCTTCATTTACTTTTCTGTTGTGTGGATTTACGTTAGAGACAATTATGTAATGAAAAATATACTCCTACTATGGAAAATACACAAACTTGTCATCAGAGGCACATAAATGCACTTTTTTCTGGTCTACAGTTATGGAGATTAAATTTCAGGTCAAGATTTATTTTGTGTGAGTGTCCCCTTATTCACCAGAGGATTGTACAATGCAAGTAATCTGATCAGAATAATGCATAGGGACACATTTCAGAAAACCAATAATTATGGTAAAGTCAAGCAGTGCAAAGGGCCAGCCTATGTCCAGATTCCCTCTTTTCAACAAATCTTTAATCATAGCATCATAATACACTACGCTATTGTCCATTAAAGCCCAGAGGCTTGAAACAATCAATGCTGGACATCAGTAGATTTATTATAATTTCAATTCTACTGCCTTTTTGATGACTAAAAAAATTATATTTTACAGTTGTGCTATATTATACTTTACAGCCTTCCCTATTTTTACAGAGTTAAGATTGAAGAAGTTAAACAGTGACTAAATTCTTTAAAACCATAACCTGTAAATCCCATTCTGTTCCTTTCCCATCAGTGTTTGTCTACATATACAACACACAAGAATCCTTTTGTAAACAGATTCCAAAGAAAATCATTGCCGATTTTGCTTGCCTTTAATCCCTCGTGGAATAAACACAAGTTGTTACATGATCCTTTTGACCAATTCCTTATTCTGTTCATATTTGCAATGATTTTATTACTGACACTCAGTTTGCCTGCGTTACATTATCACAATCAGTGCATCTTGGGATTAAAAACCATTTACTGGCCCAACTCTTAAAAGAAAGTCCCCAAGTAGCAGCATAATGAATATTATTTCTTTTTACTATTGCAAAGGTTTATTGGCATGTCAAAAAAGCTCCATCCTCATTTGAAAAACAAAGAGGTGACCCACTTAGCATGGCAGAGGCAGCATAAAGGTGCTGGAGATATAATTATGCAATCTATAAATAGTAGCCTTCTTATTTTACCTGGGGAAGCCCACAAATTAGGCACATCTCCAGAGAAATATTCATTTATTTCCACCATCCCCAAATAAACTGTCTATTGGTATCCAAATTAATCCAGAATAAGCATGTTACTCTCCAGGATAGAGAGAATGAGAAAGGGTAGATACAGCAATATGTAGTCATCAGTTTTATTGCAGCCAAAATCCACAGACATCTGTATACCTCTCTAGAGATCTATTTCAGAAACTTTACTATCCTGGTTAGGGAATAGGAGGCATTAGGCTCTAATTCATTCGACCCTCCCTATAGGGCTTGCTGTACCTTTCAGTGCATGATTAAGACCCATTGTAAATGACAAGGTTCTGCAGCTAAGTGTGTTACTTGGATCAGGTAATCAGCTGTGTCTTCTTGGCCAGAGAAGATGAGTCAAATTTTGGTCCACTTCAATTGACCTTTCAAATAGCAAAGCTACAATTGTTCATGAGGGTGAAGTCAAGAAAATCAACATTAGTATGGGGGGAAGCACAAAATATATGGTTTGTATATTTGGTATACTATATTTCCTCTATAACTCACCCAGCAATTCATTTATTATTCATTTTTATCCAGAATTCTTTTGCATATTGAAATCTTATTGCTATACACATAAAATTTCCTTTCTGGTCTTGAATTCAGCCACAAACAGGTATAACAGAGGGTGAGTTTCATCACTGATAGACAAGGTGATCTTTTTATTTCACTGCAGGTCTTCCCGTCAATAACAGACAATTCATCCTCTCTTAAATGGAAGAAGGTGGTAATTGATAGTTATTGTAAAATCTTGGAATGATTCAGTTGTATAGGGTAATCTGCCTTGATATCATAAGAGAGATTCAGTTGGATGAGATTTCAAGAAATTACCTTCAAGACTTTTTCCAGCCTTACTGAAGTTATGGCACACATTGGACACCCAGTGTGCATTTGTGATGTGGGATGATAGTTTTAGTTGCACAACTACTTCAGGAAACAAAAATGTTGGACCTGTAGGTCCCTTCATTCTGCCCTGTAACTGACCAGGATCAGGATGGTGAAACTTCACCATAAATATCCATGCTGCCTAAATAACATCATGTCTATAACTATATCCTTTAAGAGAATGACTCTTTAAAGGCATACTGTAGGTTTAAAATTATGATGATAGAGAGAACACAACAAGCCATTAATGCAGCAAGCTAAACTGAAAGAATTTGTTTGGGTTTTTATGGAACAAATATGGCATTGCTTTTCAGAATGTTGATTCCAAAGATTTATATACAAGGAGAACATTCGTGGTATTACTGTGAACTGAAAAAAATGTCTTTGTTCAGGACAAATGCACCAATTAGCAAGTACAATTAAATATATTGTTGTAAAGAACCAATGTAAAGTGGTTAAGGGCTGGATCAGGACCAGGAAGACTCAGATTCATAAATTTTGACAGTAATTTTGGACAGGCCTTTTCTCCGACCATCTGACAGAGCTGTGATGTGTGAAGATTTGGAAAGAGTAAGTGTTATGCACAATGCCTTGAATTCACGAAAGAAAGAAAAAAGAATATAACACCAAAATACCTATCCATCTAACAAAAAACTCAATTGTTCCCAAAAGAATATTATTCTAATCTCCATCAGATTGCACCATTATAATATTTAAAATGTAACACTGTTTAAGATAACTATAAAGGTAAAGGTAAAGGTTCCCCCGCACATGCATGCTAGTCGTTTCCAACTCTAGGGGGCGGTGCTCATCTCCGTTTCAAAGCCGAAGAGCCAGTGCTTGTCCAAGGACGTCTCCGTGGTCATGTGGCCGGCATGACTAAACACCAAAGACACACGGAACACTGTTACCTTCCCACCGTAGTGGTCCCTATTTTTCTACTTGCATTTTTATGTGCTTTCGAACTGCTAGGTTGGCAGAAGCTGGGACGAGTAACAGGTGCTCACTCTGTTACGCGGCACTCGGGATTTGACCCACCAAACTGCCGACCTTCTGATCGACAAGCTCAGCGTCCTAACCCACTAAGCCACCACGTCCCTTTTAAGATAACTATATTGTGTCTGAAATGGAAATGTCTGATCCTTCTGGCCTGTGTGGCTTTCCTTGTCATGAATAGATGAGACCTTGGTTTTACCCATTCACAAAGACATATGTGATGAAATGGTTCATTTCAGAAATATGTGTACTTCAGGGGTTAATCAATTCATAATAAAATATATTTGAAGTACTTTCAAAAGATCAATGAACAAGAGAGACACGTGCAACTAAGAAAGCATTCTGCAGGTAAAAGCAAATTAAAGGATACTTAGGGTTTTCCATTTAATTTGCAAAGAATGAAATAATATCAATAAATACATGAAAGTTTTATTTTATTGCTAAGATATACTTTAATATATAATGAGAAGATTTTAAAAGCCTGTTTATTTTTTTTTAAATCACCTTTGCAAATAAATCCCAGAGTAATGTAACCAGCATTACACAGTATTCGATTTGTAATAGAGTGTTAGCTTGAATTGTAGTTTTGTTCCTGGCTTGTATGTTTGGGCAAGTTTCTCTCATTCATTCTCATTCAGAGTCCATTGAGGCTGGGCAGTGATTAAAATTAAGTAATGAATTCCCAACATCCAACTCTAGAACATAAAATAATCAGTCTCTTGACTATGTTTAATGTTAGGAATAATTACTGAAACAGGTGATTTTGAAACAGAACTGTTACCAAATGTGAATCGCATGCTGGAGGATGGTAATGTGTCATTATCCCATTCAAATTTGACAGGAATTAAAACTAAAAAACCCACTGTCCTAGGAAACAAGAATAAGATAAGATAAAATCTCTGCTCCTGAGAGGGAGGGGTTACATAGTGGCAGATAGAAGGAAATAAATGCAATAAAGACATAAATAAATTTACTACTTTAAGGATTAGACAAATAATTCCTAAGTCCAAAAATCACAAGTAAAATCTTATAGTCTGCTGAAGACGAAACCTGTGACTAGAACATTCTTTTTCATAATATTCAGCACACATTGTTTGAAGTAATAATGCATAATGTAAATTTTATTGGTACCAATGTACCTTTCACATGCAAAGGAAACAGCATTCTTTAGCATTTATACTGCTAAGGAAGAGAGGAATTCTGATTCTCAATTCTTGTATAAATTTATCAATTTAACATATACAGGTTGTTCTTGATTTATAACTACAATGAAGACCACCATTTCTGTGTCTAAGCTAGACAATTGTTAACTCATTGACTTTACTAGTCAGAAGCCCCTTGGGAAAGTTGCAAAAGGTGATCACGTGATCCCAGGAAGCCATAACTCTCAAATACATGTGGGTTACCACGTGCCTGAGTACTGATCATGTGACCAAGGGGATGCTGCTATGGTTGTAAGTGCAAGTCACAATATTTTTTCTTTGGATAAAATCTTCATAAATATTTTTTTTCATCATTGCTTAGTTAACCATGTGAGTCACCATGAGTTGTGGAGCAACGCATCAATAACCAGCACTTGTGATTTTACTGCTAGCTTCTACATTGACTCTGTCAGAAGCTGGTTGGGAAGCACATAAACTTTAATTATGTGATCACGGGATGATGCAACAGTCATAAATGTGAAGACTGGCTGTAAAGTTACTTTTTCAGCATCATCGAAATTCTGAATGGTCTCTAGTTGTTAAGCGACATCTGCCCATAGAGTCTATTGAAATATCTTTTATTATTTTCACTTGAGTGGGAAGAGTCTACTTCACACATTTTCAATAGCTTGTGGTGTACCAATGGTGAGAGATGCCCCTCTGATCACACGGAAATTGTAAATAAGTTTAAGCATACACCAGAAATATTAAGCCCCTATCCTTGAAACATAGAGTTCGTGTAGAAAGATGTTTTATGCTAGCTTGTAAAATAAGGAATACACACTGTACCTTTCACACATAGGAGCCACATTGTCAATGAAATAAAACTGAGAAGCAACCCTTTTTTTCCTTGGAAGCATCCTAGATGATACTCATATGGTGTTCTCTTTCTATTGGAAACCTTCAGTAACTTCTCTACATCAATAATTCCAAAACCACGAGCTGACTTTCAACCCAGAAAGCCTCTTGTAAGCAAATATTTTGCAGATTTAGAGTGAACAGATTCCCAAGAATAAAATCAGGACATGCTTATTTCTACAAATTTACATAGTGAATTTATCCATAAACTTAAACAATTGCATAAGCACAATTCAGGCTATTATATCTCAGCTGCCAAAAATCTGGATGACCATTAGATAGTAGTAAAGAACTGCAAGATATTCCACCTGGTTGCTGCCATCTAGTAGTTGCTATGTTAAATCTATGCACAAGGAGCAGTACATGGTAAAGTTGCATCAATGCTGCAATTTTGGGAGGATTTATGACAACTCACATACAGCCAACTCACTACAGCCAACTCACCATGGCCAACTCTCAATAGACAACTCGCCATGGGACAATTCTCCATGGCCAACCTGCCAAAGGACAACTCGCCATGGGACAAGAGTTACACTAATATCGAAAAATAGTGCAATAGAATCATTAAAGAAAAGATTCCACGGTGGGACAAAATGAAATGTGAATGATAAAACTTAAAATATTTTTAACTATTTTAAATAATTAAATTGAATTGTTGAATTGTCCTGCAATGAGTTATCCTTTGGTGAGTTGGCCATCCTAGGTTGTCTCATGATGAGTTGGCTTTGGTGAGCTGGCCATGGCGAATTGCCCATGGAGAGTTAACCATGACAAGTTGGCTGCGATGAGTTGGCCTATTCCGTTTTTTGGAAGCCTCTGCTTTTACTCATGATGTTACTGCAGGCCAACCAGAATATTTCCCTGGTTTGGTGAAGTGTCCAGCATTTATTTTTAGATTGAAAGTAAAAATCCTCAACTTTATTAGGAAGGAGAAAATAGTTAGAGGGAGAATGGATTGGCAAAGGCCAAAGTCTTGGATTCCAGAGATTTCCCAAGTAGCTACAATGATTTTGATTCTTATTAGCTGTGTCCCCATTTTCCTCTTATTTATTTTGATTATCAGCTGTTTTATGCACATACCTTTGTCTCCAATTTCTCTTTATTGGGCACATTATAAAATATGGAGGAAGTTGCAAGCCAGACTGGAGGACAAATCATATCATTTATTTAATCCATGTATAAGGTAAATAGCAGAGTAAATATTGCTTTAATGCCCACATGTCTTTTGAAAACCTTAACAAGTTTCATGAAACATGTGAAAGACAAAAAATGTTTGTTTTTCAACTATATACAACACATGTTTAGCTTTTGTATGTAATGGATATCCAATAAATTAATGTCATGGACAATTAAAGAAAAAATAGTATATAAGTATATTATGAATACTACTGAGCAAATCTATGCATAAAGACACATGGGATGAATAATCAATGTAAAGTGTAAAGCTAAATATAATTCTATCTACAATGTAAGCAAATAACTACAAAGAGAATACAAAGCAATAAAAGTGCTTCTGTTGTATGCTAATCTAAAGCTGGCTAAACATACTGTATTTATTTATTTATTTTAAAAAGATTCGAACTGTCTGACTCCTTGAAATAGAGCAGAGTTCTAAATCAATCAATCACAGAACTAGCATATATTTTTAGAACTGTAAGTAGTTCTTGATTTACAAACATTTGTTTAGGGACCGTTCAGAGTTACAACAGCACTGAAAAAAGGGACTTATAACTGCTCTTCACACTTACAATCATTGCAATATCCCCCAAGGTCACATGATTAAAATGCAGACACTGATATGTGTTTACAATGCTTGTAGTGTCCCGAGGTCACCGCCAAATGCAACTGTTGAAAGAAAAATCATTATCAGGGTTAGTCCAATCTGGGAATAATCAAAATGGAGACTGCTTTAGAAAGAAGGTTGTAGTTTATTGGAGAGCAGAGCCAGACAGAAATATGGCTCTTGGAAAGCTGACAACATGTAGTAAGGAGTGGTAGGTTTTTATACCTTCTTGAGTTTTTGTTTGGAGTTGTTCCTGTGGCTTGAACTTTGACCTGAGACTGAGTGTGCCTTTCTGGTATTCTGATTGTGGTGGGTTAATCCTATTATGTCCCAAAGGTCATATCATATCCTGCTTCCCTGGCGGTGTGGCTGATGACTATGTCCTGTGTTGGATTTTTTTTGGTGTGAGGGATTGTTGATTCTAGGGATCTTTGTCTTTCTAATTCCATCAGCTCTAAGCTTCCAGGTGCCAGTCTTTCTGAAAGGATTATGATATCTGCATTTCTACAGAGCTGGTTTCTGCTTGGGGGAGGGAGACTTGGGGCTATTAAGAAAAACTGGGCATGCTTTTCTGCCTTTTTAAGATCCTTTGAGGAAATGTAATATTCTGCCGTTTTTAATATTTTCTGACTTCCCACACAACCTTCCCTGATGAGCAAAGTCAACGGGGAAAGCCAGATTTGCTTAACAGCCTCATGATTCATTTCACTGCAGTGATTCACTTAACAACCATGGCAAGAGGAGTTGCAAAATGTGGTATGAGTCAGTAAACAACCTCCTTGCTTAGCAATTGAAATTCTGGTTCCTATTGTGGTCATCAACCAAGACTACTCATATAGATTAAGGATATTTTTCCTAAATTCCAATGACTATCTCCTGTTTTTTCCCCAAATGCTGAAGTTTACAAATAAATATAAATATTTTAGAGGCTTCAACTCTTCCCTTTCCCTTTTTAATACAGATACACGCACACATGATTGTCTATGTAAAAAATGTTGTCAAACTATACTTTGCTAGATAGAAACCTTGTATAAACCAGGCATACAATTTGAGTGGTTTTTTACTGCTGAATTATAACTCTGTAGAAAGATTCACATCTAAAAACATGCAGTCTTTGGGGATGATTCTGCTCTTATTTATGTCAGTGAAAATTAACCCAATGAAACCAGAAGTGTATTTTGTGTGTCTGATTAGGAACTCCCACCAACTGGAGTGTGTCTAGGCCTGGTGCATTGGTTTTGACTATTTAAAGCTGTTATAATAGACCATCATTTTATAAGGTATAGAATAAAAATATTTTACTATGAGTTGATAAAGCAATCGTTATCTTATTTTACAGCAGACATATCAAACTCGCAATGTCACATGATGTCGCACAATGTATCAGCTTTTTCTCCACTGCCGGCAATGGGGTGGGTGTGGTTTCCTGATGGTGCGTCCAGTCCGCGGGCCGGCAGTTTGACACCCCTGTTTTACAGGCATTTTTTTAGCTTCTTTAACACTTCTTCTTCCTCTCATCATCATCCTTTTTCTTCTTCACATTAAATTACAAGATCAGATTATCACTTTTACAGAATACATCTTTATATAAGCTATTAATGATTTATTTCACAGTTAAATGTCATGATGATTTTTGTACTTTTAATTCTCTTCGTATAACATTTTGAAAAACTTATAACTGTTCAAACCTTAAATCTCATGTAAAAAGCATTCTTCAGCCTATATATATATATATATATATATATATATATATATATATATATATATATATACACACACACACACACACACACACATATATATATATATATATACATATACATATACATATACATATACATATACATATACATATACATATACATATATATATATATATATATATATATATATATATATATATATATATATATATATATATATATATATATACACACACACACACACATACAAACTGCATATATATATATAAGGTCCCATGCCATGCTCCATTAGGAGATTTCAACTCCCAAGACTATGTCATGATATCTTTGCTTTTGCCAAAAGCAATAATCTGATTTAGCTTGTTTTTGCTTTGCAAAATTCTTCATCTGTCTTTCAATAAGACAGCATATGGATCAATAGGCACCATGACTGTCTCTAATATTATTACTAACTGCTCCACTTTCATTTTCTGGAAATATACATTTTATGTAATATGACTATATTTTGGGTGTTACTATTGATCAACAAATTTTAAAGACTGCATATTACTTAAGTCTTGTTGTTCACTGAATTTTCTAAAATCTTTTCCCAATACTTTTCATACAAACTGCATATATATAGAGAAAAAACTTCTAGAGGCCTATGGATGCATTGAGGTCTGTCCAGATGTCATACAATTTCTGTTGAATTGGGGCAAGATGATGATAGATAGATAGATAGATAGATAGATAGATAGATAGATAGATAGATAGATAGATAGAGATAGATAGATAGATAGATAGATAGATAGATAGATAGATAGATAGATAGAAGAGAGAGAGAGAGATGATGGATGGATACACAGATTACAAGAGATCATTTTAGCAGAATTTGTGATTGTCCAATGTCTTAAGAATAAGCTTTTTGCATAATTATATAAGCTTGTAATACTTTAGTGAGAATTTAGATGTAGTCAGCCACATCAAATAATAGGCTTGAGTTTTTGTTTTTGTTTTGTTGTTTGTTTGTTTTTTGTAGCACTGTGATTGGCCACAACGCCACCCAGTGACTGAGAAAGAAGCTTCAGTTATCAAGGTTAGCAAAACTGTCCATTTAACAATGCTCGTATTTGGAGAGAAACTTGCTACCTCCTGTTCTTCCAGACCTCCCTCCAGGAATACTGCAAGTTCGTTGGTTATAGTATGTCAAGATCCATGCATTGCTATTAATTGTAAGGTTTGTAATTATTTCTGGTTTTTGTGTTAGTAATAACTCTTCGTGATTCTGTTGACTGGAGGGAAATTTTAATCCCAAATGTGTCCAATTGTAAAAATTGCCATTAGCCTGCAGAAAAAGAGAGGCTTTTAGGAAGAAGTAAAGTTTACTTATTGGAAATTAGAAATGAATATGTATTGTCAGATCCTTGAGATTAAACCTTTTTATTTAACACCAGTTGAAAGTGTAAATTATTCAAATGTTTACATATGAAGGAATGCTGTACTCTAATGATTCTATTTCCTACAGAGTATTAGTGGCTAGATAATGAAAAGCTTCATCAGAATGGAATGTTAAACAAACAACTTCAACTTCTCACAGCAGACTGAAAAGATTGGGTGACTCGGTCAATTAGAGCTAGCAAATGCTTCCAATGAGCCAAGTATCAACACTCTCCACTGACGACAATGAAAGTAGAGCTGAAGCTGCGGATTGTGCAGTCTATCATTTTCCATCACATATTTGCATGAGAATCAGGTGAGTAAAATATGTAAATGTAGCAGCCTTTTCTTCAAATTTAGGCTGCAGAAATAAGTAGGGCTGCAATGTGTAATAAACTGATTGACTAGAGACTGATTAATTGGACAGCCCACATTTTAATGTGATATTCATGATACTTTCTGGAAAAAATGTATTATGTCAAGCACTACCTTTAAAAAATGGTCTCTCTTCTCACTAGCACAAGAGGAAGGAAAATTGTACTAATAGTACTTAGACTTATACACCACTTTGCAGTGCTTTACAGCCCTCTCTAAGCAGTTTACAGAGTCAGCATATTGCCCCCAACAATCTGGGTCCTCATTTTACCTCAGAAGGATGGAAGACTGAATCAAACTTAAACTGGTCAGGATCGAACTGCTGGCAGTAGGCAGAGTTAGCCTGCAATACCGCATTCTGACCACTGCACCACTATGGCTCTGTGTATTGTAGTTTTGCAAATGTTGCTGAATGACAAATGCTAGTGCTAGACTAAAGACAGGCAAACCTGGATTCTAGCAATGACTTAGGCATGGAAGCCATAGGGTGACTTTAGATCAGTCTATTTCCAACAATTTTGCCAAAAAACCTGCATGCAATTGTCCATGTAGCTATGGTATTAGAACTGATGCAAGACATTTAAAACGAATAAGTAGTGTCACATCTTAAAACATCCACAAAAAGTAGGTAGTAACTTGAATTAGCCAATCCATATCCAAATTGTTTTCATCACCAGTAAATTAGAGGGGCTGAATTAATTTCTACATAGCACTTTATTGCTAAATCTCCCTCCTTTTTAACATAATGGTTAAAAAGAATGTCCACTGACATCTTACTGTATCTAAATACTGTAGACTGGATTGGATGTTTAGTGATTCATCTTGTTTACTTTATTCTGAAGTATATTGGAATGCAAGAACATGCTAAAAGTTCAAAGGAATTAGAGCTGAATCTTCTAGCATTCTAATACTTGTTCTTAATTTAATTTAATTTAATTTAACTTAATTTAATGATTTGATGACTAAGGAAATTAGAAATACTTTAATTGAATATTTTTAAGAAAGATCAAAAAATAAGCAATGCAAACTTTAGTCCCTATATAGGGGGGGAAAGAGTAGATGAAATTAATACAGTCAGTGAGAAGAATGTGCCTATTTTTTATTAAACTATTTAAACAACCACATATTTTATATATTTCATTGTGTTTATTTTTTGGAATCTTAAAACAGGAATAGAAGTAAATTAAAATTAGAAAGAACTAAACTGATGCGTTATTCCTTTTGCTTTAATTTTTAATTCTGAAAGGTATTTTAAAATTGAGATTGCATTCCTTTGGCAGGCATCTAACAATTCTTATAAATAGATGCTCTTTTAGTAAATTTCCTATTGAGTTTTGGCAAAATCTTCTAGAGAGCTTTGGTAAAAACATTGTGAATGCCAAAGCCCAACTCTAAAAAGAAATCTGTCTTGTATGTTAAGCCAAAATCTTTTACTAAAGGTTAGTTTGAAGATTTTTTTTTACTTTTTAAAAGGAATTAGTATAAATTTGGGTACAGTCAGATTTCAAAACACTATTTGAAATTCTGTTTGTGATGTGATACTCAATATTTGTATATATCTCTTTAATTTTCCTAGTGAGGTAGCATTTCTAAATTCAGCATTTAATATTGACACATACCAATAACTTACCTGACCAAGAATAGTTTATATAACTACTATATATAATGGTATTATATATACTAATATATATGCTAGTCTATAAACAATATAAACAGTGTATTCAAAACAGAGCATTTGGGCACATAATGTATTCATAACATATTTATAGTTATGTAATATAGGAATTTTCCTATTACTTTTGGACTATATAAAGGCAATGCTTTTTATTTCAAATTTTGAATAGCCAAATTCTACCTTATTTTTTATCAAAACATTTCAAATTGGCTATTTTTTTGACATAACAATACAATTTGAAAGGTTTTTACTATAAGAAATGATACTAATTCATCATAAGCCTTTTGCTCCAATTCCTTGTTTTACTTATTATTTTTCATACTAACTACAATAGACAACAATTGAACATATGTATTATGATGCACTATAACACTGTGTTTCTGCAAACAGTGAGCCAGTTTGCAGAGAGATGAGCAAAATAGATACTTTAAAATATACATATTTTTTAATATCCATTATGGAAACTAAATAAAAGAATTACCGGTATATTTCTTCTTATTCTGCCTTCTTTTAACTCAAGTATCCTTCTTTGCCTTGGGAGTATGCTGATTAGCATACTTTTCAAATAGATTTCAAATCAGTTACCTGCTCCTCCAGGACAGGAGGGCATCCTGGTAGAAAATGAATGTTCCATTCAGTCCATTAGCAAAAATCAGATTTCTTTTTAAAACTGTTTTAAAGCAAACTTCTTGATCTAAATTGTCTACGCCTAAACCTAATTTTGCAATTAGTCAGGGTATGGAAGTCTTTTTTGAAATCTGTATTTACAAGTAGTCCTCAACTTAAAGCCACAACTAAGCCAAAAATTGCTAGGTGAGACGATTGTTAAGTGGATTTTGCCCCATTTTATGATGGTTGTTAAGTGAATATGGCTTCCCCATTGATTTTGCTTGTCAGAAGTTTGCAAAAGGGGATCGCATGACACCGTGACACTGTGACCATCGTAAATATGAGCCTGTCGCCAAGCATCTGAATTTTGATTGTGTGAGCATGGGGATGTTGTAGTGGTGTCAAAAATTATTATAAGTTCAGTGCTGTTGTAACTTCACTAAACAATCTGTTGTAAGTCAAGTCACTGAAGTATTTTTCAACTTCATCTCCCTTCCCTTTCTACTTGGCACATCCATAGACGCACAGACACACACACAAACAAAAGAACAGGACAAACTTAAAACCCTGGCTGCCTGGCTGCCAGTATACACTCATCCTTAAACATTCAGAACAGCAACCACAATGAACAATCACAAGTATTGCAAAACAAAACAAGGGTTTTTTTTAACACAGGAAGAACACACACACAAACACAAAAGTGCAGCAAACAAGTAAGTTTGAGCAGTCTTTTGCAGCAAAATGTATCATCTGTGGTATAGATGGGCATCAACAGAATGCGCACAGACAACAAGGCTGTCAAACCCAACCCGCAAACAGCTCCTGTATGTGTAGAGGCTTTCTAAGCCAACAAAAGTAAAGAGGACAGAGTGCAATGAAACATCCAAATCTCAGCAAGAAGCTAGAGCTATTCTTTTCAGTTTGAAATGGACTCCGCCAAAAGCAAAGTATAAATATTCATAAATCCTCAACAGTTTCAGGAGCAAAAGAAGTATCAGCACTGAGTGCAAAATATCAGAGAGTAGTTTTCTGCGTAGTTTCTGCATCTGTGGTCTGGTTCATATGTTCCTTAAATGCCTGTTGCTTTGTTCCAAACTGCATTCCCTCTGGGGCCCCAGTCATTAAACCAGGGAAATGGCCCTGGTTACCACCACCCCCCCCCCGCCGCTTTACTGGCCCAAAGAGGAAATTCAAAAGACAACCCCTTCATTGCAATCATTACTTTAAAATAGATAGATAGATAGATAGATAGATAGATAGATAGATAGATAGATAGATAGATAGATGATAGATAGATAGATAGATAGATAGATAGATAGATAGATAGATAGATAGATAGATAGATAGATAGATACTGTAGATAGATAGATAGATAGATAGATAGATAGATAGATAGGCAGGCAGGCAGGCAGGCAGGCAGGCAGGCAGACAGACAGACAGACAGACAGACAGACAGACAGATAGATAGATAGATAGATAGATAGATGATGGATGGACAGATAGATTATTTAGAGTCCATCTGGCTCCAAATTAGCCTGGATTTCTTACATTTTGAAAGCAAGAAATACAAAATACTAAGAAGTAGATCATAGACCTCCTTATACAGGCTCAGAATTCTACTTCAGGTCCTGGGAGAACAAACAAGTTTCCAGAGACTTTGGAACATCAAAGGGAACTAGAAGGATTTTTGGAGAGGGTGGGGTGGGGGTTGCTATTCCAGATGGCTTGCAATGTGACAAAAACTTCCTACTTAAACAATGACCAAAACAAAATCAAAGTACTTGATTTTATCATTTTTCCCCAGGGTTAAATAGTTCGGTTGGCTGAATTCAGGCCCAGAAATCCCAAGTTAAGTGGATCAAGGTGAGTGTTGCAGGGGTCTCCTAGCTTCTCATTTCTCCTAAAGAGTCCACTGAGCTAGCAAGGAATGACTCGAAAGCACTGTTTAACACCTCTTGTTGAAGGACATGCAAGACTAAACATAGGCCCACCTTTGTAGAATGGATTCTCACCAATGAGCTTTTAAAAACCTGATTTGATAAAGAATTAATCTCATTTAAAGCTAACCTGTTGAATGCACTCAGAATAACCAAAGACCATTTTATAAGATCTCTCACATTGTGGAAGCAGAACACAAAGCTCTTTTGAGGAAGAACAAATTGATGTGACAGCAGGAAGACTAGAGAAGATTGCTGTGAGAAGCCCAAGAGAGGGAGATTTTGTTGTTCTTTTGCATTCAGCTAATAGCTTTATCCCCGGAGAAGTGCTTGGACCAAGGAATGCAATCACATTTGAAGCCTGGGTTAATTAATTTGAAGAAATATTCAGTAGTGTCCACATAGGGAGGGGCAAAGGGGCTTGAGTGACACAAGCAATGTCACAGTGTCATGATGCAAACACATAAAGGTAAAGGTAAAGGTTCCCCCGCACATGCGTGCTAGTCGTTTCCGACTCTAGGGGCCGGTGCTCATCTCCATTCAAAGCCGAAGAGCCAGCGCTTGTCCGAGGACATCTCCGTGGTCATGTGGCCGGCATGACTAGATGCCAAAGGCTCATGGAACGCTGTTACCTTCTGTTAAGGAATTTAGTTGTGCAGAGGTCTCCTTGTGCTACCAAAGAGTTGCACAGACAAGGAAGGGTACTGAGAGTAGTAAAAGTCACACACAGGAATACACTGAGTTATAAAAACAAAAAGTAGTTTACTTTTGAGGTGGTGTAAGAACAAAAATGCACAGTCAAAAAATAAACAGTCCAGGTCATAAACAATAGCAACAGTCCAAGCTACAAAGTCTTCTTACCGGTCCAGAGGTCAATACACAGTTTAGGTTTACAACAGTAGTAAACCAACAGCAGAGCAAAAACAGTAACAGTAGATATCGGTGAATTCAGAGAGAGAGAGAAGCTACATTCCTAGCTTCCTCTTATGGCCATGAGAACACTTACACACCCATTGGCCAATTAACAACTTAAAGACATAGCATTATGGTTAATATATTTTCAACCCAACATTGTAGGCTAGCACCATATGCCTAACATTCTCCCCTTTGGGTAGAATAATATATAACTCTTACAATCTTATGCACATTCTTTCACAATTAGCATTGTGTTTCACAGCACTTTGTACCTTCGTAAAATGGTCTGCAATATTTACATCAGATGAACAATACTCTAGCTGTATTAATTTATCTTTGACACATTGTCTGACATTTAAATAACGAAGATCAGTATATTGGGATCTTGTTCTTACTGCAGCATTATTAGCCATCTTTATTGCAGCTTGATTGTCCTCATATACAATGAATGGATCATTTACATTTAAACCCATATCTAACAATAATTGTTTGTACACTAGCAGTTCTGTACATAACACTGATAGACATGAAAATTCAGCCTCCATTGTAGATAAGCTTATGTGCTTTTGTCTAATGGACTTAAAGTAGTTGCCCTCAGACTGGGTGCAAATACCTCGTCATAATCCTCAGTAGTTTGGGCAAAACCTTGTGCAACCAAACGTGCCTTATGGGTTATAGTTCCATCTACACCCTTCTTTATCTTATATATCCATTTGCAACCTATAGCTTGCTCACCAGGTGGCATTTTTGCTTCCACATAAACCTTAAGATCCTGCAAAGACTTCAACTCCCTGTTCATTGCAGCTTTCCATGATGCCTGTTCCTTTTCAGGATACATCCTGATCTCATCATAGTTAGAAGGTACTGAACTAACTTGACATATTACATTAGCTTCATAGCGATCAGGTGGATGTCTGATACGCGTTGAACGCCAAGGAATTACAGGGCTTTGAATTTCAGTCTCCTTTCCTTCCTCTGATTCATCTTTTATCTCCCCTATCTCTTCTTCATCTTTTATATTTACAGGAGATGTATCATCATTACTAGTTACGTTATCAGAGGAGTCCTCAAACACTAGAGGATCAGTAATAACAGTTTCTTGCTCTAACCTATCCCAACCAACGTGCTCAAGGAATTTTGCACACGCACTGTTATATACATTAGTTGTGCCTCGTTCCCAGAAACGATAGGATCTATGGTTAGCTTCGTAACCTATGAAGTATAATTGCCTAGCCCTATGTTGACCTTTACTCCTGAGTTGTGCAGGAATGTGGACCCAAGCTGGGGTGCCAAATGTGTGCAGGTAATCAAGGTTTGGTCTTCTACCATGCCATATTGTATATGGTATTTTACCAGTAGAAGTATTAACAACTATATTCAGAACATGGTTTGCACATTTTGCTGCCTCCCCCCACAGCCTATCTGTTAAGCCAGAATCTTTTAACATGGTTCTCATCATGGCTTGTAACGTTTGCCCATGTCTCTCAACAAATGCATTATGTTGAGGCCTATAAGGAGCTGAACGTTTATGCTCAATACCAGCAGATTCTAACATATCAACAAAGCGCTTGTTTGTAAATTCAGTACCATTATCAGTAATTATGCACTGAACCTTTCTCTTTGTTTTTCTCTCCACGAACTTCAGCCAGTTTGCAAATTGTTGGAAAGTGTCTGCCTTTGACTTAAGCAGATAACAAAAACCATAACGAGAGTAGTGGTCTAATATACTTAAAATATAACATGAACCTCCTAAACTTGGCTTCATGGGTCCAATTAAATCAGCAAACACAACTTCCAAAGGTACAGTTGTTTTGAAGCTGTTTATCCTGTTTGCCGGAGTTGCCTTACTCTTTTCCTGATTACAGGCATTGCAATTCAAATATTTACTACATGGCTTCAGTTTAATTCCTTGTACTAATTCAACTGTTTTACGTAGTGAGTTAAAGTTTACATGCCCTAACCGCCTATGCAATAAATGTATACACTCATCATGTGGCTTCTTGTTCTCACATATTGAGTTAGCTTTAACTGTACTAACCTGGTTACTTGTGAGAATGAATAAACCATCTTTAAAATTAGCAGTTACACAGGTTCCATTCCTCTCAATAGTGCATTGCTCCCCTCTGAATGTTACCACAAACCCAACTTTAACCAATTCCCTTACAGATAACAGGTTGAATCTTAGCTTAGGTATATATAACATAGGTAACTGTTCATCAATGCATGGACAATAGGAATTACCTTCACCAGAGGCCTTCATCCTCCAACCGTTGGCTAGTGAAACATATTGGTTGCTGTTTTTCATATTAATAAACCTCTTTTTTTCTTTAGTAATGCATTGTGAAGCCCCACTATCAACAACCCACAATTCATTATTTTTGGATGTTGGTTCACCAGAAACAGCCAAACCAATGCCCTTCTTAGCCTTCCCACTGCTATTTACATTCTGTTTTCTACCCTTCCTACAGAATTTGGCTATATGCCCTCTAGCCCCACAAGAATAACATTTCTTGACGTTGTAAGCAGTGGTAAATTGCTGCTCCTCTCGTGGCTGTGTCTCTCTCAGCTGGTCTCTGTCACGCCTTCTTCTGGACTCTTCCAGCAGTCTCCCAGTAATGTTAGTCAATGTCAGTTCCTCTCTGGTCAGGACTTCCAAAGAAGAAACATACTCATCATAACTCCCATCCAAAGATGACAGAATAATGTAGACCTGATGCAACTCTGAAAAAAATCAGCTCCTTTTCATGAAGCTCTTGAAAAGTTGCCTTCATGTAATTTAAATGGGTCAGCATATCTCCATTCTTCTGCAGACGAGCCCTAAACAGCTTACGTGTAAGGTGTATATGTGCACCCACACTGTCTCGAACATAAAGCCTTCGCAAAACATCCCAACACCTTGCAGCAGACTCCTCACCACGAATATGGACAAGCTGCTGGTCATTCAGTGTTAGTCCAATAATGCAAAGAGCTTTCTCATTGCTTTGTTTAAAGTCGTCTAACTTCTTTGCATCCTCTTCATCATCTGGATCCCAAGCAGTAGTATCTGGTGGGTTATTTACAACAGACCATAGTCCTTCCTTGCGTAAAAGCAAGCAGCATTTCATGGACCAGGAAACATAGTTTGTCCCATCCAACCGGGTTATCCAGGAGATGCCTGACAACAGTTCCTGTGCTATTTTACACCAAAAAGCTAACACAAACTCAGCTAGGAATACTGTGTGTACTTACTCTCAGTATAGGCCTGGGCCCATAACCAGTGTTAAGGAATTTAGTTGTGCAGAGGTCTCCTTGTGCTACCAAAGAGTTGCACAGACAAGGAATGGTACTGAGAATAGTAAAAGTCACACACAGGAATACACTGAGTTATAAAAACAAAAAGTAGTTTACTTTTGAGGTGGTGTAAGAACAAAAATGCACAGTCAAAAAATAAACAGTCCAGGTCATAAACAATAGCAACAGTCCAAGCTACAAAGTCTTCTTACCGGTCCAGAGGTCAATACACAGTTTAGGTTTACAACAGTAGTAAACCAAAAACAGAGCAAAAACAGTAACAGTAGATATCAGTGAATTCAGAGAGAGAGAGAAGCTACGTTCCTAGCTTCCTCTTATGGCCATGAGAACACTTACACACCCATTGGCCAATTAACAACTTAAAGACATAGCATTATGGTTAATATATTTTCAACCCAACATTGTAGGCTAGCACCATATGCCTAACACCTTCCCACCGTAGTGGTCCCTATTTTTCTACTTGCATTTTTACGCGCTTTCGAACTGCTAGGTTGGCAGAAGCTGGGACGAGTAACAGGCGCTCACTCTGTTACGTGGCACTCGGGATTCGACCTGCCAAACTGCCGACCTTCTGATCAACAAGCTCAGCGTCCTAACCCATCACATACATGCCCCAAAGCATGGCAATGCTGCTTTCATTATTCTAACGCCTGTCACCAGGATGTTGCATGAGAGCTTTTACTCAAATATGACCATTGGTAATTTTGAACCCAAGCCCAGACAAAAAGTGCTAGGCAAGGTTGTGCCTTGCTCCCCTCCTAATTAACTTCTGTCTTCATATTCAGGCTTTCCGTAAACATAAATTCAAATCCCTTCACTAAACCACCATTTATTTATTATGTTTGTTTGCACTGGCAGCATGGCAATTCTTTGTTTAATCAATTCAGCTTTTATTGTTCAGGTATTAGCCAAATACTGCATGGACAAAGGGGTGTAAATAAATCACTGCCAGTATAAGTGTGAAATTAATGGTTTTCAAACTGAGCAGATAAAGATGTTCATTTCTTAAGTATTTTATTTCTGGATGCATCACATCTGTGAGGTCACAGTCCAGACTCAAACGTCTGCAAAAACAATTATTAGATTTGCCAGCTGCAACAAGAACAAGAACATTTCTGGTGCAAGTGAAATATTTGTTGCAAAAATTCTGAGGCTTTCGTTCTTGTGCTTAGCTTGTGCTTAGCTTTTGCTCATCCTGACTTGCTTATTCAGTCTAAATTTATTAGAATTTGTTGCAAGACCTTCCCTCCATTCAAATGTCCTCCTTCAGACGCAATTATCATGTTCCTCTGTGTTGCCCCAAATGAGAATTTGCCATCTGAAATATTGGCTGAGATATTTTGGGGTGAGTTGCTGGCTCACCCAAGGTTTGATAATAAACTTATTTCTGCTTATAAAACTATTGCCAAAAAAGCTTTCCTTTGGGGGCTTTTCTTTTCCATTTTGAATGTAATTCAGTCTCAAAAGAGCTATAAAAGAAGTTAAACAGAGATTCTTGATCTGGATATTCAGATAGCCCTTCCATAGCCCTTTCAAGACCCGCCCCCCAAGTATCTTTACAGCATTTCTTCTGCTGCTTAAAAGAAAGTAGCTACGTTTGTAAGATGCAATGCCTTATCTTCAGTGTTGAGGAGATTAGGGCTAACCAATTGACCTTTTTGCTGTACTTATGTTGGAGAAGATGTGGAGGAACTCGGGAGCAGAGTTAAAAGGGAGATCAGCCTAGAATCCCGACATAGCCACAATAGACTCCAAACCCCCTTGAATTCCATGGGCCCTTATCTAATTCCACCTAGGTGTTAACTATTAGTTGAAAAGATTCCTGCCCATAGCTTTTAGCAATACATCACTTTAATTGCACCTTCACGTTTGGACCTGGTCTTTCACGTCTGACAATTAGGTATAGAGTGTTTCTATTTCCATAGGCCTGGTTACATCTTTATTCATTTTAATTTATTTATGTGTTGCCTTTATTATTTTTATAGTCGCAAACATATCTAATACTCCTTCCTCCTATTTTCCTCACAACAACAACCCTGTGAGCAGTGGTGGGATTCAGCCGGTTTGCACCGGTTCAGCAGAACCGATACCTAATTTTTTGTTCAGTTCGGCGAACCAGTTATGATAAATCTGTGTTTTCTGGAATACGTCTGGTTTTCATTCAACTTCCTTCCAGGCGGTGGGGGGAAAAAACCACCCCCAAAAGTCCAAGAAAGGATCAACAGAAACCAAACAGAGACGAGGCACCTTTGATCACGTCACTCAGACGAAAACTAGGTAGTGCTTCTTAGAGGCAGTTTCAGGAACAGACATTTCATCTCTCTAGTTTCCCGATTGATGCATATGGGAAAGGGGGCAAAGCTACCAAGTATTAGCTGGGATTGTGGCTCTGGAACTTTTTCTTGTCTAGCTGTACAGAGTGCAACTAATGATGAGCGGGAAAGCTCTTAAAGGATTCTGTTCTGAGAAATGGATGTTAAATTATTTGAATCACACCACTGCCTGTGAGGTTATAAATAATGGTTTATAACCACTATTTAGTAGTTCTTTGGAAATTATCTGCTTCTTATTTGCTTCTTATTTGCAGGAAATTTCAGTAACATAACAAAGTGGCCTTAGAAGCATATCATGCATTTGTGTGGCTTTATTTTTATATTGGATATTGTATTGTTTTATTTTTCATGTGGTCTTGGGCTGTAAATCAAC
>NC_139518.1:64868909-65010353 GCF_947247035.1 Vipera ursinii
TTGAGATTTGTTCATCAACAAATTTGCAGTTGCAAGCTTCTGTAGTTACAAGGCATCCTACTTTTTTTCTTTAAATGCAAATTTGTTTCTCCTAAAATGCATAGGTTGATTCCTACATTTGATATGGCTTCTGAAAGTTTTTTGTTTTTTTTTAAAGTAAGGGAAGGAAAGCTTTTTCTACTAGGAAGAAATAGGGTTTAGGCAATTACACACAAACAGAGAGAGAGAGAGAGAGAGAGAGAGACAGACAGACAGACAGACAGACAGACAGACAGACAGACAGACAGACATATACACACAGAGCACCTTCCCACTGGCAAGTTGCCTTCTCACTGTTTAACCTCAGGAAATTGACTTTATCTGAGGCTACAGAAGCAAAATATTTCTTGGCCACCACCATTGAAGGAAGTGCTCTTTTGATCCCTAGTTCTACTTTCCAATACTAGAATGAGTATTGCGCTGCAGCTACAGTTTGAAGCCCTCAGATGTGATGGAATGTACTCTGGATTCCCAGGAGGGAGGGGCTGCATTCCAGAGGGCAAAGAGGCAGTGAAGCATGGGAAGTTTGGTTGGGAGGAAGAGAATTAAAACAGCTCCTCCCTAGTGATTCCCAGAATATATCTATGGTAATGTAAATAGCTGCTTTCATTTGTTATGATTTCTTCCTATAGGTGAGGAACAATAAAGGAAACTACTCGGAAGTAACTCCATGTGTCTTTCTTGATTCTTGGAGAGGGAGGTGCTGACACCAAAATTCTCCATCCACCCACAAGAGTCAATTTCTGATCTAAAGTCAAGAGCTCCAAACTGAGATACTTCATACAGTCTGAGAAGAATCTTCTCCAGGTCTTCAAGACACCTTCCTCTTGCTGGCAGGGAATTTGGGGAAGTTCATTCTAAGCAAAGTATCTTGAAGTCATCAGAGGATCTAGTAAGAAACAAAGCCAGGCTATTTTTTGCATTTGCCTCCCTTCATCCAAGCACCTCCACTGTCCTGGTTTTATGTACAGTATATGTAAGAATATTGTGCAACCTAAGACTTGTGGTAGTTTGGGCATGGCAGTCACCCTTGAGTAACAGCTAATTTATCTTGCCTGATTTTCAATGGTTCTGTTTAAGTGCTGCACAAGCACAAGTTAGAATAATGATTGAAATGTTGGGGTTGGTTATCTTAAAAGGCATTTAAAATGGACAGATTTCTAACTACTTTCATTTTGTGGCTGGAGGATGGGCCCCTTAGCCTGATTAATTCCAAAATGACATCCCATTCCAACTCTCTTTCACAGAAATCCCATTGGAAATATAGAATTCTAGGGCTGGAAGGGACTTTGGAGATCTTCTGTCCCAGCCCCCTTCTCAAGGCATGAGTTGTCATGCCATTTTGGACAAATTGTTGTCCAATCGTTTCTTGAAAACTTCCAGTGATGAGTACCAACAACTTCCTGAGGCAAGCTGTTCCATTGTTTAATAGTTCTCACAGAATTCCTTTCTGTCGGATTTCCCTCTGGTGAGTCTCCACCCATTGCTTCTTGTTCTACCATCAGGTGCTATGGAGATTAAACCAACAGTCTGCTTCCAGGAGCAGCCCTTTGAGTATTGAAAGACTACTATCATGTGTCCACTCAGTCGTCTTTTTGTTAAGCTATTACCTCCTGTTTCTTTTAGTCATTCTTCATAGGATTTAGCCTCCAGACGCCTCTCACCTCTGTTGCTCATCTCTGCACTCTTTTTTAGAGCCTCAGCATCCTTTTTGTATTGTGGTGAACCAATGAACCAGCCATGTTCTTCATCTGGAAAAGCTGGCTGTTAGTCATGCATTTTAAGCTAAAGTCATTACACTATAATGCTTCCTAAACAAACAAACACCCTCACTGCTGGGAAACCTGTGGTATCTAAGTATCTTGGCCTGTTTTTCAGGGCTCTGTAAGATTTAATATGCTTCTAATTTAGAAAGGATTAGGCAGTGCATTTCATTTGGTTATTAGAATGGCTCCAACTGTGGATAGATATTTAAAAACTACTTTATTCCCCTTGCAGTTTCTTGTTTTTATTACCATGTTTTCTGGATGTGTGGGTGGGTAGGAGGGTGGGGAGACAGTATTTGTCTTTTCCTGCAGCTTTTCAAGGGAGAAGGGTTAGCAGAAGTTATTTCTTACCAAGGAGCACCGTTACAGAGAAATTCAGGCAGTGGAATTAGCCAAAAATTGAAAACTTAAAAAAAAAGGAGAGGAATTTAATGAATCCACCATCAAGCTTAGAGCCATTTGTCATACCACACGGTGCAGAGACAGCCTTGACTACAAGTATGCATTTGTTAAATGTTCTCACAAAACTGTGATCATTAATTCTAAAGCACCTGTTTGCAAAAGGAAATATATGTTTTTGAGCTGTCATGCAGTGCAAGACAGTTGTTAAAAGTCTGGAGAGAATGTGATTTTATAGCATTTTAATAACACGCCCAAAGATGCCTTTATCACCAATGTACGGGGTTTTTTTTTTCCTTCCAGACTGAAGCTCGAGACTGAAATCAGCTTTTTATGCAAGATGCATATTATATAAAACTCTTAGGTATAGTATTAACATATTTAAATTACCATAAAAACAAATGCTGCACCAAAATCTTCCATACTGTAGCTTTTTCTTCAATAAAAAGAGAAAAGAAAAATTAGACATATTCTCAGGGAAAGATCTTATACATGGACATGTTATGAATTCATTATTTTATTGCACAGCAGAGAATACATAGATTTTATGCGTGGTTCACAGAGAAAATTAAGTGAAAAGGAGAATAGATATCAGGAGTTACACTGAATAGCCAGGAACGAGTATTTATGTAGAGACTACTACTGCTGCTACTGATACTACTATTATTTCTTCTCTTTCTCCTTCTCCTTCTCCTTCTTCCCAACTGATTTACTCCTAAATCCCTTGCTGTCTATGCAGGAAATATACATAACTAGAGGCTAACTGAGTGACTTATACACTCCATTATTTCACTGTGTGACCACCCATCTAGGAAACCCTGATTTCAGGATGCCCATATTAATAAAGCAAGAAAAGACAGCAGATTTAAAAACAGATTAGCTTGAAGTGAATTTGAATTTCTGAAGCTCCCAGGATCCTTAAACGCATAATTTCCTACTCTACCAGATTTTGGCTGGCATCATATCATGTTATAACTTGAAAATCTCACACCTTACAGAAATTCACACATTTGCACTAGAGTCCTATTGTATATATGCTGAATTCAGAAATCAGCTTCAGGAAGGTCAATGGGATTAGTCATAGTCAAGTGTCTAGAATTGGGACCCTACAGCCCTATACTCTCTCTCTTGTCTTTATGAAACAAATTAGCTATAATCTGTACTGATATTCATTAAGAGATTAAAATTTAGAAAAAGCTATACTATTTCAACTGTCACATAGAGGTGCTGGTACTCAATTCAACATGGCAGAATAATTGCTTTTACCTAATAATCCTTACAGAGTTGTAGGGTTAAGCCATTATGGAAATAAACCTAACTGCAAGAAGCGCAATGGAATGCTGTGACCATTATTTTGGTCCATAAGGTGTCAGTGACACTGTGTATCTGAAATTCACAACCTCACAATCAATTTGACACAAAGCCAACTTTTGCTAACCTCCCTTGGAGTATGATATTAGCATGATAGCTAACACAAAATAAAAGACATTTCATCTTCCTTCTGTTATTAACATTTCCCAATATGACTTTTGTGGGTTGTTTCATGACATTCTGGAGATTGTCCACTCTCCATAGATTGTGTGTGTGTGTGTGTGTGTGTGTGTTCTACCAACTCCACTGAAAACAATCTAATATTATGCATTTTTATATAGTAAATATCATTTTCAAAGACTAGTCATTAGAAGTTCTTTCCTAAACCAGCTCTTTTTATCTGCCTCAGGTGCCTCAGATAGAGCTCCTGCACAATTAAATTTTTGATAGTGGTGATGTCCACAAAATATAATTAGTCCTATGACAGTGCAATCTGATTCTGTGCCCACTGCTCGACACAAATCTGGCAATAGTTGGCAGCAAGACCAAGCTAAAAATGCCTTGTTCCTTAGCAGCCGTGAGGAGTCAGGCTTTGTCTTCTTGGTGCTTCAAACATGTCAGAATTCATGTTCCAGTCTGTTTCACTACCTCCAGCCTTCTAAGCTCCCATTATTCTTCACAGCGTGCACAATGATAGAAATATAGACTGAATACCCATGCTGTTGTTCCCCTGGCTTTTCCAGAAAATCCAAAAAGCCTCTATTTCTTTTTTCCCCCATTTTTTTCCATATAGGACTCAAGGTGGTTAACATGCCACTACTTCCACCTCTTATTTGTCTCACAACCTTGTAAGGTGAGTAGGGCTGAGATAGAATGACTGGCCCAAAGACACCCAGCCAGTTTTTCATGGCCAAGGGAGGACGACAATTCACAGTCTCCTGGCCAATACTTTCACCACTGTACCAAACGGACTTTAATTCTCATTTGTTTCCCAGGTGAGTTGTTCAGTCCCCAAACTGGCCATCTCTTTCTGGCACTCCAAGTTGAAGAAGTAACCCAAGATTTTGTTAAACTAATTTGGAAAGCACTCCCTGGGATAACAGTGAGAAAATGCTCAGTGATTTTACAACTTTCCAAATGAAACTGTTGCTATGTGGCAGAGTTTGATCTGAGTTTGATCATATATGCCTTAAAAAAAAAAGAGTCCTTGCACAAGAAGCAGCCTCTTTTTCTATAAGTATGATTTAACACGCCAGTTTATTCTATGCTATTTGTCTCATAAAAATACAGGACTACCACCCATGGGAATTTTCTGGAACATCTCTTATGTGAAAGAAACATGAAAAGCAATTTATTCAGAAATTCTATTCTGGTTTGAAAGAAATTTCAAAGCAAATTCTTTCTCAATTGCAGGACAATTTTCCTTCAGTCTTCTTTCCCTCCAACCACTATGAAGGATGAATTTGCACCATGAAATTACCTGATCCTGATTCTACAATTATCATCTTTGCTTCTTCCAAACTGCTCCTGGGCAATATCTTGATCCAAAAAAAAAAAAAAGATTATGCCCTTTCTGCATCTTGGAAGCTTGGCAATGTATGAACTGGGATATTGTTTCCTAACTGACAATCAAAAATATGTTATTCATTCTGCAAAAATATGCTACTGCTAATTTATTATCTCTGCTACAGGAAGAATTTATTTATTTTATTTATTTAATAATATTTATATACCGCCCTTCTCCCGAAGGACTCAGGGCGGTGAACAGGGCAAGAATAAAAAATACAGAATTACAAAAGTTAAAAAAAGAATTAAATATATGCCCACTAAAAACAGTAAATACAATATTAAAACAACAATAAAAAACCCCACCAATCCCCCATGAGGCCAGGCCGGCTTGTTCGAATAAGAATGTCTTTAGATCGCGACGAAAGGAGCAAAGATCGGGCGCCATCCGGAGCTCAACCGGTAACTGATTCCATAGCTCCGGGGCGCCCACAGAGAAGGATCTCTCCCTGGGGGCCACCAATCGACATTCTCTGATCGGTGGCACCCTGAGGAGACCCTCTCTGTGGGAACGCACAGGGCGAAGGGAAGTTGATGCCGGCAGCAGGTGTTCCCTAAGGTACTGCCAGGTGTTCCCTAAGGTGTTCCCTAATGTGGACAACATGACCAAGATATGAGAGAGGAATATAAGAATCAGACAGTGGCCCTTTTTATTTATATTTGACACTTTTAGGCTATTTCTAAGTACAAATTTGGCTTCTCCTTATATCTGCTTTCTTCTCTTATAGTAATAGTTTCTCTTTAAAAGTCTTTTCTGTTTATTTGCTCTATTTGCTTGATTTCTTTAACATAGTCTTCTGTTTGATATATATTCATTGCCTTTGGTGGCATTTTTCTAAACCAGATACTGCCTAAAAGTGATGGGACAATCTCCTTGATAGGAATTATAAGGAATGTAGTCCAACACATCTTGTCGTGCCAGGTTATTTAGTACTTTTTAAGTCGCAGATGCCTCCTGTATAGGTTTGGGAAACAGTAATTAGTTTGATTTGTCTCCAGGCTTCTCCTTACACATGTTCCACTTTTAGAAATGCACCATTCAGACATGTTTCAGAAACTGAACTCCTTGCGTCCAAATGAGCATAAAGGGGAGAAGTAGTTGCTTTGACCAGTCAGTATTTTCATAAGCCTATATATTGAAGGATTCATGTGCTTTTCCTTCCTTAACTTCCTTCCTTCCTTCCTTCCTTCCTTCCTTCCTTCCTTCCTTCCTTCCTTCCTTCCTTCCTCTTCCTTTCTTTTTTTTATTTATTTCTTTTCTTGTTTCTGTTTTATTTTACTAAAGAAATACCAATCCTCCCCCATGCATCTAATCCTCCTTGCTACTTTCCCAGCTTTCCCTTAGTCCACGATGACATCAAATCTGGGGAACTAGTGTGGGCCTCAAGTCATTGAGAAAAACTTCAGAAAGCTTCACCTGCTGATTTTTTTTGCCTGCTCTACAAGCTGAAATAGCAATGTGACAAATATATTTACCTTAGTACACATAATTTTGATTGGGAAATATGATGATCATAAGAAAGCAAAGTTAAGCTATTAGGGAAGAGTACTTACTGCCAAGAGCCATAATCCGACACAGACTGAGCTTGGTACAGTAGTCAATTAATGGCTCAGTGCTCATACAATAATGACCTACTAACCTGACGGTGTGTTGCTCTCACATTTTGCTGTCCCCTGGGATGCTACTGTCACTGCGTTATCTATTGCCTGCTTCCCTATCAAAGAAAATAAGCAGAGCTGAAATGTATGTAGGCATCAAGCTCTGTAGTTCATTGCACACCAACCCTGGCAACTGGAGGAACAATAGATTTATAAGTTTATCCTACATTAAACCAAACATGCCTGACTGCACTGTAAATTACTAAATAATAAACCAGGTGGTGTAAGATCCTGACTTGGACAGAATATAAAAATCTATCAACCTGTAAAAATACAATAACCATAAATGTGTTATGTAGCGGAGGGCTCAGGTAAGCTACCCACCTTTAACAAGCAGAGGTACTGCCGCCACCACCACCACCCTTGGGTGAATTGAAACAGAGATTATTTTCCTCCTAAATTTAAACTCGTGGTGCCTTTTTCTCAGGCAGAAGGAATATAATTGGTCTGGCAGAACAAAGTGGAAAACATGCTTGTTGTGTTTATGCTGCTTTGTGTAGTGTCTTTGGCTCTTTCATAGTAATATGTAAACATGTAGCCACAGGCATTTGATCTGATCATAAGCTAAGATGAACTAATGTCTTGAAACATACAACTTCTCTATTCACTTAATATTTAAACTGCCAAAGTATAATAACAACTGTCTTAGCACTGAACAACCACTTTCAACTATATTAAGATCCCTTTTCCCTCCCTCCCTTCTTCCTCCTTCCCTCCCTCCCTCCCTCCCTCCCTCTCTCCCTCCTTCCTTCCTTCCTTCCTTCCTTCCTTCCTTTCCTCCTTCCCTCCTTCCTTCCACAAAAATTATGCCAGTTCAATAAAACATTCGCACATATTCTACAGACCATTAGCCCTCTCTTAAATTAAAATTGGAAATTTTAAAAATGTCCCCATCTTTCCAAACTTAATTCCCTGTGAAGGAAGCTGGGAGAGATTTATTTCAAGCGAAGCCAGGTTCAAAAATATCCCATAAATGACAACTCCCAGTTCAATAAAGCTAATTAATTCCATTTTAGGAGCTGTTCAATAGTGAACCAGGTTAGGTTTATATGATTTACAAACAGTGTTTACATTCATAAAAGGGCAGCAAATAGCAGCATGGGTTGACATCATTACAAGAAAATGCTGGGGAATGCAGGCAGTTTAATTAGGGGTGGGCTTGAGTTCACTGTACAAGCAGCATCATAGTATTTTGCTAATGGGCTTTCATACAATGATAATACTATAACAAGATTACTGGGGGTGGGGTCATTGATCACTGGTTGGGTTATTTTTTGTTTTTTGTTTGTCTTCCCATGAAAAACAAGTTCTGCCTTCAAAGGATCACCAAAGTTTCCACTGTTTTCAGCAGCTTATTGCCTTTCAGTTCCCTGCCCTCTCCCTCCAAAAAAAAAAAAATCACAGTCGATTGATAAAAGGTACAATTGTTTACTGTACAAAAGCATGGCATGAGATTGATATCCCAAACCACAGTCCAAAAAGAGCTCTGCACAGATTGGCTTTGAACATTAACTGAATCGCACCATGTGGCATCAAACTGTAAGAAGGAAGCAGTCACCTCTGAATCCAGCCACTTTTTCCCCAAGAAACAAACAAATTATCTAAATCAGATTGACTCTATCCACACCCAAACGAATAAAAAGCAATATTAACTTACAGTTAACATACATGTTCCATTCCATCCATTTGTCACTCAAAAAGTCATATTTACAGCTGAGTATAAAAAACCTGGGATAGGGAGAGTAATATACTGACTGAAGAAATACAGTTCTTTATCTCTGTAGTTTACGATATTTTTCAATATCCACTTGAGCAGCCAATGACTTTGTCTCTCTTCACTTTCGGCTTAGAAGCTCTACAAAGCTTCAGAAACCAGACCAAGCTATGTGTATAACTGGATTCTCACTACTACCTATAATCATCACTACTACCTACTGTGAGTCCTAGTTCTCAGAGTAATAGATAAGGACATCAGGGTTTCCCTTCTAGCTTGTATGGGAATTGCAGAATTATCTTGCACTGTGCCTTGGATAATTCTGATATTGAAGTCCCCAAGCATCACAGAACTATTCTATTAACAATACCATAAATATATTTGATGGTGTTTTGTTCACTTCCAGGAGTTAATTTGATACTTATCATTTGCAATGGGAGAAAATCTATTCAGACCAGCTTCCAAGTTGATTTAACTATTCAGGGTATTTGCGGCCATGACCTAGGGTTGAAATCCTTGTCATCCAAATTCAATTTCCCCAGCCTTGTCCCATACCTTCCTGAAGTATTCTGGGTTTGAGGTTTCAGACATTAAAAAGAACTAGATTCAGAAAGTGATGGAATTTGATGTAAGATTCAACCTCTACTCTCCATGGTCTCTGAACCTTGGTGGAGCAGTGGGCTAATGCCTCCTTAAGTAACACCAGCTGCCTGCAATTAGTGCAGGTTCGCATCCCACCAGGCTCAAGGTTGACTCAGCCTTCCATCCTTCCGAGGTAGGTAAAATGAGGACCCAGATTGTTGGGGGCAATAAGCTGACTTTGTAATAATGCCGCTTGGGGGCCCCCGAAAGCCCTAATAAGCAGGCATATACATAGAATGAAGGCTATTGCTAAGCCCATTGGTTTGTGCTTAAATTGTAAGCCGCCCTGAGTCTTCGGAGAAGGGTGGGATATAAATGGGATTTTAAAAAAAACCTAAAAAGGGAAGTCTTGGGAATGAGCAGAAGGCAAACTAGGTCTATTTCTTGGACATAGGTCCCTTGCTATTAGTTCCGGAATCATGTGTGCAAGTTTTTTTTGTAAGAAAAAGGACACGCTGTTACTTACGTTATGAGACATTGTACTGAGACTTCTTTTTCACATTATTAGCAAAAGGACATAACTTCTATTGACCTTCCAATCAGATCATTTTTAATGGTAAAAATGGAAGTGCTTATAAATACTTATCTGGGAGTATGCACTGGGAGTTTAACAGCAAATGCATGTAATGCACATGTTATTACTATTGTGTAATAATAATTCACCTCATATTACTTTAAAATTAAGGTACAGGTGAAAGTTAATGATGTTTGTGTTTATGACTTTGTATTGGTGTATGTGTGTGGGCTGTCTGTGTGCGTGTGTGTGTGTGTATTTAGTGCACATGAATTGAGAAAATAATTTCTAACTTTCGCTATAGTACATCTCACCTATTTTAGGTACCGCTTAGTCTCATACACTATCAAGAAGCACTACTGGGAGTAAGCTGTTTGCATAACAGAATCCATGTAATTCATTTTATGCCACCTGCATTTTTGTTTTATATAAAAATATTCACACTCTAAAATCTCTCTGTAAATGGTGTAAAATCACCCACTGAATCTGACAGATTAGGAGTTCTGCTCCACATTTGTATCAGCATGCTTTTTTTTCCCCCTTGGAAGTGCTCAGTGTGAATTTGCCAGGGTTGCTGTTATGGCAAAAGTTGTCTTCCTCAGAAGGAGGCCATTGCTGTGACAAATCCATATTGCTGAAGCAACAGCCAAGTTGAGTCAGCTGGAAGAGGTCAGGTATCACGATCCGTTTGTCTTTATTTATTTAATCATTTTTAATGCAGCCATCAGTGTAACATCTGGATTCATTACTCAGATTAAACGTAACAAAGCATTAAATTGAACAATTTGTAAAGGACAACATAAACAACTCCCATCATTTTAGCATTCCTGTCACCAGCCTTCTGAATGATTGGCTGAAACCCAGAACGTTTTGAAGTAAGAGGGATCTATAATTGGTTTTTTTTTTGGTTGGGACAATGTTTGAACCCGCTGATATTGGCAAAAATTCATTAGTTGAGTGAATGGATGGGTGGATGGATGGATGGATGGATGGATGGATGGATGGATGGATGACAGGACACAAAGGAAGAGAATGAGAAATAATACACTGATTTTTTTTAATCCTTGCCTGTATGAGTCTAACAAGGAAAGCTGACAATAAAGCTGTAGAATGTTACTAACTTTTTCTCTGATTTTGAATATGGGATATGGATATAAGAATATTGACTTAAATTGTTCACTGTAGTCATATTCTTTTGCTATTCCCTAACTATTCCTGCCATTTAAGTGGAAACTGTGGGAAAGAAATGATGCTTTGTTTTCCTCCACAAAGACTTGTGTAGTATTTTGATACCTCTCCAAATATTTTTTTTATTCAAGCCTTTTACTCTAATGCTGTTTACTGATTAATTTGTTATTGGTATGCAAAAGGTTTTCCCTCTTGTTTAAATTGTAGGTTTAAGTGAATCTCTAAG
This sequence comes from Vipera ursinii, assembly GCF_947247035.1. Classification (NCBI taxonomy): domain Eukaryota; kingdom Metazoa; phylum Chordata; class Lepidosauria; order Squamata; family Viperidae; genus Vipera; species Vipera ursinii. The sequence continues at coordinate 64,879,934 of NC_139518.1, forward strand.
TGAACCTCAACATGACACAAAGTTCAACAGAATAGCCTCCCCCAAATTTGAAGGCAGGCATGTGTATCTTCCTTTCAGAGTCAGTTCCTTCTCTGACTGTGGAATAGTCATTTTTAAGATATGTTGATATTTAATTGAATCCATTCTTTTTCCGATCCATACAATATTTGCAGTGTTATTGGCTGCCACAAATCCCTACTAAACTCACTGCCATGATTAATGGTTAGTAAGATGCTCTTTTCTGCAAATGCTACATCTTCCAATCCACGCTCCCTTTGGGAAGGAGATGTTGGTATTGATTCCTGATGACAGCCTGGACTAGTCCCTGCAATTTTCTTGCCGAGATTTCAGAAAAGATTTGCTATTTCCTGTTACCTAGACTGAAATATAGTGGCTGGTAAACCAGTTGGCTTTGTATGTAAGGTTGGACTAGAGAGGTTTCCCAAATTTTAGCTTGGTGCCCTAACCACTACACCAGACTGTCTATCCCCATCCCCTATCCCTGCCAAATTTGATCTTGCATTGCTGTTGCCAAACTCTTCCATTTTTGTTTCAACCGTTCAATGGATTTTTAAACATTTGGGGTTTAACAAGGTTATTCTTTGTGCATTTTAAATGATGACTTTTGTGATGGAAACAATTTTTGTGAAGGACAGAATTGACCTGAAAACTTTTAGCATTAAATGTTGCAGTGCTTGTGTCCAGTTTTACTCCTCCTCTTATGTCTATATTTCTAAATAAGTCAAAACATACGGAAAACTCTTGAGGCTCTATACATTTTGTTTAATTTGTCATTGTATCTTCACAACAACTCTGGGAAGCATGTTAAGATAGAATGATCACTGTAAACTCAGCTGGAAAACTGTGGTGATGTAGAAACCTCCACCTGGAATTTCCCAGTTACTGTTCAACATTTTAATATCGCACCAAAGACATTTAAGAGCTACTAGATATTCTGAATATAAAAGCCCCATGATAATAAATTTCATGAGGTGCGACTTTTAAATTGTTATGCATTTGTGAAAACCATAGAAATGCTGTTCTTCAGTTGTGAAAAAATACATGCTTTGTATTCAGAAAATACCCAGGCCTAGAATGGCCCACTGGAAGTGTGTGGATGCCACTTTCAGAAGTACGTTCTAGGCCTGGGAGGCCTGGACGAGGCCTCCCAGGCCTAGAACAGCACAACAGAAGTGTATGGATGCCACTTCCGGAAGTCCATTCTAGGCCTTGGAGGCCCAGGTCTGCATCCAATAAGAGAACCGGTTGTTCAGGTATTTGAATTCCACCACTGGTTACAACTGTAATTGAGCCTGGCAATTATGGTCATAAATTGTCATAGTTGTAAAGCAGGTGATAGGACTTGAATTTATTACCTTTTTTGCAGTGGTCATTAAGTGAAATCCATAGTCATTAAGGGAAACCATTGTTTGCTATGCACCATGAATTGCTGGAAACCAGAAGTAAACCCCAGTTTCTGGCAAAAAAAATGTAAATCACCATCATATGTCCACAGGGTAATGCAAATGTCCATACATGCAGGCCAATTCCCAAATACTTAAATGCAGTCATGTGTCCATGAGGGGAGGCAAAATTGTAACTTTGAAACTGGGTCATAAGTCTTTGTTGGGGTGTCTGTAATTTTGAATGTGTAACTAGTCATAAGTCAAGAATTATCGTTATGTGCCATCATGTTGGCGTTGACTCTTAGCAACCTCTCACCTAGACCTAATTCATTTGAACATTTTAGATGAGGGTGGGCTGATATATACAATAACAAACTCAATGGTTATGAAAGGTTTCTTTCTATATAAAGCTATTTCATATCTTCCTAGGCAGATAAAGTATACAGAAATAAAAGTTTTACTTAACTTGATGTTGATGATTTCATAAAAAACCTGATTTTATTATATAAGGATATTTCTTGAAATTGTTGTTTCTTCTCTGCCCGGTTTCCTCCAGCTTTTTCTTGAGCCCTCTTTGACTGTTGTTTTTACTGACCACTAGGCCATACTATTTCTGCTAAACTTACACAAATTGAGCATCAATCTACAGTTACTCAATATATGCTTGTCTATTGGCTTATATGTATAAGCTAGTCAGAGTCAAAGAAAGTTCATGAATATCCATATGTGAAAGTTTCAGCTCTAGATATCAAGATCATAGTAGGGATTTTTTGTAACCGCTGATGGCATACACAAGAATCTCAGAGCAAGGCAACTGTTGAGTTTCAGCTACCAATAATCTTTGCATAATATACATTGTATTTTGTAAATACATTTTAATAGCATTTAACAGTTTAAATCTTCACTGAGGAGATAAAAATCAATAGGCTTAATGCTCTGCTATTGAAGCAATTAAAACAATTTGATTATGTTGCATTTTTTTTCTTTGAAGCAACCTGTTCTAAATTATTTTTGTATTAAAAAATAACCATATTAAAAATAATCAATACTCCATTCTTTAAACTGAATTCCTGGTCTTGTATCATGGTGATAAGCCTGTTCATTTTAAAATAACAAAGCAATTGTAAAGGTTTTCAACTGCACATACAACACAGTAGATCCCATTTGACTTATCGCTGTACACAAAATGAATTATTAGTTTCTGCCACTCAAATAGCATGAATAGGTCTCCATTTTATAGAAAGAACGTTCACTTACGGTTGCTTTTAGAAAGCTCTAGGAGCTAATCCTTCATGTAAATGCTCTCAGAGCCATGGAGATATTATAATTAGAGGGATATAGGCAGTGGTGGGATTCAAATATGTGAACAATCAGTTCTCTGTGTGGGTGCCACTTCCAGAAGTCCATTCTGGGCCTGGGCAACAAAAAATTAGCTACCGGTTCTGCCGAAGTGGTGTGAACCAGCTGAATCCCACCACTGGATACAGGTATATTTCCAGATAGTTTAATAATTCCAATATTCAGTGGTAAATGAGTATACTTTAATTTAAACAAAACTAAAACTAGGTAACAAGTTCTATAAAGCAATGATTTTTTAAAAGCCCATTTGGTTAACATTTCATAGATGCTTTATTCAAAATTCCTACAATGAAAATGAAATGATCTCAAAGCTTTCTCTTTTTTGTTATTATTAAAAAGCAATAAAAATTAATTAAAAAATCAAACTATTTGATAATTTATTTATTTTTTTACTTTTGACACACATGTAAACATGTTTCTGTAGGAGTGTCTATGTGTGTGTATAAATTTTTTAGGGAACTTCTTAAAATAGATTTAATGAGAAGCAGAAGCCAAAACATTTACCTGAAGGGCAGAAAAATTAATCAGTCTTTTAGAATAAGGAAGCAATTGATTGAAAAATTGCCTGATGCTTTGAAAATAGTCATATATGCATAAACACAGAGTTTCGTCTATGCTAACCAGTAGAAATATATGAACATAATAAGTGGCTGACTGAACCTTAAAAAAGCAAAAAAATCAGCTTCCCTTTTTAAAAAATTACCGATTGCTTGTTGATTTTTATTATGCATAAAAAGGGTATTTGGCTTTGTAAGAGACTGTGACTGAACAGATTAAAGCACTGAGTGCTGTCAACATTAAAATGTCCTTTGTCATAGTGCTTTCTCTGAAACTAATATAAAGAAATTCATAGGCAAAAAAGAAATTACTTTGGGTATGTATCATTCAAATCCTTAAGGATTATTGGCTAATTAGGAGCACCGTAATGTAAATTTGCTTTGTGTCAGGTTTTCAGGAACAGTAAAATAACATAATTAAGCATTGAACAATGTAAATAACTTAAGCTACTCTTCAATGCCAAATGTATATGATGTCTAAATATAAAGAAGACTTCTCACCTAACAATCAATAACAAAAATTGACAAAAATACTTTTATTAGACCTTGCAATTATACTATTTTTGTAGATATACATTGCCATATTAATACATTTTTCAAATCCTGCAATTAATGGGCAACTTAAATATCCTGTTGAACCTTTGCATCAGTTGTGCCCTTTTCAATCTTGACTAGATGCAAGACTGTAGAACGTTTCCACTGATGTTCACCAAACTGCTACAAAATCTGTTTATTTGTTAAATACGTTTTAAATAAAAAATTCTTAAATAGGAAATAAACCTCTTGGAAAGAAAAGCTTCATCTGTAGCAATGTACTTTTTCTAAGAATATTTCTGGGTCCACCAAACCTGTTCCCTATTCCTCTTTCCCAAAATATTTTGTAAGAGCGTCCATAATAAATTTTCAAAGTTCAATTTCTCAGAAATATTGGGCATCTCTGATGTCACATTTAACATTCAAACAAATGACAAAAATAATATTGGTAAATTAATAATGCATGAGCCTGGTGTGTATTAATATTAGCTTGAATTTTCAAGATTTCAATGAATGTTTCTATTGAAAATTAGTAGTTCCTATGTTTTTTCTGAGAAAGTTTGGATGGGCCTGACCTTCCCAGCATTATCTTTCTGGCTTTCCCATTTTCCCAAAAAAATACAACATTAGAGGAAATGATACGTTTGTGATAGCAGAGTGAAAAAATGAGAGCAAAAACTCAGGCTGCCATTAAGCTCCCCATTTCTTGTATAATTCAATTCAATTATCAGTTTGAAGAAATTTAGAGATTTAAGGAGAAAGTATACAAACTTGTTCTATTTCTGTCAGCGTTTCCCTTCCATTTGTTCTTGTAGCTTCACAAGAGTAAAGTTACCTGGAATGGAAAATACAGCAGAAAAAATCTACTTAATATGAAACTCTAAGGATGTTTTCAGATTTTATGGTAATTCTACATTTAGTTGTTTTTTTATGGGCTTGAAGAATCCATCTTTTGAGTCCAAGGTTTGCACCATTTTCAATGCCGAATGCTTCACTAGTTAGACTATTTTGACATGAAGTGTAATAGAAAGATTTGAAACAATGTTTTATGGTAATAATATTTATTACTATTGATTTATACCCAATCTCATTCAATAGCTTCCAGGCAGCGTATTGTCCCTCAGATAGCATAATCATATACAGCTAAAAAACAAAGACTAAGATTAATTAAAACAATTGACAATAATAAATGAATGAATGAATGAATGAATGAATGAATGAATGAATGAATGAATGAAATTAACAAAAAGATTGTAGTCGTACATGGGAGACAGGAAGAAATGCCTCAGACTAGACAATGGTCTGATAAATGAATTCTGAATTCAAAGGAGAGGTGAAGTTGGAGAAGGCATCTCAGAACAGACCCTTCCTAGTTCTTCTATTGTCCAGACTACAGCTTTTATTCCCAAGGTCATCCCCACATACCATTACATTAACAGCCAAAAGAAAACAAAACATTTAAGTCCAAAACCTTGTCATTTTCCATTGCTCCCCTAAAGACTAAAGGCTGTGAGGTCTGTCAGGACTACAGCAAATATGGTATTTCAGAAATGAGGGACATCTATACTCTCTTTATGGCTCCTGCAGTTCTCACTTTCTGGGTGACAGAGATCCTCACCATCTCTTCCTGACTTGGTAATTAATCAGTCAGTTTGTGGATAAACAACAATCCCATCCTGCTGTGATTCAAACTAAGCTTGTTTCATCCCATCTAAGTATTTATGTTTCCAATAGGTAAGGACATTCACTTTATTTCTTCCTTGGCCCAAAGCAGAGATTAATTACCAGTATCATTAGCCTTATGCCAAACCAATGGATGACTTCTCCCAGTAGTTTTATGTACATGTTAAACAACATGCCAGACAGAATTGATCCCTATTACTAACTAGTGAGAGGGCAGAGGGGCAACCATTCTACCCCATGTTCATTGACTGAAACTTCTCACTTAGAGAGGAACAGATCCACTGAAGAACATTGCTGTACTTGCAAACCTTACAAGAAGTTTACAAAGTTACCATGGCTGATAGTTCTAAATTCTGCTGTCTTATCCACAGACCAGGTGACTTATGCTTATTCCATCCAGGTGCTGATGAATATTATCCCATACACCCCATCTCAGATCTGAAACCTTACTGGAAAGGATCGAGACAATCTACTGAGTTCTCTGTAACCTTCCCCAAGATCTTCCTGGACAAAAGAGAGGTTGGAGATGTGGTAGAAGTTGTCCAAAGAAAGTATATATATATATATATATATATATATATATATATATATATATATATATATATATATATATATATATATATATATATATATATATATATAGTTTTCGTAGATTCTCGCGGGTGTCTGTATGTGTAGATCTAGAGTCTCGGGTTTCTTCCCGCGTTCCTTTCATCTTCAGAAAGTTGTGGCGACGTTTCGACGAAATCCCATCCGTCATCATCAGGCCGGAGTGTTCCTCCTGCTGCTTTCAGGAGCAATGCGTGGTCTGTCTGTTCCTTTCCTTCCAACTGCCGGTGGGGCTGTGTTCTGAGGCGTGGCTGTCTTCTGATTGGGTGGATGCGTGGTTGTCTTCTGATTGGTTGGAGGCGTGGCTGTCTTCTGGTTGGGTGGGGTGTGTTCTGAATGGGTGGGGTTTTTTTGTTGTGTTGTAATATCCTGAGTGTTGTGATTTGGTGTCCTGAGGAGTGGGCTGTGTAGTGGCCTCCAGAGCTTTGGTTTGGCTCCGAGTTCGAGGACCTGCTATGTATCTCTGGTATGGGTCAGTCAGGTTCGTGTGTGCGTTATTCTGTTTGGGTGATGGCACTTTTGCTTGACTTGTTCTGTCTTTTGTGTGGGAGAGTTTTTGTTCTGGGTGTGGATGAGTCTTGCTGGGGCTGGTGGCATTTGGGGTTGTTTGTTGGTTTTTTAAACCCTTGTTTGCTGAAATTCGTTTCTCTATCAATGCTGGTTTCCAAATGGCATGTAGGCGGGAGGTGTCGTCTCGCTTGTTCATACTGTCTGGGTGTTTTTCTATTTCAATGGCTTCTCTGATTATTCTGCTATTGAGATGTTCTATTTTGGCGATTGTTTTTGTACCTTCAAAATTGATGTTGTGTCCCGTAGTGTTTATGTGTTGTACTAGTGAAGATGTGTGATCTTTCTTCTGTACTGAGTTCTTATGTTCTTCTACACGTACCTCTATTCTTCTGTTAGTCTGTCCGAAGTATGTTGCTGGACAGGAGGCGCATGGGATTTGGTATATGCCCTGGTTTTCCAGTTCTATTTTGTCTTTGGGGTTTCTCAGGATGGTTGATATCTTTCTGTCAGTGTTAAATGCGGTTTTGATGTTATGTTTGCGTCTGGTTCTTGTTATTAGTGTTTTGGCTACTGAATTTATTTGTGCTGGGTGATGATGTGATTGCGCATTGAGGTAACGGTTGGTGTGTGCTTTCTTTCGGTAGACTGTGTGTCCTAGGGTGCCGTTTTGTTTTTTGTATATAAGTACATCCAGGAAAGGTAACTGGTTGTTTGTTTCAATCTCCATGGTGAATTTTATTTTGGGATGTAGGCTGTTCATCCACACCCAGAACAAAAACTCTCCCACACAAAAGACAGAACAAGTCAAGCAAAAGTGCCATCACCCAAACAGAATAACGCACACACGAACCTGACTGACCCATACCAGAGATACATAGCAGGTCCTCGAACTCGGAGCCAAACCAAAGCTCTGGAGGCCACTACACAGCCCACTCCTCAGGACACCAAATCACAACACTCAGGATATTACAACACAACAAAAAAACCCCACCCATTCAGAACACACCCCACCCAACCAGAAGACAGCCACACCTCCAACCAATCAGAAGACAACCACGCATCCACCCAATCAGAAGACAGCCACGCCTCAGAACACAGCCCCACCGGCAGTTGGAAGGAAAGGAACAGACAGACCACGCATTGCTCCTGAAAGCAGCAGGAGGAACACTCCGGCCTGATGATGACGGATGGGATTTCGTCGAAACGTCGCCACAACTTTCTGAAGATGAAAGGAATGCGGGAAGAAACCCGAGACTCTAGATATATATATATAGATATATATATATATATATATATATATATATATATATATATATATATATATATATATATAAACATATATTAAATAAAAAACATACATTGAATAAAATGAAAATATGAATAGAATTTGTGTGTGCATGTTTCATAAATGCCCCAAAGACTGTACTTTGAAATTCAGGCTACTAATTATAACACAGAATTAGTTTCTATTTAATTTGTATACTCCCTTGCCATGGTTCATTATGGTGATCTTATACTTGGGAATTTGGAGTTTGGGAGACAAAGTAAAAATTCACCAAAGGATATAATGGTTTTATAGGTTTTGGTTGCCCCGTTGCATTCATTGTCTCCATTTAATGGTGGTTGCCATATCTGAGATGCTTTTAACAGAGATTATAACAACTCAGTCCTGATTGAAAGCCAGAACACAGCAGCCAGTGATGAAATGTTTTTCTGCTTAGTTGATCAGGCATGTTTTTACCTTATAATTTCCATTTTAAGATCACTTCACCAACCCACATTTGACCATTTATCCATTGTAGCAATCATAAAGTCATAAAGACTCTTGAGAGAGACAAAGTTCAAATGTTGCTACAGGAAACCTGTATTGTTCACTTCCCTACACCCCATTCTTGCCTTTTTCAAGGAGTATTCCTGCTTTATTTAAGCACTTTTTTTTATACTCACACCAGATGTATTTCTAAATTACATACCAAGTAAATATTTGACTCCTGAAGCTCACAATGAAGAACATAATTGATTCTCACTCAAAAGGCTTTAAGATGAATCATTACAAACACAATAGGATGACATAATTTGTGTCTTATATGTGTCTTCTATATACAGTAAAAAGGCTTCAGGTTAGTCATTACCCATGATGCCCAGGAATTTTATTCAATCCATATTTCAAAGTCAATTGAGCGAAGTCATATTTCCTGCACTAACATTTAATAATTGTAGACAGGATCACATTTCAAACTTTATTCCTTTATAATATGTAATTACACTACTCACGCATGTCTATAGGATTGTCAAACCTTGATCTGTGATTTTCATATATATATATATATGTGTGTGTATATATATATATATATATATATATATATATATATATATATATATATATATATGTGTGTGTGTGTGTGTGTGTGTGTGTGTGTGTGTGTGTGTGTGTATATGTGTATATATATATGTATATATATGTATATATATATATATATATATATATATATATATATATATATATATATTTGTGTAAATTACTAACAAAGAATTAAAATTAGTAATTTACACAAATATATGAATTGTCCGGTGTGACTACTGCCTGTTCGATAGCCTTCAAGATAGGCTGAAAACAGGAAATAAAGATTTGCCCCATGTTTGGGGCCTAGCAAGGTAATCTAAATAGTTAATATATATATATATAAAAGTTATGGAAGCCAAAGTTTTAATCAATGGTTGCATAATCTACAAACATTGGTTTTTCAATTCTTTTGATATAGAGAATAAATACAATCAATGCATTAGATGTCCCTAATAGCATTGCACATGTCTATTTAAGAGAGAAATTTCATATCATGTGCTAGTACTTATTTCATAATATACATTTACATTATGCAGTTTTCACTTTAAATACAGAATAATTTGTCTATATCATTCAAAACTATATTTTCAAACCAAATTAAAATTGATTTATTCATAATAGAAATATATAATACAATTATATTAGAATTGAAATGCATTATCCCAACCTTTAAGGAAAAAGCAATTCATTTTAATTTTCAACTTCAACATTTGACATTGATTGCTGGAACTGAAGTAGCATTCCTTAAAAAAATAGTTCCTTTCTGGCCAGTCCTACTAGTTTGAGCAGAAGATGAAATTGACTTCACAGGAAGGCTTAAATTACTTTTATTGAAATTGGCTGCAATGACAGAATCTTGCAAGTTTAATTATGGTGTACTTCTTCCTTTTCTTAGAGTTCAGTGAATTAAGGAAGTGTCTGTCTGAGCCACTTACAAATGTTATCTGGATGTTCTGGACTTACAAAATATGTTAGCCCCTTTGGCCTAAGCAGCAGTTCTGCACATTTTTGTCAAAAAATGCTTTAATATTCCAAGTAAATAAACCTATTGTTTCCAGAGGTAAATTTCATACTTTTATTTTTATTTAATGCTTTTGGATACACTGAATCTTCTTTAATGCTGATAAGAGATGAAAGCACAGATATCACAGGTTGATATTAATTTTATTGAACAAAAGTTATAAAAGACATATGTCCATTCACATATAAATTGTTCAGTTCATATTTTACAGTTTGCTGGTGTAAAGTGTACCATGCGGGTTCAATACAAAATCCAAACTTCTCTATGCAGTATATTTATAAGAAAATAAATTATAAAAATTCCACTTTTTTAAAAAAAAAATCCAGTTGCTTTTGTATGTATCCAGTTGCATAAGCATGTGAAAGAGTGAAATGGAAGGGGCAGAGTTTCTTAAAGCCTTTAGCACATTATGATACCTCTTATTAAAAATAGTTCACCATGAATTGCATTTCAGAATTGCTTAAAGGTGAGCTTTTCTTTTCTAAATGAAGATTATGCATTAGGGGAAAAAAACTATTCTATTTGATTGATAAGTAGAAGTGATAATGGGCCTCGTAAGGAAAAATGTGAATACTGTATTCCATTTTTTTAATTAAATGGGGCTAAGATCACTTAAAAATATTAATGTTAGCATTTCAGAAATCTATATTCCTATACTGAAAGTTCACATGTGACTTTTGGCAACAAAATTGTTACCTGAAAAAAAATTGATCTTGTTATTCCCAGATGGAGTCACTTCAGACATTTGGTGTCTTATTGGAAGGAGGGTAGGCAAAATAAATCAGCTAAAAAGTAAAAGAAGAATTTGCAATAACCTGGTACTACTGCCTCATCCTCCCACATCTCAGCACCATAAAACTTACTGTCAAAAGAACTCACATCAAGAGAATTAATCAAAGAACTCTTAAAATACTCCAAGCATCTACTTTTTGATGACTAATTTGCCTTTTCCTATTGCAAACTACTAATTTTTTATCCCAATCGATATGTACAAATAGACCTCACTATCAATCACCAGAGGCAAGGACAGACTTCCACTATTTATGTAATACTGACTACAAGATGAAACAAGAATTGACTACAGTTAACTTGGGGCTAGATTTAACAACATTTAGAGGGAAAGATTAGAACAGAAAGAGAGGACGTAAAAAAGGGGGGGAGAGACAGTTACACAGAATCTGACGTGACTCCAGGGATAACTGAAGAGTATCAAGGAGCCAAACTACATTTTAAGGATTCATCACCAAGTCAAAAATCCAAGCCACAAGGATTAAAATGGTCAAACACAAATAAACACAGCACAGGTCACTTAAAGCTGACCATTTTTTAAAAAAACACACAGAACCTGTTAGATAAGAACAACAGTGCCTAAATCTGCTTCCAAGACAGGATAGTCAGTTCTGAGTGTTTGCAAACATAGCCTGAATGTCAGGGTCTGTTCTTGTAGTTTATCACAAGGATTTGGCATCAGTAGGTACACTGATTCTGGAAGCGGAAGTTCATTTTCCTTCCACAGATTTCAATGAAACATAAAGTGTATCGCGCACATGTTTGTTCTATAATTGAAGAGGCTCATGTAGAGTCATATACAAACCAACATATGGGAATCTAATTGCTTCTGCTGAAATGGGTTAGGAAATTAAGCTGTAAGGCTGATATTAATGTTGAGGACTGTTTGAAACATGAAGCTGTAAATGAGAAGACATGGGAATAGCCAGAATATCACTAAAGTGAAATAAATTGTAGCAAAATTTCTTTCCTTCCTTCCTTCCTTCCTTCCTTCCTTCCTTCCTTCCTTCCTTCCTTCCTTCCTTCCTTCCTTCCTTCTTTTTTAATTCTAAAAACTACCCAACTCTTTTAATGACAGATATAGCTTGAAAAATCACCCTACATAGCTATCCCAGACCACTTTGAATTGAGTGAAAGAATAGCCCTGGAGAGCTGCAACTATCAGCTATCTTCTAGCTCCTAATATTTTCTACACAGAGCTGTATTTTTCCCCCTGGTATTAAAAACAAAAAACTCAGGTGCTTGATATAAATTTATTGATATATATTATAGGAAAAAATACATATTTTTCCTGTAAACATGAAAATTTTAATAATGAAGAGAAGGCAGAAGCAAACTACTTATCTTTGTTGGGACACATGTTTTTCGGCTTGTTCAAGTTGGCAGACTGTTTTTCAGTGTAGTTGTCTATTAGATTTAAACTGCTAATACCCAGATGATCATTAGAGAGCAGCAAAGAAACACAGAAGCCTCTTTGCTGCCCTCTATTGGTTGTATAGATTTGTGCAGGACAGATAGACCAACGTTGTAACTTTTCTCCCGTTCCCATCACAATCAGATTGTAAGAGATTATCTTTGGACAGATAAAGTGAAATGAACCATAAAACCATATCAGTGGCTGTATATGTGACATATTACATGAGAATCGGAGCATAATATGCCTATAAGTGCAACTGTTCTCTCCCACGCTGTGCAGAGAACAAACCATCAGAAACCTAGGGAGTTACATAAGGGGTGGGGGACAGAGGAAAGAGCTACAATTCAAACTGCAGTTAAATCTGCAGAAGGGCCAAGGTTAATATGGCTACAGAGAGCTTTCAAGTAAAGCCCTTTACACTAATATCTAACATTAACCCAGTAAATTAAATTTGCATGGCACATCTTCTTGAAAACCCCTTGGCAATGTGCAAAACCATCAAACCTTTGCAGGATCAGTTCCCAGCCATCCTATTTTCTGTCACAAGCTTCAATTAAATGGATAGTTAAAAGGCTTCTGATCCTAGCCCAGAAATCTTACAGTATTGCTCTGTAGCAAAACCAAATTCCGAAAAGTGTGGTTCACCTGAAGGCTGTCCTTTTTATTAAGGTGCTTGGTTTTCAGGGTCATTTTACATTTTCTAACTTAGATCTTCTCATTGGATACTTCTGTTGGTTTCTACATGCTCTCCTGAAAATTTCAATATAATCTAAACATTATTCCAAGCATAGATCAATTTCTCCATGTCAAGTATCTGCACAGGTTTATGTAACCCTAATGAGGGATATTCCACCAGACCCAGGTACAATTACATTGTGAGAATGCACTACATTTGCATGCCTATCATATAACAACTGTTTAGATGTGGATTACATAGAATTGTTATTTACTTGATTTTTATTCCACCTTTATTATTTTATAAATAACTCAAGGTGGTGAACATTCCTAATGCAGGTAATCCTCGACTTACGAGCAAACTTTTGAGCCCCAAAGTTTCATTCTTAAGTGGAACATTTGTTAAATGAGTTTTGCCTGATTTTATGACCTTTCTTGCCATGGTTGTTAAGTGAATCACTGAAGTTGTTAAGGTGGTAACCCAGTTAAGTAAATCTGGCTTCCCCTTGACTTTCCTTGTCAGAAGATCCCAAAAGGTAAATCACATGACCCCAGGACACCGCAAGCATCATAAATAGGAACCAGTTGCCAAGCATGTGAATTTTGATTGCATGACCATGGGGATGCTGCAAAGGTCGTAACTGTGAAAAACAGTCATAAGTCACTTTATTCTGTTGCCGTTGTAATTTTGAACTGTCACTAAATGAACTGTTGTAAATCAAGGACTACCTGCATTCCTTCTTTTTTCTGTAGAACAACAACAATATGAGGCGGGTTGGGCTCGAAGACGCAGAGCCTTTCATGCCTAAGGCAGGACTAGAAGTTCAGGTGCCTGGTATCTAGCCTGGGGTCTCAACCACTAGAGCAGGGGTAGGCAACCTTGGCTCTTTTATGACTCATGGACTTCATTTCCCAGAATTCCTGAGCGAGCCATGCTGAGGGGAAAGGGAGAGGTTTCCAAACTGAGCCATGCTGGCTCAGGAATTCTGGGAGTTGAAGTCCAGGAGTCATAAAAGAGCCAAAGTTGTCTACCCCTGGGCTAGAGCAAATTGCATCTGATCATATGAGCCCATCCAGGGCTGTCCATGGAGCAGGTAAAAAAAACAAAAAGATAGCATCCACAACTGTATGATTACAGCCTCATCTCTTTTTTTATGAGTATCACACCTGAGACCATCTCTGGGATATAATGCTGCCAGTAACAGAATGAGCACATAGAAGCAATTGCTACATCAAAGAGAGTCCTCATATATGCACCACATACATACACACACACACACACACACACACACACACACACACACACACACACACATATATATATATATATATATATATATATATATATATATATATATATATATATATATATATATATATATATTTGTTTTCTGAGGTTTTCGCGGGTGTTTGTATGTGGATCTTTGGTCATTCGGGTTTTTTCCCGCGTAGAATTGAAGGTGTAGGAGCAACGTTTCGACGGAATCCCATCCGTCATCCTCAGGCTGGTGGCTTCAGCTTCCTTCTTCTGGGAGAAGCATGTGGTAGTGGCTGTTTGTTCCTCTTTTTTAAACTGCCAGAGGGGGTGTGTTCTGTGGGTGGAGGTGTGCTCTGATTGGGTGGGGGATTAGGTGTGTTCTGATTGGGTGGGAGTGTGTTTTGAATGGTGGGGGTGTTCTGATTGGGTGGGGGTGTGTTTTCAGTGGATGGGCTGGTCTCAGCTGCCAGCCTTAGACCTGAGCTGGTGAGTTGTGCTGCTTTTGTTCGGCTTCGTGTTTGTGGTGTTTTTCCAACACTTTGAAGCCACGGGACATGAAATTGATTTTAAAAAAACCAAAACTATCGCCAAAATTGAACATTTTAACAACAGAATAATCAGAGAAGCCATTGAGATAGAAAAACGCCCCCACAGCATGAACAAACGAGATGATACCTCTCGCCTACCAGCCATTTGGAAACCCGCCTTGATTGACAGACGAGTCCCAACCACCAAGAATGATACCAGACCCAAACTCATGATAACATCACATGATATTACCACTACACAACCATTCAAAAAGCAAATCCGAACCCACAATGATAACGACGCACAAGCACAAAACAGAAACCTAACTACAGCTGCAACATCAGCCACTTTAAACCCCTCCAAACCACACAATAAGCAAACTGACACCCACTATAAAAACATGGCACCACCACAAACACGAAGCCGAACAAAAGCAGCACAACTCACCAGCTCAGGTCTGGAGCTGGCAGCTGAGACCAGCCCATCCACTCAGAACACCCCCCCAACCAATCAGAACACACCCACCATTCAAAACACACTCCCACCCAATCAGAACACACTTGGTCCCCTACCCAATCAGAGCACACCTCCACAGAACACACCCCCTCTGGCAGTTTAAAAAAGAGGAACAAACAGCCACATGCTTCTCCCAGAAGAAGGAAGCTAAAGCCTGATGATGACGGATGGGATTCCATCGAAACGTTGCGCCTACACCTTTAGTTCTACGCGGGGAAAAACCCGAAAAACCAAGGATCCACATATATACATATACATATATATATACACATGTACATATACATATGTATATGTGTATATATATACATACATACATACATACATACATACATACATACATATATATATATATATATATATATATATATATATATATATATATATATATATATTAGTACAGTACTCAAAGTTACAGAATAGTCAGAATAAGGCTGGAAATTATTACTGTGTTGAGTAAAATTGTTCGTTGTTTGGGGTTTTGGGTTGTTTTGTTTTTTTTTTGCTCTCAATTTCCATTCTGTACCTCTAAAGAAATAATTCCAAAACTCATATTTATCATGTATTGCTACCTCTCACTAGTCTTGCTTAGCATACATAAAAAGCTTTGTGTAAATGTTACCACGAATCCTGTAGTGATCGCATTGTTATAAAGAGAAACTCCCACTGCATACTTTTGACTAGCCTAATATAATTTAATTCTCTAAAGATAGAGGATTGAATACAAAAGCCTGTGCCTTCCAACCAAATACATATGCATAAATGAAGATAAAATAATCCCCAGACAACAAACATCATTCTCCACTTCAATTCCTCATTAATGTTTCTTCTTTAAAAACTGGGCCTGCATTTTGGTTTAAATGTAGCAGTCATACCTATATTTTGGAGATACAATTTTCTTGGGTTATGGTAAGGGTTTTACTGATTAAGGTACCAGGGTAGAAAATAACAGAAAAACAGAGTTGGAAGGAAGCTTGGGGTTCTTCTAGTCCAGGGGTAGGCAACCTTGGCTCTTTTATGACTCGTGGACTTCAACTCCCAGAATTCCTGAGCCAGCATGGCTCAGCTTAGAAATCTCTCCCTTTCTCCTCAGCATGTTGGCTCAGGAATTCTGGGAGTTGAAGTCCATGAGTCATAAAAGAGCCAAGGTTGCCTACCCGTGTTCTAGTCCAACCCCCTTCTCAAGCAGGAGACCCTATAACATTCCAGACAGGTGGCTGTCCAGTCTGTTCTTAAAAACCTCCAGCGATGGAGTACTCACAACTTCTGAAGGCAAGCCTATCCACTGGTTAATTGTTCTCATTCTTAGGACATTTCTCCTTAGTTTCAGGTTGCTTCTCTCCTTGATTACTTTCCATCCACTGTTTCTTATATTGCCTTCTGGTGCTTTGGAGAATAGGTTGTCTTCTTTGTGCCAGCTTCTTAAATTGCAATAGCACTTAGACTTATATACTGCTTCACAGTGTTTTACAGCCCTCTCTAAGTGGTTTACAGAGTCGGCCTATTGGCCCCCAACAATCTGGCTCTACATTTTACTGACATTGGAAAGATGGAAACCTTGAGCCACTCAGCATCAAACTCCTGGAGTGAGCAATGAGTTAGCCTAACCACTGCACCACCATTGGAACACTGCTATTATGTCAGCCCTTGTCCTTTTTTTCTCTAGGCTTAGACTAGGAAATTGTGAGTTTTGGTCCTGCTTTAGGCATGAAGGCAACTAGGTCACCTTGGGCCAGTCACTCTCTCTTAGTCCACAATGTCAAGCTTGTTGACAAGTTGGTGAGTCAAATCCTGTCACTATCAATGGATGAATGCTCAATGGATCCCCCCAAAAAGTGAACCTGAACTTGCAGAAAAATACTAGGAAGAAAAAATATATATTATTGGGATATTGAAAATACAGAAATGAGACTGTCTCCCTGTAATTTTGTATACAGTTTCCCAACTTAATACGCTCTGAATTCTGGGTTTGTTTTGACTACTGCTGGCCACTGAGGCTGATGATTGTCCTTGGTCCAGTATGTTGCAGCTGAGTATTGTAAACCATGATACCAAGTGTTATAATCATATAAAGCATCAAAAGGTATTCAGATTGCACTGGCTGCTTTCATACTCTACCAAATAGCATGTAGAAGAAGGATGATGTTTATCTTTTGCATAAGCTACAGAATGCTGCTGATTGCTTTGTCCACCAATCCATTTATCTACTTATTTAGTAGATGTCTTTAGTCTTTTTCCTAAAAGCCAGAAGTTGCTCTGTAGATCCAGCGAACAGAAATTATTCATCATTTTGCTTTGTGATTTGCACCCTCTGCCAATATTTGGGAAGCTATTACAAGTTAGCTTATTCCAAATTTAGCTGTAATTTTAAAAATAGAGCTACTAAGGATTGGGGAGGCAGGAAGGAAAGCAAGAAAAAATCCATAGTTGAGTACGTAGCCGTATCAGAATGTTGATAGTATGCATGCCTCTACATATGCAACCTAATGAAAACAATGTACCAGGAATCGTTATTTTCAGTGACTGCCCCCGTGGGTGTTATAATTGTTTCTTTTCCCGCTGTACCAATGCCGGCTTTAAATGCTGTTCATTTTGGTTAGTGTTTTAGTTTTTGATGAATTTTATGATTTTTCCAAAGAAATGTAAGCTGCTCTGAGCTCGGTAAATGTAATGGAAAGGCAATATATAAATATTTTAACAGAGAGAGAGAGAAAGATAGACCTTCCAGTGCAAATATGATTTATGTCTACCACTCCTCATCTGCAGTAGAAAGCTTGCATATATGTGGATCTCCATGGCATGGCTGGGGCACATATATTATTAGAGCAATCATTTGACCAATAGAAGAGGTAAGTTTGCAAAAATCCACGTAAGTAAGGGACTGTTTCCTATGTTACTCTTGTGACATAATCAAGACCTTCACTGATTTGACTCTAGGCTTCGCTGGTAATACAAACATGCAAGGATCACAAAGAAGGAATGAATGAGAGGATTATTCTCTGTGCCAAACTCAGCAAGCAGTAAAGCTCTTGTAAGTATCTCTGTCACATTCCTTCTCTTTCGTCAAGGCATTACGGAGTCATGATTCTGGGCAAGCAGAACATAACGCTTTCCTCGTCCAAAGCAGAATCTGCATCCATGTATGTGTGTAGCACCTAGGAACTCCAGGGATGGAAGGGAGAAAATGATGAGATGTGTGTCCCAGAAATGTCATGCAAACTCCAGCCCTTTTGGGCTTGCATTTGTAGCGTGGCTCACAAAAACATCAGAGGCGGGCTTGCATTGTGATAACACAACACACCCTTTGTCATTTTATGAAACCTTTGATTCTTGATGTCATGTATATATTGTATAGTCTGCTTCTCCCCTTATTCAGTTTGTAATCCTTGACATTTTTAAGCTCTACAGATGTATTGAAATAGCTTTGTAAATGGATAGGGTTGGTACTTTGCTGGATATATTATCTTATATTAGTATAGTAATACAGGTCATAGGTGATTAAAATATTATAAAGCCTGGTACTGCTTCTAAGCAAACTTCCATTCATGTAGAGAAGGGGGGGGGAAATGAGCTAAGTACTCATTTCTTCTTTACATAATTCAGTTAAATAAAAAGGTTCTCAAATGGTATTTTACTTTCTTCCCTTAAAAAAAAAATGACCTGAACTGAAATTTGCATCATTATCTGTAAAAAGAAAGAAAAACTTCAAGGGGATATAAATTACCAATGGGAAAAAGAAGCAGCCTATTCCATGGCACAAAACAGAGATTTCATTTCCCTAATACTTTTATTTCATTGCTAATAAAATTGGGTAGTTAAACCTCCATGGTAGAATATGAAGGTAACAGCAGAGTTCGGTTTTAGCACAGACCAAAGGGAAAAAAAGAGAAGAGGCCTTATTAAAATGTGGCCCGAAAGGCCATACATTTAAATCATGACAGTTTCAGCCAGATTGCTTTCATAGTCTACAGTGAGGAAGTAACTGGGTCTCACCCCAGCATGACCACACCGCAAGGCCCGAATTGCTATTCGACCTGGTCCCATGGCCCTGCGAGGCCACCATAGCCGGCAGGGCGAAGCTGATGTCAGGTTCCTGTGAGGCCTCCATAGCAGGCAGGGCGGGGCCAGGTTGCTCCACGCGCGTGCGCGCAGTCGGGGCGTCTGCCGGCTCGGCGGCCATGTGTGGAGGCCGTTGTCGCTGCCGCAGCTGTTGAGCACTTTCCCGATCCGAGCCGGCCTGATCAGAAGAAGCAGGAACGGAAGAGACCAGCGCTGGTGAGTGTCGCGTCCGTGGTGCCGCTGGGCGTCGAGCCCGCGGGGCGCGACAGTTTCATTTCTAGATCTGTTTCCCCACAATATTTTTTTCTTCAGAAGAAAATGGTGTTTCATGCAAACCTGTGACCCTGATAACAATAATATTGTGTTATGATTCAGAGGTAACTAGCAAGCGTAAGCAAATTCTTAAATGATATCCAAAAGCTACAGCAAAAAAAAAAATAATCCAAACAAATGAAAAAAAAAACAGCAGGAGGAAACTGTATTGGATGTGTTCGCCAACTTGAGTTATTTGCAAAAATAAATAAATAAGGGCAGGATAGCAATAACAATAGAAATAGTACTTAGACTTATATACCGCTTCACAGTGCTTTACAGCCCTCTCTAAGCGGTTTACAGAGTTAGCATATTGCCCCCAACAATCTGAGTCCTCATTTTACTGACCTTGGATGGATAGAAGGCTGAGTCAACCTTGAGTGGGTGAGACTCGAACAGCCTAACTGCTGGCAGCTGGCAGTCAGCAAGTATAGCCCGAAGCACTGCAGTCTAATCACTGCACCATACAAATAAAATATAGGAATAAAATCCAATGCATTAGCACCTTTCTCAGTTGCTCACCCTATTTTGCTAACATTATCTCATTGTTTTTCTGAAATAAAATTCTGCAAGGTATGTTAATTTTTCTGCCCTACCTTACAACACAGGTGAAAATGGTATTTAAGTTGCATGCCTCTTCTCTGCCAAAACTTTTGCCCAAGGCAGATAGCAATATTAAAACACATGGGAGGTGTTATGGCTCAGAAAATTTCTGTGAAATCACATCAGCTCAGCCAATCACTTCCAAGACCTAAGAGAGCAGAAAGTACAGTGATTTCCTAAAGCTTTACCAGTCACAATGGAGAAGGGTAAGAGAAAGAAAAAGTATTTAATTGATTCATAGAACTGGGAGAAATCTAAGAGCTTATGATGTCCAACCCCTTGCATACTGCAGGATTTACTAGACATAGTCCTTGGGTTATGACCATTCATTTAGCAATTGTTCAAAAATTACAATGGTACTGAACAATGGGAGACCTGTGACATGTCGGCAAGACTGCAACCATTGCCACATCACCATGGTCACGCAATGGTGACATTTTCTGTCAATCAAAGTAAAGTCAATGGTCAAGCCAGCAGGGAAAGTTGCAAGAAACTTCCATAAGTCTCTCCTAGCACTTTTTCTCCCAAAGAGTCACATATATAGTATTGGACCTCCTTCATAGCATATCCCCCACTCCCCAGCACCCAACAACTGCTTTGGCTGGCCCACCCATGTTCCAACACCTGGCTGCAATCCCTTACCAGCCCACCCATCACCCTTCCATCCTGTTGCACCTCCCAACACCTGCAGACTGTTCTTGCTGGTCCACCCATTCTTCCCAGCCCCACATGCTGCCCTTGCCAGTTCATTTGCTGCCATGCTGGTTCTCCCACACTTCCTACGGTTGCCTGCTGCCATCACTGGCCCACTCACACTCCTTGCTGGGCCATCCATGCTTGCCAGCACCTACACAGTCTTTACTGGCCTACTTGTACTCCCCACAGCACCCACACACACACCCCACTCCTTACGTGGGACTCTTGTTTCTTCCCTTTTAATGACCTGCGCGTTCTCAGAATTATGACAGCAGCAGAGACTGCCAGGATTGCCGTTACTAGGCGATAACCCAAACTCTGTATCTGTTTCCCACTGTCCTTTCTGAATATGGCTGATACTTTTTCCGATTGTTCTATTTAAGTTGCAGCAACAAACAACAAATGTACTCTTTGGTAAGTAAAATAGTTTGCAACCAAAATATTTTAGAGTACCAAACTGGAATTAAGTAAAAGGCTAGAATTCTTCTTATTTTTGGAAAATTGGTACAATGACCTGCAGGTATATGATGCTAATTTACATTCCTATGAATAAATTTAAAACCTATGTTTTCCTCTTTAGATCATTGTGCTCTAAAACACTTTCAAGTATTATGTGTTCAAAATCACTACAAACTGATTCCTGTATCAACTGGTGAATTTAGCAAACATATTTAAAAATATGGTTTTCATGGATTAGGCTCAGAATTTAGACAATGAAATAGGAGACAAACAACTCTATCAGACAATAACTGAAGTTTAAACCAATCATCTTAAGTATATATTTGAACTTGGATATGTAGATGTGATGTAAGAGTCCCAATAGATCAGCAATATCCTCAAAGGATCAGCAGCCCTATAGACAGCTAAATTACTCAGAAAGCCAGGGAATTTATCAAACAAGAATTTCAAAGTGAATTTTAGCCTCCAGGAAAAACGGAAGTGCCCATTAATGTACATACAAAATAAATGTTGTCTATGAGCTGTTTCAGCTGTTTATTTTGACATGAAAAGCAGTTAATTTGGCAGGGTGGGGGAAGTGGAGGCACAGAAACCATTACCACTTAGATAGAAATTATCTTTCTGTGCTATTAATTAAAAAGGAATCCCCAATGAACAGGTACAGCATAAAGCAATTGTTCATTAAAGGACAGTCATATGGCTATTTACCTGGAAGTAAATCCTGATAAATTCAACATAATTTACCTTGGATTGCAGCTGTTCTTTATTATTCATAATTCACACTATTTGGGGAATGTTAGCATTTAATGTGATTAACATATGTAAGAGGAAATTCTAACCAACCATTCATATATTATAGATGTAAAATAAAACACCAGTGCTAAAACTAGGTAGGAGCAGATGTGACAGCAGTAAAGCACTTAGCTAACTTAGGCTATGTTTATCTTACAACTCCAATATTTACTTTATTGAGCAAAAGAATGTTAACTTCATCCAACGCTGACAGATCATTCATCAAAAAATAATAATTTTTAAATAGTGGAATATTTCATTGGCAGGATTGTGCAGAAAATTAAGCAGTGGCTTTCCATTCTTAGCCCTCAGATTCAATTCACCCAGAGGAGAAGAGCAACATATCAAACTGATCAGATTAGTGAAGGAGGAAAAGCACCCTTAAGTGGAATAAACTTGACATATTTAGTTTAGCTCTTATGGTTTCCGTCCATGTAATAAACTGGTATGTACCCTCTAAAAGTTCACATGCTTTGGCCATTTGTTCTTTTAAAGTAGTGTAACAATTATGCTTTTAAGAGGGATTCCAGAGGGAAATTAATGGTAAAGGTAAAGGTAAAGG
Organism: Vipera ursinii; assembly: GCF_947247035.1. Lineage (NCBI taxonomy): Eukaryota > Metazoa > Chordata > Lepidosauria > Squamata > Viperidae > Vipera > Vipera ursinii. Next base: position 64,902,620 of record NC_139518.1, read on the forward strand.
TTCCCCTGCACATGCGTGCTAGTCGTTTCCAACTCTAGGGGCCGGTGCTCATCTCCATTTCAAAGCCGAAGAGCCAGCGTTTGTCCAAGGATGACTCCGTGGTCATGTGGCCAGCATGACTATATGCTAAAGGTGCACGGAACGCTGTTACCTTCCCACTGTAGTGGTTCCTATTTTTCTACTTGCATTTTTACGTGCTTTCGAACTGCTAGGTTGGCAGAAGCTGGGACGAGTAACAGGCGCTCACTCTGCTATGTGGCACTCGGGACTCGACCTGCCAAACTGCTGATCTTCTGATCGACAAGCTCAGCGTCCTAACCCACTGAGCCACCGTGTCCCTAATGGATCATTAGTATCCCACTTTTACCTATAAACAAACCTTTGTAGTGATGAGACTTACAAATGTATGTCTTCATAGTAATGGGGCAATAAAAGGGAAACATTAGGCCTGGACAACTATGTTAACATACAACAGAGAATAACAGGTTTGTAAGGTAGCTTCCAGGACTTCTAGTCTAACCCCCTTGTTTGAGCAGGAGACGCTATACCAGGGGTAGGCAACCTTGGCTCTTTTATGACTCGTGGACTTCAACTCAGAATTCCTGAGCCAGCATGGCCTATACCATTCCAGACAAATGGTTGTCTAATCTCTTCTTGAAAATTTGCAGTTAGATTATCGGCAGGAAGGACAAGGGAGACGCGTCTTTCTTAACAGGTTGTTTATTGTTAGCCCGGACGAGAGAACAGGGAACAAACATGCCTTATATAGGCAACTGTCAAACGGGACAGCAAATCAGCGGGGCGCGTTTTCCCGCCAAGAACAGGGGGCCAATCGGTCAGCTGTTAGGGCAGAATCTCCCCAGAGACAGTGCTAGCGCTTTAGTTAGGCAGGGGAATCCCGTCAGCTGGTTTTGGCGCGCGGCCGGCGTTTTGACAGCTCGCCCCCGCTACTGCGCATGCGCTAACTTTGACAGCTTGCGGCGGCCGCCGGGGCCTGCCGCGGTTTTAACAGTTCAGACGGAAATGCGCATGCGCGCCGTTTGACAGCTGTCAAACGGCCGCGTGTGCTTGTAGGCCGCGTGGGCGGCTGCGCACATGTAGTCTTTTGACAGCTGTCAGTGCGGCCGCGTAAAAGCGGCCTATGACAGCTGTCATTGTGTTTTAATATAATGCACCCCTTTCCCCCCCCCTTGAACTGAACACACAACTTGGAGTAACTTTCAACTGGTGTTGGAACTGTTCGGCGAACTTCCGGCCCATTCGAAATCCGCTAAGTATGCTGGCGGCCTCTTCTGACGAGTGGATCTGCGGGGTGCAGGTGCTTCAATGGTTTCGGGGGCTTCTATGGGCGGAGGGTCTGGGTGGCTCGGGATTTCTTCCGGGGAGTCGATGCTGGGGGGTTCCCAATTTCCGCCCGCCACTTCTGGCGTGTAGGAGTTGGGGGGTGACCGGGGGCGAAGCTGGTCTGCGTGCCTCCTAAATGTGAGTCCCCCGCCCGCGTTAATGGTGTAAGACAGGGGGCCGGTTTGATCAAGAACCACCCCCTGGGTCCATTTATCCCTTCCCCCATAATTTCGGGCCCAGACATTTTGTCCTTTAGAAAATGTTTTGTGTGGCAAGTTGTTGGTTCTTTCGGCCGCTGGCCTGTCTGGGTGTAGTCTATCGAGTCGAGTGACTAGTCGGCGACCCCATCTTAGTTCTGCTGGAGATTTGCCGGTGGTGGACACGGGAGTGGAGTGATGAGCGAGGAGGAAGCGGGCGAGTCGACGGTGCCAGTTTCCGACGATCATTCTGCGCAGAGAGTCTTTGGTGGTCTTTACCATGACCTCTGCGAGGCCATTACTGGACGGGTGGAACGGAGCCGATGTTGCGTGTCTAATACAGTTCCTCCTCGTGAAGATCTGGAAATCACGGGAGGTAAATTGAGGTCCGTTGTCAGTGATTATGACATCTGGTAGACCGTGGGTGGCAAAAACTCCCCTTAATGCTTGAATGGTGGCCTCTGATGTGGTGCTTGAAACCGGGAGAACCTCCAGCCATTTAGAGTAACTATCTACAATAATTAAAAAGGTTTGTCCCTGGAATGGTCCTGCGTAATCGAGGTGGATGCGGGACCAAGGATTGGAAGTGGTTTCCCATTTGTGGACTGGGGCGTGTGGAGGGGAGGGTCTGGTTTGCTGGCAGAGATAGCAGCCGGCTACGTGCTGCTCAATGTCCCTGTCTAAGGATGGCCACCAGATATAGCTGCGTGCCAGAGCCTTCATCTTTGAGATGCCAGGGTGGCCCTCATGTAGTGTTTGGAGAACTCTTGCTCTGTGGCATGAGGGGATTATTACCCTGCAGCCCCAAAGGATGCAGCCTAAATGTGTTGAAAGCTCTTGTCTTTTTGCAAAATAAGGTTGGATGGGGGGTGAGGGGCAGGTTGATTGCCAACCTGATGTGACCCATGAGTGTACCCTGCTGAGGGTGGGGTCCCTGGTTGTGGCAAGTGCGATGTCTTTAGCTGTTACTGGGCATTCTGTGAGTTCTTGTATGGCCAGGACTTGGCCGGCTGGAGCTGGATCAGGGTCTATTTGGGGCAGTGGGAGCCTGCTAAGGCCGTCTGCGTGGGACATTTCCTTTCCAGGCTTGTAGATTAACTGATAAGAGTAGGCAGAGAGGAATGTCGTCCAGCGAAGCATTCGCGGGGATAAAATTTGCGGGGTCTGGCGGTCCCATGTGAATATGCCCAGGAGGGGTTTGTGATCTGTATAGATTGTAAAAGGTCTGCCGTAGAGGTAATCGTGGAATTTTTTAATTCCAGCTACAATAGCCAGGGCTTCCTTATCTATTTGCGCGTAATTGCGCTCGGTTTTTGAAAGTGTCCTCGAGTAGTATGCGATTGGGGCTTGTGTGCCATCGTTAAGGGAGTGGCTGAGGACCGCTCCGATGCCATAAGGTGAAGCATCGCAGGCGATGCATAGAGGTTTGGTTTCGTTGTAGTGCGATATGGTTGTATCGCTGGAAAGTAATTGTTTTAGCTGTTTGAAGCTGTCATTGTGAAGTGGGGTCCACTTCCAGGGGGCCCCTTTGTCCAGGAGTCTATGAAGGGGTTCTGCTATTGTGGCTTTTCCGGGTAGAAATGAATGGTAAAAATTTAGGAGCCCTAGGAATGCCTGGAGCTCCGTTTTATTTTTAGGGGGGGGTGCGGCTTGTATTGCTTGTATTTTTGCGTTGGTGGGGTGAATGCCTTTGCCGTCTATTTTGTACCCCAGGAACTCTGCGGAGGGTACTCCGATTGAACACTTCTCACGTTTTAATTTTAAGCCAGCTGCGCGGAATCTTGAAAGGACTTCGTGCAGCCTGGTTGCTAGGGAGTGGGAGGAGTCGCCCGCGATGAGGACATCATCAAAATACGGGCAGACTCCGGGGATGCCTTTGAGAGTGCGCTCCATGACTTCCTGGAATATTCCAGGTGCCACGGAGATGCCAAATTGGAGGCGGTTCACTTTGAACGCCCCTCTGTGCGTCACTATGGTTTGGGCTTCTGCGGTTTCCCTGGTTACAGGGAGTTGCAGGAAGGCATGTGCCAAGTCTAATTTGGCGAAAATGGAGCCGGACCCTATTTCTGATAGAACATCTCTTACTGACGGGACTGGGTACGCATGCGGGTTGAGTGCGCGGTTGAGGGTCGCTTTATAGTCTGCGCAGATTCTGACGTCACCATTGGGTTTGACAGGTGTCACTATGGGGGTTTCCCAAGTTCCGCTGTCAGTGGGTTCTAGGACTCCTAGTTTGAGCAAGCGGTCTAGTTCCCTGTCTATTTTTGGTTTTAGGGCGAAGGGAACTTTCCTGGCTTTTATTCTAATTGGTCCGACCTCTGGTTTGAACTTGAGGTCGATGGGGGGGCCATTGTATTTGCCCAGTGAGCCGTCAAACACATCCGCAAATTTTTTGCAGATATTTTCTAAAGAATCGGTTTGGATGCGGTGTGTCCCTTCGAGGCGAATGCCTAATGCCTCAAACCAATCTAGTCCTATTAAGCTAGTTCTTGGTTGCTTGGTTATTTGGGCTGTTAAGTGGCCTGAGAATTTTTTAAAATCGACTTTCAGGACGGCTTGTCCCTTTAAATCTATTTGCGCCCCTTGAAAATCTGCCAGCAAGACCCTGGAGGGTCGGATTGGAATGCGGTGATTTGTTTTGTTGGCTATCTTTTGGAGGGTGTCCCCTGACAGGATGGAAACGGAGGATCCTGAGTCGACCTCCATTTCACAGGGGATTCCCTGTATTTTGACCCACGTTCTAACTTTGGCTCTGGGGATGTTGTTAGCGGGAGTTTTTGTTAGGGAGCATACGGACCCTATAACCCTTGGTTGAGGGCGGGGAGGGACTGTCCTACCTGCGGGGATCTCGTCAAGGTCGTGGAGGGTCTCCCGGTTTAGGCTGCGACATGCTGATCGGATGTGGCCGGTCTTGCCACAGCCGTGGCACTTCGCGTTCCTAAACCTGCAGGTGCCTCGGGCATGGCTTCCGCCGCAACTGGCACACTTTGCTCTGGCGTTGGTCTGCGGCTTCTTCGTGTTGGGGCCCGATTGTCGGTCTTGGTTGCGGCTCCTTTCCCGGCCGGCGGTCATCCGGTTGAAGCGGGAGAGGATTGCATCGACCCCGGATTCGGGCTCCGGCGGCCCCTGGTCGAGCTCCCTGGCCTGATGGACAGAGTTGCCTGAGTTTTCGCCAAACGACTCGATTTTGTCGCGATGGCTGTCTTCGAACGCCATTATCTCCAGCGTGAGCTCTGCGAGGTCCATTGTGGGCTTTGCCACAAGCTTCCTCTGCAGACGCGGGTTCTGGAGACCGGCGAAAACTTGATCGCGGATCCGGTCCTCCAGGTCGGGGAAATGGCATTTGCGGGCGGCGTGCCTGACGGTCGCGATGAAAGCAGTGGAGGTTTCACCCGGCTGCTGCTTCCGTCGGGCGAAAGAGAGCCGCCAATACAGTTCTGACCGCCTTGGCATGAAGTGTTTGCTGAGGCGGTCCGTGAGCTCGGCATACGGAATGGTGGTGACCGGGTCCGGGCTGCAGAGGCCAACGGCGACATCGTACACCGCTGGCCCGCTCAGGCATAGGAGCGCGGCGGCCTTGTGGCGGTCCTCCGTGATTTTATTCACAAGGAGGTACCCCTCGACCTGGCCCAAATGCGACTCCCATCCTTCGGGGTGCCGGACGTCGAACTCCCTTATGTGTCCTAGGTTTGCCATCCCGGGTCCGCGGTACTTCGGGCACCTGGAAGGTTGGCTTGTCCGGTCGGTGACTTAGCTAGTGACTTCAGCGGTTGACCGGACAGCAACGCTTCTGGCCCGTGACTTCAGCTAGTACCGGGATCCCATCCTCGTCGCCAGGTAGATTATCGGCAGGAAGGACAAGGGAGACGCGTCTTTCTTAACAGGTTGTTTATTGTTAGCCCGGACGAGAGAACAGGGAACAAACATGCCTTATATAGGCAGCTGTCAAACGGGACAGCAAATCAGCGGGGCGCGTTTTCCCGCCAAGAACAGGGGGCCAATCGGTCAGCTGTTAGGGCAGAATCTCCCCAGAGACAGTGCTAGCGCTTTAGTTAGGCAGGGGAATCCCGTCAGCTGGTTTTGGCGCACGGCCGGCGTTTTGACAGCTCGCCGCCGCTACTGCGCATGCGCTAACTTTGACAGCTTGCGGCGGCCGCCGGGGCCTGCCGCGGTTTTGACAGTTCAGACGGAAATGCGCATGCGCGCATGTGCTTGTAGGCCGCGTGGGCGGCTGCGCACATGTAGTCTTTTGACAGCTGTCAGTGCGGCCGCGTAAAAGCGGCCTATGACAGCTGTCATTGTGTTTTAATATAATGCAGCAGTGATGGGAGCATCCACAATTCCTGGAGGCAAACCATTCCATTATTTTGTTTAATAATCAGTCCAGGGGTATATATGCACACAGAGACACTAGAATCTAGTTCTTCTAAAAGAAAAAAAAATACCTTTATGATTTAGAGCAGGGGTGTCAAACTCAATTTCATTGAGGGCCGCATCAGCATTGCAGTTGCCCTCAGGGGGCCGGGTGGGTATGGCCTGGGTGGGCGTGGCCTACTGGGTGGGCGTGGCTAGAGTGTGTATGGCCTACTTTAGAGTAACTCCTTAGCAAAATAAGGAGAAATAAAATCCAGTGGTTGTTGTTTTTTTCATTCCACAGTCCTTAAACTATGTCTGGGCCTGTGTGCCACCTTCTTTTCTCTGTTGGCTGCACAATGTTTGTGCCTTGTAAAGGTTTAAAAGATAATAATAATAATAATAATAATAATAATAATAATAATAATAATAATAATAATAATAATAATAATACTGGCTACCTGGTAAAGACAGATTGGTTATCCGTCTGAAGACTGGGGTTTATTTCCTATCTTTTTTTTAGACTCTTCAGAATCTCTTCACTCAGTTTCCCAAGGACAAACTACATGCTACATAAAATATGTAGCTTTCTGTTGCACTTTCATTTTTTTAATTTAGTCAATTACTTCCAAAGTAGTCGTCCAAGCTGAATCAAGTCCGTTGCACATGCCCTTGACTCTACAGCAGTTCCAAAGGGCAAAAAGTATTGTGCTCTGGATCAGGTTTCCTTAATACACTGAGACTAAAATTCCTAGAATTTCTACCCAGCCCCACTGACTGGGGCCCCCAGGGAATTGGTGTTCCAGTAGATCTGTAGTATAGTACTTTAGGGAATAGCATTCTAATATTCCTGAAGGGATTACATTGCAGAGAGTTTTTTATATATTAAGAAACCTTATAATATGAAGTCTAGATTTCACTGAAACTGTTTGCTGTTCTGGGTTTTCTAGACAGCTTCTCAATCCAGAGAGATCCTATAGAAAACCTCAAAATGCTGTGGTCTATGAAGACACCCTTTGTTCTTTTTCCACTGACTTTTCCATCTTTTGTCTTTCCAGAAAACTTGTTAAGGGAAAAATAGAATACTTGCACAACTTCCTCTGCCTGGTAATGCTTAAAAACCCCTGATTGCCATTTGACACACAAGGCTAATGCTAGATTGAATTTTGACAAACTTGGCTTAAACGTCAGCTGTATTCCATTCCTGTTACCCAAATATTCATATGTTTTAAATCTGTTTCTAGGAAAACTAGACATATGTTAAGGTCCAGAATTTATTCTTGGGTCTGGTTTTGAAAGAGATTATTTGAAAATTCAAACTGTATTGCCCACCAATAAACTCTCACTGCAACTGACAGTAACATAAATAGTATTGCAGCGTTAGATAATTAGACTGAGTGTAAAAATGTGGATTTATGACACAGTCAGAAGTGATGAGGTATTGCAGCTTTTGTGTGCAAGATGTTAATACTTAAGAAATGCCAGCTTTGGGATGCCATGATAGGAATTAATGTCCCTATCCCTAAATATCATTAGGGAGAAAAGATGGTCAAATTGGAGCTCTAGCTTTGCACAGAAATGGATCTATGCACGTTGTGCACTCCTTACGTATTGAAGCTGAGTCCATGCCATTGTGCCTAAATCATGCTTTGCCATTGAGTAGGAGGGTGAAAAACATTATAGGAATATTTTTTTTTACATGGATGATTGCTAGTCAGAAAAGCACACATGTTGTTTATCATGCTGGCAACAATTTGCTACTGAGCCCCAGTTGAAATAACAATGACTGAGCCAGAGCTTGGAAATCATTCAAATAATCAGAGAAATGTGGTGATCTTGCATTAGAGAATTAGAAGCTGTTAGAGCAGAGCTCGGAGGGAATTACTGTGTCAGTATTAACAGTGCATTCCCTGGGAAAGAAGAGGCCAGAAAGTCTGGGATATATGAGAACTGCTAGGTAGGAAAGAACAGGACCAAACTAAGTCATTTCTACTGGATGTTCTACTGCCATGCTGCAGACGTTTCCCAAAGACTAAACACTATTCTTCCAAGGCTCTGATTGTACTCACCAGAGCTGTTGCAAGAAAAGCCAGAACTGATTTGTGCTCCTTCTAAATCAGGGGTCTCAAACTCGCAACGTCACGTGTCGTGTCGCAACATATTGCGACTTTTTTCCCCATTGCTGGCAATGGGGTGGGCGCGGTTTTGCCATAATGCGTCCGGCCTGCGGGCTGGCAGTTTGACACCCCTGTTCTAAATAGTCCTTATGGAAGCTTAGAAATAGGGTTCCAATCAGATCTTTTTCTCAGTAAAGTACACAAGTTAAGTGACAAGCAAAAGAAAAGGTGCTGCTGTCTGGATTCTGGTTCAAGCATTCCCGGCCTGTCTGGAAGTATTGCAAGTATTGGGAGGTAGGATAATCATAAGACTGGAATCTTCTTTTACCATTGGTAATTCCTGCCATGGAATATTCTACATCAGAGGTTCACTGTCCTCAGGAATGATATCCCTCAAGAAATGGGTTTAACTCCCACCTTGATGTTTTTATCAAATTGAGCTAAAACCTGCTTTATTGAGAGGAACAAGGAACTAGATTACAAAAATCCATAATATTTTGCAAACAGCCATCTTCTTTTCCAGGCTTTGAGTTATCGCTTCCCTCCAATGTTCCTGCACCTTCAGCTTTTACATCATACTACAGTCCTGCTTTATCTAACTTTCTTTTTTTAAAAAAAAAAATTTAATTCTTCTGAGAGAGAGAGAGAGAGAGAGAGAGAGAGAGAGAGAGAGAGAGAGAGAGAGAGAGAGAGAGAGAGAGAGAGAGAGAGAGAGAGATGAGGTGGGCATACTGTAAAGCAGTGGTCTGTCCCCCACTGTTACATATGCATTATTGAAGGATGGGCCCTATATGTACCCAGGAATCATTGTTAGGAAAATAAAAATAATAGAGGGCTGCAGGCTAGTGTTTTGTCTTGGGAAAAATGCATAAAGGAAGCTAATGTGACAGTATTAAGCATACTCTTGGGGGTAACAGGGAAATGTCTTATTAATTTATCTTCTGAAAACTGGGAAATTTACGACTTATTTCATTTACCAAAGCAGCAGCCATTTGCAAGGACCCCCCTTCCCTCACCTTCAGGCAAACTTGCAAAATTTGAAGGGACCACACAGTCCTTAAAGGTTACTTATTATTGGAATTGGGGGACTGAAGGTGTCTCCACCCCACACAAAAAGTGGAGAGGACAGGTGCAGCAGAATGAAGAGCCAGCAAATAGACCAGATCCTCAATAAGTCCCCTCTGGAAAAAGAAGAGGACTTGAGGTCACCCAGAAACACTCCAGACAGCTGTTTCTTGCAAGAAGACCCAACACAATGATCTCTGGTGGGTTTAAAACTCTGTGAGATGAAGAAATAGCTATCTTGTTCAAACCACAACTGGCACTTTTGAAAGGACACTACATTTGTATAATTCCATGTCTAATCACTTCCAAAAATTGCTTGTTAAATGCTTTTTAACTATTAGGAAACTTTGGATTGACAAGCCTGACAATGCTGAATAAGTTTCCTTCAGTCCTTAGTGAAACAAGATTTAAATAGAACTTTAGCAACTTTTTTTAAAATAATCAACAAAATAGTTGACTTTAGAAAGTTGCAAACAGATTAACGGTCCAAATAAATTTGAAAAAAAGATTTTGGAATTACTAATAAAGAACTGTTCCCATGAAAACAATGCTTTTGTTTTGAATTGTTAAAAATATAATAAGATAAGGGCTTAAAAATTGGATACTACAAGGAATTAGAGGAAATGAAGGATTATAATAAAGGAGAAGAACACCCAAACTGAATTTACAGTTGCAGAATTAAGGAAAATGTTTCAATATTGTGTATATTGAAGGATATTTTTGAGCAATTTCATATAAGTTAATTTTAATAGTTTGTACCTCTATAGATAGATGGGTTTTAAAAATGCTATGGAAGAGGAACAAGTTTTAACTAACAAGATCAAAACTGATTTAGAAAGTGGATGTAAAAGTGACAGGCTACAAGAATGACAAAAAATATGCTATATTGGACATAGAAAAGATATCATCTAATGTCTTAATAATTAAAAGCAATATATTAATAACAAAGCAAGAGAGTGATTTGGATAATTTTCCTACATTGAATTTATAAAAGAACCTTGTTAATTCATAAATTTAGCTTGTGGAAGAATTTTGCGAAAAAGGGCACATGAAAAATGAAAACAAATCAAGTTGTACAGTACTATTTTATGGGACTAAAGATCCAAGATTGTTAGAAGTAAAAGAAAGGAATATAAAGTTGCCTTATTTGATCAAAGTTAAAATAGATACAATTTTTATCTCTGATAACCCTTAATGGACTTTTTCTGATATGAGTTCAAGGAAGTATAGTTGTATGAATTTGTTTATAGAAAAAAGATGGGTATGGGAAGAAGACATCATTTGTTGTATTTTAAGAAATGATAGTATGTTTCCCCAAACGTAAGACCTGCCCTGAAAATAAGCCCTAACTTGATTTTTGGGAATGAGCCTAATATAAGCCCTACCCCCAAATAAGCCCTAGTTTCAGGGTGAGGCACACACCTAAAAATTGAGCTAAGGTGGTGGTGGGGATATGGAGCTGCCCTATGTGTCCTGCATCCACTTACTGTACAGCCAGACCTCTTCTTGTTGGCCCACTTCTTCTGCGGCATGGCCAGGCCTGCATTTCACAGTCAGAGGCCTTTCTGGAAGGCCATTGTAGCCAAGAACTGAGCTATGGATTGAATCTATATGGAAGGAAGGCCTTTGACAATGAAATGCAGGCTGGAGCTCCATTTTTAGCTGCATAATAAAGCTGCTCCTTTGGCTGCAGAAGAAGTGGGGCCGGCTGGGCAGGGCTGTCAGCACCAGAGGTGAGTAGAAAGGACAACCCCCTCGAGGCAAAAAGAAAAAAAAAAGAATGGGTCTTATTTTCAGGGAAACTCGGTAAGTTAGTAAAAAAAATATATACTTGTGATGAAGGATGAACTAACTTCTTAATATATGTCTTTTCTTTTGCTTTACTATATTCTCCTTTCTTTTTTATTTTCTCTTTGGATTTTTACTCTTTTTTCCTTCTTTTCTGCACATTTTATTTATTTATTTATTTATTTATTTATTTATTTATTTATTTATTTATTTATTTATTTATTTATTTATTTAGATTTATATACCGCCCTTTCCTGAAGGACTCAGGGCGGTTTACAGGATATTTAAAAGAAAATCAATACAAAAGTTAAAACAAATTAAAAAAGATTAAATGAAACCCTGAGAAAAATAAAAACTCAGTTAAAATTAAAAATTAAAAAATTCTCAGCCTGGGCCAGAGAGCTCGAAGAGCCAGGTCTTCAGGTCCCGGCGGAATGAACAGAGGTTGGGGGCAGTCCTAAGCTCCGTGGGCAGCTGGTTCCAAAGGGCACACGTCCCCACAGAGAAGGCCCTCCCCCTGGGTGTTGTCCACCGGCAATCTCTTACCGGTGGCACCCTGAGAAGACCCTCCCTGTGGGAGCGCACTGGACGAAGGGAGCTTGATGCCGGCAGCAGGTGTTCCCTCAGATATCCCGGACCCAAGCCATTTAGGGCTTTATAGGTCATCACCAGCACCCTGAATCTCACCCGAAGGGCAACTGGAAGCCAGTGCAGCTCGCGGAGTAGAGGTGTTACATGGGAGTATCGGGAGTCCCCCATCACGACTCGCATCATTTTCTTTTTTAGTTTGTATTAGTTTTTATTGATTAATTATAACAGTTAATAAAATTACTAAAGAATTGAGGCCTTTGAACTATGGTGCTGGAGAAGACTCCTGCGAGTCCCTTGGACTGCAAGGCGATCAAACCGGTCAGTCCTAGAGGAGATCAACCCTGACTGCTCTTTAGAAGGCCAGATCCTGAAGCTAAAACTCAAATACTTTGGCCACCTAATGAGAAGGAAGGACTCACTGGAGAAGAGCCTAATGCTGGGAAAGATCGAGGGCAATAGAAGAAGGGGACGACAGAGAATGAGGTGGCTGGATGGAGTCACTGAAGCAGTAGGCGTGAGCTTAAATGGACTCCAGAAGATGGTAGAGGACAGGAAGGCCTGGAGGAATGTTGTCCATAGGGTCGCGATGAGTCGGACACGACTTCGCAGCTAACAACAACAACAATAAAATTACTATTTTTAAAAAAGGGTTACTTATTGACTAGGAATACACATTTGTCTGAAATCCAGAAATTATAAAATTGAATTAAATATCTCCATTGCCTGAGGATCACTAGCATATTACATAAGCAAAGTAGACATAAGACGAAATAGATAATTTTGCAGTTCCAGTGCTTCAATTCCAGTGCTTCAGTCCTGCCATTAAGCATATGTGAAACTGTCTTATATAGAGATTTCATAACCAAAATACTTGACATAGAACGGAAACTGAAGAAAATGCCTAAGCAATTAATAATGCCTTGCACATAATAAATGTTTGCTGAACAAAATCTGTCCCAACTTTACACATTAATCAAAAGAGAATGCCACACGATTTTGTATAATTAAGTAGAAAGTCATTCATGAACAATAAAATGAAATGAACCAATATTAACCCTATGCTGTTTATTAATAGTTCAGGTACTCAATAGTCCACGGTGCAATTATTGCATTTAATTGAAGGGACATGTTATCAGAGATTAATAATTGGAACGCATCTCAATAATTCATTCATCAGAGTTTTAAAGTGTAACAAACTTTTTTTTTTCAGACTAAAAAAATGAAAACGTGAACTCTGCACTCCGTTTCATTGTACTCATGAGGTGGAGGCATGAATCAATAAAATCATTTTTAACAATGACCAAGAGCACATTTTCATATTTCAGTTTCTAACACATCATAAACTATGCATTCACCTACTTGTTATCCTCTTCACTATTTTTTTAATCCACCTTAACTCATGGGTATATCTGTCTTTTGCTTTCTTGCATAAATGATACAAGGCAATTGCTTAACAAAAATAGAAGACAGTAAGATCTAAACTCTCTCTCTCTCTGTGTGTGTGTGTGTGTGTGTGTGTTTGTGTACTTCCAAGTCAATTTTTATTCCTGGCAATTGTCTGATAAGTGTTTGCAGTTTTCTTGGCAAGATTTCAGAACTGGTTTTTCCTTCTTAGGGCTGAGAGTGAGTGAATGGCCCAAGATCGCCCAACTGCTTTTGTGCCTAAGGTGGAAGTAGATGGCACCGTTTCTTTCCAGGTGCTATAACCACTACATCTTGACTTGGGAGGCCGGTGTGTGGTGTAGTTGGTTCACATAGTGTGGTGGGATGGAGGGTTTGTTGTCACTGTGTGTTGGGGGGAGAGAGCACGGGGAGAGGCTCAGCTAATCTCAATGTACACATGTTGTACTTTGACAATAAAAGGTTTATTATTATTATTATTATTATTATTATTATTATTATTATTATTATTATTATTATTATCATCAAATTTGCTCACATGCACAGCCTAATATTTATTCAGTTAAGAATCAAATGAATTGATTGTCCTGGCTTGTGCTTCTCCTGTAGCTGCCTCCTCTAAGCCTTTACATTTCCCTGGTTCCGTCTTGGCTCGTGCCTTGCTTGGAGTGGAGAGAGAAAGACTGAGGGTATCTAATCTCTGCCTGTGCGCTTTAGTCTGGATGCAGAAAGCAGTGATGAAAGTAGGCAATGGCTTGGGTGTGGCCAGGGGACAGGAACAAAGAGGAACAAGAATGGATCAGAAAAGGAGAGGAAGCAGCTCAGAGGAAAACTGATACTAGAACAATACAAAAGAGATCAGGGTAGAGAAATAAGTTGTGGAGGTGTGGAAATTGCAGTGTATGCCTCCCAGCATACACAAAGGACAGCACAGCAGGAGGCTGATGGTGCAGATCAGCAGAGGGGCTGGACAGCTCCGGGCGATGACTGCTCTCTCAGGATAAGCCTAATGACTTAAGCTGTTGACAGCCCCAGGCATGGTCAGCCTGGTGGGAAGCCAAGATCTACACCCATTGTCACCTGCACTGGCAGGAAGCCCAGGTTTGAACTGATTGGATGCCATCCACCTGGGCAGGTACAAATAGACGCCAGGCTTCCCTGTTTCCCCAGTTCGTTCTGTTCAGAATAAACTCATCTTTACCCCAGCTCTGTGTCCGTCTCTATGTGAAGCACGCGACTTTACAGAAATAAATCATGTGCACGTAGGTGATGATAGCAGTGGGGCATCATGTCTGCATATGTATATAACACAGTTTTCTTCAGGGAAATTAATTTCTATTTGGCTAAAGAAATTTAAGTTCAAAGGAATGGTTTTTGGTGTTGATCTTCTCTCCATTCCTGGCTTCATTTGGAGTTCTTAAGGAAAAATATTGACCTCTCTGTCTCATCGTTTCTCGGTCTTTGAAAAAGTTCTAACTGAACACACATGGCCCTCATTTTTATGCCAGAGCATTAAATGCTTTCTGCTGATTAGCTATTGTCTGAGAAATCAAAAACTTGGAAAGATTTTACTAAAAATCTTCTAATAGATGCAATCCAATTCTTTTTCGTTTTAGGAAAGGATGTGTTTCATAAAAAAAAAGTCATGGTCCCACAGCAATTTTTAAATAACTTCTTATAAAATGTAAGTTTTACAATCTTTTTCAAGAGTAGGTTGTTTTATTGATCATAATTAAGAGATTGTTCATGATAATTCTAGATCTGCCTTTAAAATAATTCTAGCTTAAATTATTTTACATTGATGACATGTTAATGTCTGCATATGATTGAACAATCTGAATTAAATATTGTTTATATGTATTTCAGGAACACTTGGCAATTGTAGAAAACTAAATGCAAATTTGAAACCATATTATCAGATGTGGCCCAACTTGGTCTTCTAGGAAAGAAAAAGTCTCAACTCCATTCATTGTGGGAAGTATACTTTTCCTAAAAACCAAGTGATCACAGCATAGCAAAGCCAGAACCAAACGTTTGCATGCAAAAGTTCCCCAGTTAACTTTCCATTTTCTATTGTTCCCCCCTGTTATCTCCCTATTATCCAGTTATATTCAAAGACTTTGTTTTTGGTAATGTTCTCTGTATCGGTGGGCTAGAGGGTGAGCAGTTACATTTCCCTTGCCAGCCTCTGGCTTTGGACAATGAGCCTATGTCTCAGGAAGGCATGATGTATAGTTTCAGTTTCCCCTTCCCAGCAGCTATAAAAGGCATATTAGTATTTCAGTGGGGTTTATCAGAATATTGGTTACCAAATTTACAAAGTAGGCATGGGACTGCCTATGTTGGGCGTCAACCCAGATAGTTTCAGAAGGTGGGAGATCTTTCCAGAGGATTAAGTACTGGAGTTTGCCTCTGTGGGTCCGTGAATCAAGGATTTCCTTGTTATTCTCCTTCTGTGAAGACCAGGGCTGGTGGTGGCTTTATTGGGGGATGCAGGGGTGATGTGCTTGCAGGTTTTAAAAGGCTGCAGTGTAAAACAGGATGGACGTATCTAAGGCTTTTTAGTAGCTTTAATTCCACCATCACTGGGTTGATGATTCTAGTGATGGGGAAGGGGCCAATGTATTTCAGTCCAATTTCTTTCAGGGTTGCCTGGATTTTGGCAGGATTTTCTACAGTTCATGGGGACCTCTCATCACCCCCAGCCAATGGGGAAATGGAGCCTTCAATTATAAAATGGAGAAATATTTATTTGTTTGTTTGTTGCTCATCTTTTTAATTTTTTTTTAAATAACTCAAGCAGTGAAAATATCTAATACTCTTTCTTTCTCCTATTTTCCCCATAACAAGTATAGTGAGCTGGTATATTCATCACAATAATAAATGAAACAGAAAACAGAGCAGGATAGCAAAGAGTAGAACAGATGGATTTATAAGCTTTTCACGAACTTCTAAACTTGCACACAGTTATGCAAACTGATCCCCTAGTCCTGCAAAGTGTTCTAGCTGAGCCACCTTCAAGGTAACATAAGCCTGTAAAAGACCATGATTAACTCCACCAAAAGACAAAGAGAAACTTTGCTAAGAAAGATCCAGAGGGGTTCCAGGCAGCCCCAAGAGAAAAGACCAACAATGAAAAGTACATTGCTAACTTTTTTTTTATGGGAGGGGGGATAATTTCTTGTCAACTTCAAATACGGATAGTTAGAACTGATCATGTAAACGCCATTTATCAACGATCTTCAATCTCTTGTCAGATTCATTTCATATACCTTGGAGGAAAGAGAGAAAAATGTCTGTAGGAGGAAAGTGTAGGAAATGATAAAAATATACATTTCCCTTTTAATATGACTGGAGTTATTACTCGTGAAACATGTTGGATTAACAGCCTGACACCAAACCAAAGATGGCAAACATGTTGGCTGAATGAAAAATGCTTCAGTGCCTGAATTCTACTGTACATGGGTTTGTATACTCTGTGTGTATATGTGTACATGTAAGTGTGTGTGTGTGGGTGTGTGCATACACACAGAACGTGTGTGTGTGTTTGTGTGTGACATTGTCTGCCAATGTCAAACTCCCATTCTATTCTTACACTCTTTTCATTGCTTATTTTGTTTTTCAACTGGTGCTGATATGAAATACATTTGTGAATGTATATGTATATGTAGCCATCATACATAATTGGCTTTATGTTTATTATCTAAACAAGAGGAATGTTGAATGAAGCTACGTCTAATTGCAGTAAGCTGTTTCTTTGCACAAAAGAAAACACTCCTGCATCTGCTCTCCTTAAAATTGTTCAGTTATCTGAAACTATTTGTGAATATTCCTAATCAGAAGATTCTTTTTCTAAATTCCTTGGGAAAATGTTCGCTTTGTTGTTGATTATTATGGTTTATAACTATAAATGCATAATATAGAATTCTCCAAAGAGAAACTACAGATGATACTTACCAAGGAGTAGAGATCAAAACAATCAACTCTATTGTAATAAAGATAAGTGGTCATGATCATTTATCCTACTTCAAAGGCTATAAGTCCATTATGTTGGTCATTTTCTAGAACAAATATATGATCTGGAAAAAGAAATCATGTCATTTTATAACTTTAGATCTACCAGCAGTAGATCCATAGAAACAAATAATTTAGGCAGTTATAACTTTAAGCCAAAGATGCCCTATCTTTTCGTAAGAATTAAAAAGAAATAGCCTTTATAGCCCTCTGAGTCACATCCTTTCAGAAGTTCAAAGAGTTCTCTCATAGCTTCAGACTATTCCAGATTCTTTCAAATTAATATTAATTTCTAGTGCCCTATCCCTTCCTGTTGCCATATGGCCTCAGATGTTATCAGTCAATATAAAAAATGAGTTCTTCTCATGATCTAGAAACCATAGGTATGTTGATGAAGCCTTCAATTGCATTTGCCATTATTTAATTTCATAGCTTTATTAAGGTGAGAGAATACAGAGTACTTCTTTTTGTTTTCAGGTATATACTTCCTGAGACCACCGTGGCTGCTTGTGTCTTCTGAACCCTTTAAGTGTAGACAAATCCACAGGAGAACCTAATCTTAGTCCTTCAAAAGCTAGGGAGATGGGAAGTCTAACTGAAGACTACTAGGCTGTAGAAAACCACTAAAATTTCCATGCAATCTCAGTTTTCCAATATCAGTGGGAAGCTTTGCATGGCAGGTGATCTTATTTTAATAATAGTTTCACTGAAGAGGAGCTATATCATTTAGGCCTTATTGCTACCAACAGACAATCAATACAGACAATCAACAATGAGGGCAACCAAAGCTAACTAGTTCCATAGTGCTTTCAGAGTTCATCATGTACATTATTTGTCAACACTGCAAATGAATTTGGCTGAAGCCATTTCCATTTCATTTTCGGTTGCACAGAATTGGGAGGGTGGATGTGTGCTTTTAAGTTTAGACAAAACAAAACATTGTCCTGTGGGAACCAAGGTCATTGCTGCCTGAGTTTTGGTAGGCTGAAGTTTCCATTAGAAAGCCCGCCAAAGTAGATTATTGGGGAATGTGGTTTATGACCTACTGCTGGGGTGCGAATAATAATAATAATAATGATAATAATAATAACAACAACAACAATAACTATTATTATTATTATTATTATTATTATTTCAATTTTCTTTGCTGTTGCTATTACACACTGTTTTAGGTTTTCCATGATTTCTGTTATTGTTGTTTCCTCCAGGTTACATTTTTTGTATAAACTATTTTTCAGCTTTTTGTTCTTTAGCTTTCCTTCTTTCAAGTATTTCAATTTGCTGACATCTCCTCATAGTTTTTTTGTTTTATTTTCAAGTTGAATTTTCCACTTTGGTGTTCCAGTGGGTTTCTTTTTTGGCATTTTATAACCCAACTCTGCAGTTATAATGGCGGCTGTACTATACATTAGTTGGTTTGTTTCATACAGTGTGCTGGATGGGATGGAAGTTAAAATGTTGTTCACAGCATTTAGTAGATCTTTCACTCGTTTGCTATGCACTTCACGGATGGCAGGCAGTCTTTTTCTTTCTGTGTTTTCTATGATATGAAAGACGAATAAAACAATATCGTGAAAATATCCAGTTCAGAAGAAACCAGCACCTCTTCTATTGGTCACTTGATGAAAATAAAGTCCAAACTACTATTCTACCATGTAAAGAAAAAACCTTAAACTTTGTAAAGAACTGTGGGAAAACCCAGTGGAACATAATAAAACTGCCTCCTGGATCAAAGTTATCCAAAAACAAGCAACACAAAACAAAATGGAGAATATTGTAATAACCACTGATATGGTTGCAAAACAAGTAAAGAAGGTCAAGAACTGGAGTGCACCTGGCCTGGATGAGCTGCATGGATACTGGTTGAAACACCTCACCAGCCAACATCACCGCATGGCCACTCAGTTTGATGAAATGCTTCAAAATGCCACAAGTGAAGAATGGTTAACAGCTGGTCAAACATACTTGATAATGAAAGACCCTGAAAAGAGCACAGAACCAAGCAACTACCACCCAATTACTTGTCTGTCAACAACATTCAAACTTTTTACAAGAATACTGGCAAATTCAGTATTCAATCATCTGATGGAAAACAATTTGTATCCAGTAGAACAAAAGGAAAATTATAAAAAATCAAGAGGAACAAAAGATCAGCTGCTCATTGACAAAATGGTACTTAAAAATGCAAAACGACAAAAAACAAATTTAAATATGGCGTGGATTGATTACAAGAAAGCATTTGACTCATTACCCCACAGTTGGATTAATGCATGTCTCGAAAACTTTGGAATCAGCAAAAACATCTGTACATTTTTAAAGCAAATATGCAAAAATGGAAAACAGTTCTAACAGCAAATGGGGAGAACATTGGTGAAATCTACATCAGATGAGGAATCTTCCAAGGGGACTCACTTTCACCACTACTGTTCAACATCGCATTAATTCCATTGACAATAATATTATGAAACACAAAACTGGGATACCACATCTCAAGCCAGCATGGCAAGATAAACCATCTACTATACATGGATGACTTAAAACTGTATGTGAAAAGCCACACTGAACTTGAATCAATACTCAACGCAGTTCAACTGTTTAGCAGCAACATCAGAATGGACTTTGGACTTGGAAAATGTGCTATATTATCCATGCAACGAGGACAAGTGGGAAAATAGAAAGAATAGAACTGGGAAATGGAAGTATTATGAAAGCACTAGCAAAGGATGATGGTTACAAATACCTAGGCATATAGGAAGCAGATATCATCTTGAATGGAAAAGTCAAAGAGTCAACACAAAAGGAATACATCAGAAGAGTCCGCAAAATACTAAAATCGAAGCTGAATGGTGGAAA
Organism: Vipera ursinii; assembly: GCF_947247035.1. Taxonomy (NCBI): domain Eukaryota; kingdom Metazoa; phylum Chordata; class Lepidosauria; order Squamata; family Viperidae; genus Vipera; species Vipera ursinii. The sequence goes on from NC_139518.1 coordinate 64,922,343, forward strand.
TATAATTAAAGCCATTAATACATGGGCAGTCCCAGTGATACGCTACCCAGATGGAATTATCAACTGAACATTGGCCGAATTGGAACACCTAGACTGGAAAATGTGTAAACTTTTGAACATGCACCATGCTCTACATCCACGATGTGACATCGACAGATTGTACCTGCCAAGAAGAATAGGGGGCAGAGGGCTACTGCAAATCCACCAAACTGTAGAAGAAGAAAAATGATGTTTGAATGACTATGTGAATCAAAGTATATAAAAATTGCTGCAGGCTGTGAAAACAGAGAGCATTATCAAAATAACAGAAACAAAGGCAGAATATAGGAAAAAACAGCTGGATGATAGATTAAATAGATGGAAAACCAAAGCTTTGCATGGACAACATTTGAAAAACATTGAAGGAAAATGTGATAACAACTTGACATGGGCATGGCTTAAGATGGGAACCATCAAGAAAGAAACAGAAGGCTTAATACTGGCTGCTCAAGAACAAGCACTACAAACTAATGCCATGAAAGCGAAGATTCAAAAATCTACTGACAATCCAAACTGCTGACTTTGCAACAACAAAGCTGAAACTGTTTCACATTTAATATGTGAGTGCAGCAAAATCGCACAAACTGATTACAAAGCTAGATGTGACCAAGTTGCTAAACTAATCCACTGGGCATTGTGTAAAAAATATGACTTGCCTGTGTCCAAAAAGTCGTGGGAACATAGGGTGGAAAAAGTTGTCGAGAAGATCTTGTGGGACTTCCAAATACAGACAGATCGCCATTTGGAACACAACACGCCAGATATCACAGTTGTAGAGAACCGAAGCGTACAGCTGATTGATATCGCTGTACCAGGAGATGCCAGAGTCAAAGAAAAAGAACTGGAAAAAATTACAAAATACCGCAACCTGTCCATCGAAAGTGCGCTATTATGGATGAAACACGTAACAGTGATACCCATTGTCATCGGGGTACTGGGAACTATGTCCAAAAACTTTACAAAACACATCAAGAAATTGCAACTTCCTGCAATAACTCCAGCAAAGCTACAAAAAACTGCACTACTCAGAACATCTTACATTTTAAGGAGATACCTGGTTGATACCTAGGATGCTGACAGCAGCCCGTGTCAATCATTCGTGCCAGTCAATTTGAGTGTTCAGTTGACTGAGTTTCATGTTTTATGAATAAAAGTTTAATCATCATCATCATCATCATCATCATCATCATCATCATAAATAAAAATAAAAATAATAAAAATAAAAATAAAAAAGTTGGAAGGAATCTTGGAGGTCATCTAGTCCAACCCCCTGCTCAAGCAGGAAACCCTTATACCATTTCGGACAAATGGCTGTCGAGTCTCTTCTTAAAAACTTCCAATGTTGGAGCATTCACTGCTTCTGGAGGCAGGCTATTCCACTGGATAATTGTTCTGTCAGGAAGTTTCTCCTTAGTTCTAGGTTGCTTCTCTCCTTGATCAGTTTCCATCCATTGCTTCTTGTCCTGCCTTCAGGTGCTTTGGAAAATAGCTTGACTCCCTCTTCTTTGTGGCAGCCTCTCAGATATTGGAACACTGCTATCATGTCGCCCCTCATCCTTCTCTTCGTTAAACTAGACATACCCAATTCCAGCAACCATTCCTTATATGTTTTAGCTTCCAGTCCCCTAATCATCTTTGTTGCTCTTCTCTGTACTCTTTCCAGAGTCTCAACATCTTTTTTACATCATGGTGACCAAAAATGGATGCAGTATTCCAAGTGTGGCCTTAACCAAGGCCTTGTAAAGTGGTATTAATACTTCATGTGATCTTGATTCTATCCCTCTGTTAATACAGCCTAGCACTGTGTTGGCTTTTTTGGCAGCTGCAGCACACTGCTAGCTCATATTTAAGTGATTGTCCACTAGGACTCCGAGATCCTTCTCACAGTTACTGTTATTGAGCAAGGTACCCTCTATATTATACCTGTACATTTGGTTTTTCTTGCCTAAATGTAGAACCTTACTTTTTTCACCATTGAATTTCATTTTGTTAGACAGCGCCCAGTGTTCAAGTCTGTCCAGTTCCTCCTGTATCTTAAGCCTGTCTTCTGGAGTATTGGCTATTCCTGCCAGCTTGGTATTGTCTGCAAATTTGATGAGTTCCCCATCTATCCCCTCGTCCAAATCGTTGATGAAGGTGTTGAAGAGCACTGGGCCCAGAACAGAGCCCTGGGGTACCCCACTACACCCCACTAAAGTTCAACTTTCTAACATTGTAACCTTTGGGATGGAACTTCAATCTTGGTTTCACTTTTGACTGTACCAATACTATGTAGCCAATAAATATGTTCTTTAAGGAAACCTCTTTCCTTGCAGTTCTGTTTTTACTGGTCTTATATATCGGAACCATGACATTATCTTGGTGCATAATCCTGCTGCCGAGTCAGGAATGTCAGGATGGTCAGAGGGAAGAGATGGAAGGCTGGTGACAGAAGTTTTCTTAAGGTACCATAATGAGTGCACAGCAGAAGCAATACTAAACCAGGAACTTTCTGATTTGCTCTTAAGTCTCTTACAGGCATTCAGTTGAAATCAATTCCGCTTAAAAGCCCTTTCAGTTTCCAGGGCCAGACTTTACCTTTCAGAATCTCATTTTGTTTCACCTCCTTATACATAAAATGGGAATTACAGTGACTCCCTCATAGCTTTTTTTTTTTGAGACTAGCAAAAATCTCTTTGCCTGCTAGAAATAACTAGAAATAATAATACTAGAATAAAATGCAAAAAGGGTGCACATTCTTCTTCGGGGAAAGATGAAATAGTAAAAGCAAATATGCCAACCCTAAGAAAGAAAAGAAGAGAAACAGCCTGTTCTAAGTAGGGTGCATTATCATAAATATAAATGCATAATGTTGCAAGATTATATTCCTGAGCATATGCAGTGCTTTTAATTAAAATGCCACCTAACTTCTCCTCAACCCAACATCCCTTTGTGTATGTGGGGCTTTGAAATGATAATGTGTACAACCTAGCACCGCAGAGCCGCCCCCCCCCACAACCCCTTTTTCATTTCTGAGCTTAAAATATTTAGATTTCTATGGAACGGAAAGAAACCAAATCAAAATGTGTAATTAAAAAAAGCAAGAATAAATAAATATAAAATCATGTCTTCCCACCTAGAGGTTGGTCTGCTAACTTATTCTCGTCTCCTATTAGGTTTTCAGGACTTGGATGTATAAAAATTAACACATACATCTGTATTTAGCTTAAATATACAAAAAAATGACATCCTCCTGGTTACATTTTGAAGTCTTGTTTTTATTTCCTCTCCTTGTCTTTCAGCCTAAACACTCAAGGTTACAAGACATCAATTTTATATGCCAGGGCCCCAATGAACTGTTTCTGCTTAAAATGACACTTCTGTTTAAAGACCTAGTGATTCTCCAGAATGTATGATTTACTGCAGCAGCACTCTATAAGCTTCATTTCATACCTCCAAGAACTAACTAGTCCAAGTGTTAAATAAACATGAAGTGCCAGGCTTGTTTTCTTTCCAAAAGTGCAATCACTGTGTTACTCTAATGATTAAATATTGTTTAAATATACAACTGAGAGACTGGTTTCACAGTAGATTCTTTCCCCCGCACTTCATTTTTTACGTATTAATTATTTTGTGTTCAGACAAAGAATTTAATTAGAAATCACAAAGAGCTTCTGAAGAGTGAAGTGGTAAAGGTTTTATCTGCTGTAAACCACTGAAGAATGGGCCTAATTTGGAAAGAAAAGGGAGTTTGCCAAGAGATAAATCTTACCTGGATCTGCATTAATAACATGGGGTGGAGGGGGGGGAGAGATTAAGCCAGCAAATAGTCTGGAATTTGTTTGTGGAAACAGAACTGCTAGGACATTGTTGGAATGGAAACATGAACTGAATGTGGAATAACCCTAAATCTCCGTTAGATTTAGCAATGTTCTGTCAGCTTTTCCGAATGTGGCACTTTGCCAGCATATAGGGAGAGTGTGCCACACTAATGAGGACTGATGAAAGCTGTCTCATACGATCACGGAAAAGAGCAATGATAGCCAATCCAGTAACAAATTTTTCTGAATTTAATTGTATTTCACTAACAAACAAAGCAAATTAACATAGATCCAAAATGATTAGGCTAAGAACACCGTGAGACAACAATTGACTAGTTCCTGAATGACAACCACAACCTCCAGAGAATGGGACTGCAGATGATTCAAGCTGAATTGTAAAAGGACAGATAAGAATACCTCTCTTCTCCCCATTGTATGTCACTCCCTTCTGTAAACTCAGAGACCTGTTATATTTTCTCAGATAAGAGAGTTGGTCACCTGAGGGTGCCACTAACTCTGTGGTGCTTGCCAACTTTTCAGGTGCCCCAAGCCTTTGGTAGAATTTGAACTACAATATTTATATATATACACTGCAAATGGGCACAAAGAGTTATTGTCTCCTGCGAACTCTGCATAGGTGTCAGGAAGGGCATCCAGCCAGTAAACGCTCCAGCTCCATTCAGTCACCCTGACTCCACCCTGATGCAAGGGATTGCAGGGTCATTAAGAGAAAAAAAATGTATATACTGCAAAACAGTTCAGAGTCTGTATTAAGAGATGTGCCAAAGCAAGTGGTATTTCTAGATGTGATGGAAATAGGGCCCTACGTGGCATAGGACTCAGGTATTTGAAGGACTGCTTACCTCTCATGTTTCTGATTGTCCAATACAGCTAACAGAATGGACGTGATCTGGATCTCCTCAATTAAACAGCATCATCTTTCAGGACCAGAAAGCATGCCTACTCTTTTGCAATGCTGATTTTCTGAAATGAGACCCCCTCCCCTTCCCCCTCTCCCACCCTGAATGCTACATGGCTCCCATCCTGATCATGTCCTGGAAGACCTTAAAGACCTGAATGCTCACTCAGGTCTTGGGGCAGGCTGGATGGAATCCCTTCCTAGATGTGTTTGACATATATTACATATGTTTTCATAGTTGCTGTACTTTGATTATTTTCTCGGTTGTGTTCGAATTTACATTACTGTATTTTAATTTTGTTATTTTTATAATGTGAGTTGGCCAAAAACATTTTGCAGTTTGGCAGAGCTAAAATTCAATCAAATAATAAATAAAAGAGAGTTTTACTTAACAAATAGCAGAGAGGTACTGTATTGGTGGTTACAAGCAATGTGAAAAGTGGCAAGATGATTGCCACAATTGCATAGTCAAACCTCTGCCCCTTTTTATGTGGGTAATGTGCAAATTGCATGAAAAAAGGACAGGACTTTGATTGCACAGTTGTGGCCACCATCCTGACTTTTTTTAACCTCAATTAAATGTGCTGGTACTCACAAAATTCAAAGCATTTCTTCCGAATAATTTTCTAAGCACACCTAGCACCTATTATTTAGTTATTCCAGAAGATGTGTCTGTATTGTAATATATTTTAAGAAGTTTTGCTAGTTTGTTGAAATTATGTGCCCTGTCAGTCTGTTTTCAATTATAAACTCTAAAGCCATTTGTCAAGAAAAATAGAAATTTCTATACTTTGTTGTTCCTCCAGGTCTTCCTGTCCTCTACTGGCTTCTGGAGTCTATTTAGGCTCACGCCTACTGCTTCAGTGACTCCATCCAGCCACCTCATTCTCTGTCGTCCCCTTCTTCTCTTGCCCTCAACCTTTCCCAGCATTAGGCTCTTCTCCAGTGAGTCCTTCCTTCTCATTAGGTGGCCAAAGTATTTGAGTTTTAGCTTCAGGATCTGGCCTTCTAAAGAGCAGTCAGGGTTGATCTCCTCTAGGACTGACCGGTTTGATCGCCTTGCAGTCCAAGGGACTCGCAGGAGTCTTCTCCAGCACCATAGTTCAAAGGCCTCAATTCTTTGGTGCTCAGCCTTTCTTATGGTCCAACTTTCACCGCCATACATTGCAACTGGGAAGACCATAGCCTTGACTATATGCACTTTTGTTGACAGGGTGATATCTCTGCTTTTTAGTGTGCTGTCTAGATTTGCCATGGCTTTCCTCCCCAGGAGCAAGCATCTTTTAATTTCTTGGCTGCAATCCCCATCTGCGGTGATCTTGGAGCCCAGGAAAATAAAATCTGTCACTACCTCCATTTCTTCCCCATCTATTTGCCAGGAATTGAGAGGGCCGGATGCCATGATCTGGTTTTCTTAATGTTTAGTTTCAACCCAAGTTTTGCACTCTCCTTCTTCACTCACAACAAGAGGCTCTTTAGTTCTTCTTCACTTTCTGCCATTAGAGTGGTATCATCTGCATATCTTAGGTTGTTGATATTTCTCCCAGCAATTGCTATAATAGAAAGTATAAATCTATTGAAAGGCACATTAATTAATATTTGGGTCATGGAAACAATCAGATCAAACTGAAGGTTCACAAAGAAAAGTGTGGCTATGGAGATTCTCAGTCATCCAGGTCATGGTTGTCCCAAAGGTGCTTTTTCAAAAGGCAAATGATTTTTTTTCCTTGAAGGCATTTCACTTCTCATCCAAGAAGCAAAGAACTGAAAAAGCTTCTTGAATGAGCAGTGAAACATCTTCAAGGAAAAACAAAAAATAATTCAGTTGCCTTTAAAAACTACCTTTGGGAAGAAAAGTGGGAGTTTGTGAAAGGAAAACAGGTTTAAGACTTTAATATGTTCACAACTAGTAGTAGTAGTAGTAGTAGTGTTTAATATAAATAATTGTTTCTGAAAAAGAATAAAAACCTCAAGAAACTATTCCATACTACTGCATACTTCATGCCTGGGCTCAGGCCCTATTTATTTGTGGCACAGATGCCTTCTTCGGTCTGTTAAGATCAGTGGCCTTCAAAATAATCCTATTCCAAATGGAAGAATACTTTGGAAAATAGAGATATTAACTGTTTCCAATAGCCAGTATAGTGGCTCAAATCTCAAATACTTGAGATTCTCTCAAATGTAATGACATATCTGTGCCCAAAACTGTGAATGAAAAATATAATTTTATTTTTGTTCTGATGTCTTTTGTTTGAATGTAATTTGTTCCTCTGGTTTTTGTTCTATGATTGAATGTACTTCCACCTTTTTGGTAGCAACCTTGTACTACAACTTTGACACATTTGAAAAGAGAAGATCTATAGGGAAATGTAGAACCAAAAGCCATAAGACACTAGGTAACAACTCAGATGAATTTGCAATTTAAGCATATGATGACTAGAGAAAAGATGTAGAGGCCCGGTGAATGATATTCTTTACCTGCCACATCTACAGAAAGGTTAATTAAGTCATCCGTGGCTGGGAAGGAAGGTGCAAAACACTGTTACCAAAGAAAACATTTTCAAGTGCTATACATTGAGTAAGCTAGAGACATTTTGTCTCTAACTTGCACATCCCAATAAAAATATACACTAAGATCATTTAAAATATAGAAAAACAGAAGTCCTCACTGTAAAAGGAAGCACAATTAATTAAGGATCCTGGAAGAATAGACAATGTTTGCATTAAAGTCTGTACTCCATTGGGTTATTAAGTAATTCTTCTGGGTACGTTGGAACTTTCAGATGTCATGAATGGGTCCTCCCACAAAGTGGGTCCTCTTGTGGAGGTTTTAAAAAATGAAACAAAATATTTATGAACAGGTAATTTGATATGGAGGATTCCTGACTTTACAATTCACTAAAGTATAGCAACAATAAAAGTGAGCTCTAAAAAGCTAGACTTATTTTAATTACCTTTCCGCTAGAAAATTGCTAATGAGAAGTTATATAGATGTGTACCTGGTTTTATCAAAAATACCAGCAGTGTATATCTTACCTGTTGTATATTACCCACTACAAAGGAAGGTGTAAGTGAGAAGAACAGATTTGTTACATCTGCATTATTGGCATGTAAAAAACCCCCAAAAAACTAATCACTCTAGGCTCAGAGCCTGAGCAATTGCCAGCTAGTAATAAATAGATGTCAGGTTAAGGATTTACAACCAGTGGGGGGGGGGGACACGGACAGAACCTGGCAGTATCAGTGAAAAAGAAGAATCACATGAATTTTTTCCTCCCCAAACACCATCTAAAAAATAATTGTATCTTCTTTCTTTCACTCTTCCAGATGTGTAGACTTCCTTTAAAACAGATTGCATATCTATGAGAAAAGGAACAATTGAAGCATTTTATCAAAAGCTTCTAAAGAAATCAAATATTGGGTCATAACAAGTAGGCACCTGATGCTTTTCTTGCCAAAAGTCTGTTTCATCTACTCACGCACCATTAGTCTTAGATCTAATTCCATTTGTTTCCAGGGCAGATAAATCTCATACCAACTTCTGATGTGAAAATTCTGTGGCATCCTAACTCAAAAGAAATGTTTATCTATGTTCTTCGGATTGTAAAAATATGGTGGGTGCTCATGAATGCCTTCTTTGTTGCCCACAAGGTTGGCAACTACTCAGATCCTGGGCACTGTGGAACAGGTTTTCATTGAGGATATCCCTCTACTTTGCTCCATTCAGCTTTCCCTCAACCCTGACCAGTTTCCCAGTGCCTGTTGCTGAAAAACATGATGATGATGATGCCACCAGTATGCTTCACTGATGGGATGGTACTGGGCAGGTGATGAGCGGTGCCTGGTTTCCTCCAAACATAACATTTAGAATTGAGGCCAAACAGTTCGATCTTGCTTTCATCAGACCAGAGAATCTTGTTCCTCACAGTCTGAGAGTCCTTCAGGTGCTTTTTTTTTGCAAAATCCAAGCATGCTTTCATGTGTTTTGCACTGAAGAGAGGCTTCCGTCTAGCCACTCTGCCATAAAGTTCAGATCAGTGGAGGGCTGCAGTGATGGTTGTCCTTCTGGAACTCTGTCCCATCTCCACACAAGATCTCTGGAGCTCAGTCAGAGTGACCATTGGGTTCTTGATCACCTCTCTTACTAAGGCCCTTGCTCAGTTTGACTGGGTGATCAGCTCTTGGAAGAATCCTGGTTGTGCCAAACCTCTTCCATTTCAGAATTATGGAGGCCACTCTGCTCTTAGGAACCTTCAGTGCAGCAGAAATTTTATTCTAGCCTTTCCAGGTCTATCCCTTGCAATAATCCTGTCTCTGAGCTCTGCAGGCACTTCCTTTGACCTCATGGCTTTTGCTCTGCCTTTCCAAATCATATCCAATCAATTTAATCTACCACAGGTGGACTCCAATCAAAGTGTAGAAACATGTCAACAATGATCAAGAGAAATGGGAGGCTGAATTTCACATATCGTTGCAAAGGGTCTGAATACTTAAGACAATATAATATTACATGTTTTTTAAATCAATTTACAGACATTTATAGAAATCTCTTTTCACTTTGTCATCATGGGGTAGTGAGTGTACATTAATGAGGAAAAAAATGAATTTCAACAACTGCAGAATCAGTCTGCAACATAACAAAATTGACAATAGTGAAGGGGGTCTGAATACTTTCTGAATATACTGCATATATACTCATTCATTCATTCATTCATTCATTCATTCATTCATTCATTCAATTAAAATAAAATGGATATACAATGAAATTGGTATACTTGCCAGTCTCTAATATTATTTTTACCTACAATAACATCTGTCTATTGGAACTAGTCCCATAGATGGTTTTAGAAATAAAATAATAAATTGTGAATGACTTCAGCCCAGTGCTTGTACTGCTCATAAAGGAAGTCAAAGGTAGAAAGGTGATAGAAGACATACGAAGAAACTAGAGGAGGTCATGTGAAGAAATCTCCATCTTTATTTTGGGATGACTGGACTTTTTAATGACACATTATCAACATGACAGTCATTTTGCAAAATGGCAAACTGTCACTTTAGTAGGAGCCACAGTGTGAGAACACAGAGAATATAGCTTTGTTTGCTGTGTTATAGATAGAGAAGAGTGTGTTAAGAAGATATGGAGGATTAGAGGAAGGTAGTAGGAAGATTTCATTGACAGTAAGTGTGGGAAGATGCAATAGAAAGCACTGATTGATATGAGGCATTTTGAGGAGGCTGGAAAAGTTACTGGAGAAACATTACACATAAGTAACTGTCACAGGTGGTTCATAAACTCACGCCTCACTCACCTGACAGATTACTGTAAATGACTTTATATGGGACTGCACCTGAAGACTTTGTGAAAGCTACATCTGTCCAGAATGCATTGCCTCATTATAGCAATAGCAATAGAACTTAAAATTATATAACATTCCATGTTGCTTTCCAACACTCTGAATGGTTTACAAATGTCAGCATATTGCTTCAACAATCTGAATCATCAATTTACCGACCTCAAAAGGATGAAAGGCTGAATCAACCTTGCGTCTATTAGGATCGAGTTCCAGACTGCGGACAGAATTAGCCTGCAATACTGCACTCCAACCTCCATGCCACCAGGGTTCCTGGCATTTGAAACCAATGTTTTGCAAGTTAGATTGATAACTGGCTGGTTTCTGAGTTCAAGATCCTTTTTATCACTAATAAACCCCTGCCTGGCATAGGACTCAACAAATGAGGTGTTTTGGGCTATCTGGTAAAATCAAGCAGAATGGGTCCCATTAATCAAGCAGGGGCAGCCAGTTGACCCAAGAAATGTGCCTTGGCACCTGCCCTCCGAAATGATGTCACCCTAGAGATGTAGGCAACTCCCACCTAATTATATTCAGGAAGTTATTAAAGACCTGGTCATTCTTTCAAACTTTGGGGCAGGGTGAAGGTTGAGCCTCTGCTGGATATTTGCTACAAGAGATATATAATCAAACCATAAATTTAGTCAGCACCTTAGAATGCTCTGTTCAGATTTTAAAAAGTCAAGGTAGAATCAAGATAAGAAATGTGCACACCTTGTCAGAAAAAGCAGTTTAGGTATTAGGGACTTAACTATTGTTCATTAGTGTTAACTATATTTTTGAGCTGTCTTTCGTCTTTGTGTAACCAAGACATTTTATAAAAATATGATGAAATATGCCCTACACAGCATAATAAGAAAGAATGCAAAACTAAAAAAAACCTATCTGATCAAATTTAACCAATAAAATTTTCTAGTGAACTAAAAACATGTTTTTTTTTCTGGCATTCCAATGTAAAAGCCTTAATTGTGTCAGGTGTCTTACAGGTCAACAGGTAGAAAATACTGTCTCTGTGTAGCACAGACACACAGAAGAAAATTGTATGAAGGACTAAGTGTTTCCTCTAGAAGAAGAAACTTATCCATATTAGGAGCCAGGAATAGACTTTGAGAAACTATAACTTAAAGTTGCAAGGCTGGCTGTTAATGCTTTTAAAAACTGTTCAGAAAGAAACTCAGTTAAAGTACCAAGCATCCAACAGCAGGAAACCATAGCAACCCATTCTAAGTTATGCCATTATTTTCATTTTTTCACCCTACACATGGGTGATACAAAAGTGCAAGGTAGTCCAAAGTGTACTTTAGTTTCAAGAGCAATTTTACAAGTGCAATTTATAAACAGAGTCAAAGCCCAGCTTCCAAAATCCAAGCTATTCCTCTTTTCCCAAGTGGTTTTCAGATATAGTATAGTATATACTATATAGTATATAGTATAGTAGTCTACACATCATCTAAGGATACTGAGAAGTTATCCAATGCATAGTAGGATAGTTTGGGAAAACTGCAATAATTCCCTCAGAAAGCTGATGCTATAAATGAACTTCCACGTTCTACATAAGTGATTCTTCCTCTTGATTCTTTCAAGAGCGATGCAGTGGGATAGTGTGTACACTGCTAATTGCATTTGATGATATACAGTGACTTTGCATTTTTAATATTATTTGAGAAAAATATTTATAGCCCTAAGGATATTATTTCAAGAGCTAGGGGCCTGGTTTTCCACCCCATTAGTTTGGCATGGAATCAATGGAGTGAAACCAAGAATTAAAAAGCAAACAAAGAAAGAAACAGAATTGGTGTGTGTTTGTGTGTGTGTGTTCCGTATGCATGGTGCGTATAAATCAAGTCCTGTTTTCCTAGGAAGGTGTCTGCAAAAAGTAACCCTTTGTAAGCAGTGCGTTGTTAAATTTGTACACTGAATATTAACAATTCCAGAGAGACAAAAGGATATGTATATAATTATCATTTTAAACGCTCTCAATAAAAAGTTAAAACTGTGTAGCAGAGGCTATCATACGTTTTGGGCTTAGATGAATTGCTGTATTTGATAAGGAAATCAATAGAAGGCCAAAAAAACAAAATCCATGAAATAAATATAGGAACCTGATAATTACCTGGGACCCAATTAATATCGGAATTGTTGCCATTACTCTCGGAGGAAAACCATTTCATCAAGCACACAGGTGTACTTTTCAACAGCGGATCTGCCTGATGAAAGATAGCAAGAATTTCAATGACACCTTGAGGGATCTTATGAATAAAATATCAAAAAATGGACCTTTTCTTTGTATGTGGAGATTGTAATGCAAAAATTGAAACAGGTTTATAACATATCCAAGGTAAGATATGTGCTATCTTATATTTAGGCAGCCAGACATTCCCAAGTCAAAAGTTTTAAATAATAAGGTTCTTTTGGATAAACTTAGCTTCCCTCAGAATTCTACCCTTACTACGCACTCTGGCAGGCTTTCAAAGACACATAGCCCTTTTCGGGGTTTGATAAGGCAATAGCTACACATTTCAGAAAATGCAACAAGTCATTGTGTGGTAAAATTCTGAAGCTCTGTTTGAAAGTCTGGTTAATCAACCCAGAGGATCATTTTGAATTTTCTCTCAGTCGTTCACAGCTCCAACTATGCCTCTAATCAAGTTCATTCCTTTTCTGAGCAACACTATTATGCCAAAAAGAAAATGAGGCAGACCGTGGTAACTATAAGCTATGACATGAGTGCAGGTTATATTAACATCAGCTTGTATCAAAAAAGTCTAAGGTGTCTTTCCTGAAAAAAATACAGTAATCTCCTGGTTAAAGTATAGTAACGTCTCCTATACTTTAGTTAAAATCAGAAATAAATCTCTTGATTATCTTTTCTGATCATCACAAAAGGATGATAAACTCTTGTGAAATTGTGATATTTCAATTTCCTATTTCGTTTTGTATATCCAGGTAGTTCTCGAATTAGTGACTGTTCAAAATAACAACTGCACTTAAAAAGTGATTTATGACCATTTTTCATACTTATGACCATTGTTGTTCCTTGTGGTAATGTGATCGAAATTTGGACGCTTGGCAACTGGCATGTATTTATGATGGTTGCAGTGTCCAGCATCACCTTTTGTGACCTTCTGACAAGCAAAGTCAATGGGGAAGCCAGATTCATTTAACAACCGGGTTACTGATTTATCAACTAGTGATTCACTTAACAACTGAGGCAAGAAAAGTCGTAAAATGGGGCAAAGCTTATTTAACAACTGTCTATCGATTGAAATTTTGGATTCAATTGTCATAATTTGAGAACTACCTGTATGTATGTATGTATGTATGTATGTGTGTGTGTATACACACAGACACACAGACACACAGACACACAGACACACAGACACACAGACACACAGACACACACACACACACACACACACACACACACACACATATATATATATATATATATATATATATATATATACACACACACACACACACACCTACATGTGTGTGTGTGTGTGTGTGTGTGTGTGTGTGTGTGTGTAGATATATATAGAGAGAGGAGAGACAAAGAGAGACAGAGACAGAAACAGAGAGAAAGTGAGAGAGGGAAAGATCAGAGAGAAAGAGACTATATGAATAGTCATTCTGTTTATTTAACATACACTTAAATTGCACTTCCTATTCTTGTTTGTACTTTCCGATTTTATTTCTTCCTTCCTTCCCTGCTTTTCATTTACTCTGTACAGAGTACACACCTAGCATACATTCCTGCCAATTTATAACATGTCAAACATCTGATGCATTGCACTCCAGTCCATGAAAACATATGCTATAATAAATGTGTTAATTTTGAAGGTGTCAGCAGATGGTTAGTTGCTTGGCCTCAACCAATTTTTCTGCCCTTCCCTCTCATCTCCACACTGATCATCAGGAAAGCATCCCAATCAGTAAAACATCAGCATTCTTTTATTATATCTCTTCTGCCTACCTTCATGAACATTTACGTACACACAGACACACACAGAGAGAGACAGATACACACAGAGACATACAAACTGCACATCTTATGCAATGGTTGGAATATCCTTATCAATCCCAAAATAGCTCAAATATTGAACACCATTCATCCCCAACTCTCATGGATACATTAATCAAGCCAATCCCAAGGGTCATGTGAGTAAGTTTTCAAAAAACCCAAATTATCACACATAGACAGAGGCCAGGTTTACTGTATCTACTCAGCAAGCATATTCAGGCCTGGGAATATGACCCAAGGAAGACAGGAATAATTTTCATGAATCCTGGTCACCTTCAAAAAGTAAAAGGGAGGAAAAACATGCTATTTCTTTCCACAATGTTGATGTATGAAATCTGTGCCATACAATTTCCTCCTAAAAATGTGATTGATGTAAGATGGACATGAGTCAGATTATGTGCCATGTTTTATGCCTTTTGGATTTTGCTCATGGGCAGTCTCACAGGGATGAAATTACATTCAGTTGCCTAGGCCATCTATTGAAATATCCGTATTGCCCTCCATCCAAATGGTTCTTCAATGTGCCAGTATACAGTAGCTCTGCAGAAAGGATTGGAGAATCGTTGAAGTAACTCTGTGCCTCTATTAAAGGTCCCATGCCCAGAACAAATAATTGGATTTGGGTGACCACATCATTCTGCCATTATAGGAACATAGGCAGCCAAAGCTATAAATTGTGATTTATGCACCAAGTTCCTGACCAAGGTCATGTCACTGGAACCGTCATGGTGTAAAATGTACTGAACTAAGAGCTCTTTCTTGGGAGCAAAAACAAATAGAGGGTGATTTGGAAATGAGTGAAGTTTGTATAAGTGCTGCCAGCCATCTTTGACTTCATGTTAGAAAGTCCGTGGCAGGTACGGTATCTTGGAAAAAAAAAACACACCAGAGGAAGAATAGTCATGCCATAAATACTGTGGCTGAGATGAGGGAAAAATAGAAATAGGTAGCCTGTTCTGGTTGCTGCTTATAACTATTAATTTTCTCCACAAGGATAAGATCACCATTTGGGAAGAGGGGAAAAGATGTAAGCCATTTTTCTGCTGCTTCCGCTGCTTCTAAGCCCAGGTACTTAGCAAGATAGTGTTACTCCCTCTCACTTATTTCTCTAGCGGGAAGACTCTTTAAGACATTACGCAGCCTCCTAACACACTATTGGGACTTGCAACATTTCCAGTGTATATGTTTGCTTGCTAATCTGCATCTCGTCAGTGTATGTTATGTAAGCTGTTTAGGTTCAAGGGTGTTTCACTAGCATAGCTTATTGGGGACTGCATTTTCTCCAGAGTGCATGCCCAGCTCTACATCAAAGCCTGATTGAGCAGAAAATATGTGCTAATGTTCACAGCAGTACTCTATTATGGTATAAGTATGCTTGTAAATATTCACTACATGTTATTACGCCATTTGAACCAAGAATATTGCAGGGTTAAAGGTCACCCCTAATGCTCTCTCAGGAGGCAGCCGTTTTGAATATAACCAAATGGGATAATGGTCAGGAATACCCAGAGGGGGCGATGTAGCACGTCGTAAAGAATTGTGCTGTGAGTTTTAAGTTTTCAGGACAACAAAGATGCCAACGAGATAGCTCCTACACAGTCATTATTAATGGAATGACAAGGCTATGTTAAACAGGGTGTCTTCGCTACAATAAATCTGGTCCCTCTGCCATTAGTAGTCCTTACAACTGCAAATAGCAGTTAGGTTATAACCTAACATGGCAGAATGTTATCCCCTCAATCTCTAATGTATTTTATAACACTGATAAAGTCAGGAATAGCAACGGTTTAAATCCACTTAATCTGTGAGAAGTTTAAGCATGAATTTAAAATGCAAAAAACCACTTTGATATTAGTTGGCTTAATTAGATAGAAGGGCTGTTTAGTAGTCAATGCTCCAGAAAGCATGTGTCTTCGAAAGCCAAAGGAACACACCCACACTGAGTTCCCTTTATCCCTTAGTGGTATGCGCTTAGGAATGAGCAATTTCATTAATTGCAGAGGAACATGCCATGTTACAAAATCCTAGGCCTTTGCAAGCAAAAGGCTGCATCAAAGCCCATGAGGGTACAAAGGTAGCCTCCGTCTGCAGCTGCTTAAAGTGCTATGGGTATTTCTTTGCACAAGCATCCAAAGTGTTACTCACTTTAATGTATATATAATAATTTAGTGTGTGTGTGTGTGTGTGTGTGTCTGTATCTGTGTCTGTGTGTATATGTATATGTATATAAAACACCTGCTGATTTTGGTAACTTTTACATTAGGACCAAGCTCTTTAAACTTAACTGTAGTGGATGCATATGAGAGACATAGACTACAATCCAATAGATACTGTACATATATTTCCCCACTGAAAATAAGGGGCTTCTCGATTAAGCATGCATATGGATTGCATTGTTTTGAAGCTAGAGTTTTCAATAATCATATTTTAAAAAAATATGAAAAAATGGTATGTTCCCTTTTAGAGGATAAGTAATATATTCATATTAATGCACTTTATTTATTTATGTATTCATTCATCCATCCATTCATTCATCACATGTATGTAACAATCTATCTTAACAAATTTACTCTAGACAGCTTACTATAAAAAAAGGCCACACACACAGACCATAAGGTGAAATAAACATTAAAAATTATGTCATAATAAAAGCATTATTACTTAAAAACATGGTGTGAACACATTTTTGATGTTGCATGCATTATAGCCATGTCACCAAGAGTTTACTCTTGCCTATGAAAAGGTATTTCAGTCCACATTGGACTTGGTCATCCTAATTGGTTGCAATTACTATGAAAAAGAAAGTTTATATCTTGTGACATTGGTTTATGGCAAAGAGGTGATAAAGTTGTCCTTAGTCTGAACTACAATGGCATAATTGATTCTGTTGATATTGCCTTGGTGATGTTATCATTTGCAGCCATGGATGCAATAAAAATATTTCAAATTAGAACCACAAAACCCAGCTCTGTGTGATATAAACTGGAATAAGCTTCCTACCTGGTTCAGTCATGGGAAAACATCACTGCTGTAATACATATACTGTAGATTTAGTCACTATGGACAAACCTTGATTCATATTATACATCTACTTTTCCCAGTCCAGTGTCCTCCATACATATTGCAATTTCAATTCCTGTAATTTCCAGTCTGTAAGGCTGTTTTACACACTGTGTCCTAAATATGTAATGATGTCTTCTTCAAGGAAGACAGAGTATTAATTCTCTGCTTAATATGCTTCACCTTCATCTTTGCAAATCCACTTCTACATCAAGAGAGTCTAAATGAACTTCTTAAATAAACAGAACTGCATAATTGGCTAGAATATACAGACATTATTTGTGAGGTTTCACGAAGAGATCGGTCTTGAGAGTATATGAACACAGCTTCAGCTCAATAAGAAGGCTGTGCGGAGAGAGTAATTCTATTGACTCTTCATAATAAGAGAGGGACAAAAGAGAGTTTTGTCCCCATACATAATAATGGATATATGATATAGCTTCACCATTAAAAACAACACAGTTTTTCTATTAGGATGATGAATACCTAGTAAAGTATTCCCCCCCCAAAAAAGTTATTTTAATTGGACCAATGGGATTCAATCTTTGATTTCTAAACAAGCATACCTTTATATCTGGGAAAATATTTCACAAATTAGATGATAGCAGCCTCATGGCCTAGCAGCCGAAACCTTAGTAGCAGTACGGGAAATTAGCACTGGCTGAGGTAAGACAAGTATTGTTTGCTTTATAGCAGGGGTGTCAAACTGCCGGCCCGCGGGCTGGATGCATCACATGGAAGCCGCACCCACTCCGATACGTCACACAACGTCACGTGACGTTGCAAGTTTGACATGGCTGCTTTATAGCAATCACCTGGTGGCAGAAGGCTACATTTCAGCCAATAAATAAGGCATCTGCAGTCTGAGTGACTTCGCCATTGAAAAAGAATCTACGTATGAATCAATCTGCCACACTTGTAGAAAGTCTAATAAAAGATTCTGAGAAATGTCGTAGGTTGCAAAATTAATTTATGTAGGATTCAAGCCAGATCACTGGCCTTACTATCTGTTCAGATGACTCAAAATACAGCATAAATATTTGCACATACTTCAGCAGATCAATAATGGTGTTAAATTTCAAGAAAGTTTACCATTACTTAAATTGCTCTAGTGAACTTCTAAAGGAATCTTGGGCTTTCCCAGACAAAGCACTCCAAACTATTGTGAGAAAGCATTTCTGTATCCATGGAAATACCTGGAATTAACTCCAAGATCAAGAAATAAACACTCCGTGCATCTCTTGCCATCAAATAAAGGCCTCTGCAACTGATGCAATAAAGATGTCTAAGGTCCAAAAACAACAGTGTTAACAATAACACTCTCTAGCATTCCAACAACAAAGAAATGCCCCCAAGGGATTCAAATTAAATGCTCAAGGTAGAAAATAAGGTAGAAAAACAGGCATCTTCTTTGGAAGAGACCTTTAGAGAAAACACAGGGATGATTCATATCAACACATATTGATATGAATAACCTCTTCATCACCGAAGCTGTGATGTTAGATGGCTCCTGTTTCCTTATAGAATCTGACTATTCACGAATACTTTTCAAGGATCTTGCAGAGGCTGAGGATGATGACCCAAAGGAGATAATTAGACAAGATTCATTGACAAGACCAAAGCATTTTTAAAGTTTGGAAGTGGCTCAGATAGACACTTCTCTAATTCACTGAACTATAAGATGCAGAAGGTAAAGCAAATTCAGACTTGCCAGATTATTACAGCCAATCTTAATAAAAGTAATTGTAAACATCTTGTGAATTGATTTCATGATCTGGTCTATGTAGTTAGATTGACATATCTGAACCAGAATATGAATAATCAAGATTGAGCCCATTACTGTATATTTTAGAGGTCATCCTATGGATTTATCAAAAGGCTTAGGATAGCTGGAAATAAATAAATCCATTATGCCTCCTCTTGTATCCTGGATCTCTGAAAAGAGTGGTATTTTCAAAGGAAACATGAGAAAGGAATCTCTAATAGAACTATGCACATGGAACTCTGAATGAAAAAATGAGGGTCATGTTCTCAAATCAGTAAGCAGGGACCTATTTTCTGAACTAAGCACAATTTATTAAACTATTGATACTGTGTGTCGTTTCCCCCCCCTCCTTCCTTAAATTATGAATGTATTTATTTTAACTATTTGTATCTTGTCTTTCTAGTTCAAAATCTTCCTGTAGTTGACTAGTCCTCACAAGTAAATATAAGATATTAATTAGTGAAATCAGCAATGAAGTGAATATCATAGTAACATTAACAGTACAAGAATGCAGAAAAATTAGCCCAACTGAAATCTGTTTAACCCTTGGAACTTCTATCTATCTATCTATCTATCTATCTATCTATCTATCTATCTATCTATCTTTTCTTCTGGTGCACATATTTGAGTTGGCAGGTCAATTCACTCAATGTCACAAACAACAGTTTCCTCACTTCTATAATGTTTTTTTTCCTAAAAACTGTTCTCTGGGTATAGTTGCAGGTTAGCTGCTGCAGCTAATGGACCATTATTTGATCCAGCAAGGGGCCTGAAATGCTTTTGTTCATATTTTAACCTGATTTACTGGTTAATTTGCAGTCATTACACAGTGTTTGCATATGACTTGAATATTGGCAAATGGAAGCTAGAGTCATTGGACTTGGTCTTGACTCAGCAAAGTCCTCCTTAAGTAATTAAACAAAGTGCTCAAGATAATTGAAGAGATTAAAGCCTCATCCTTCTGTAAATTAAAAATCCACTGGTGAACCCAGGAATCCTAATTCTGAAAAATAAAGCATAAAGGCTGAACTCAGTCAACTCCTGTGTTAAATGATGTCCTGTGGCTAGAACGCAGCATGGATCACTGTACATTCAACCCACAGCTGTTGAATGCAGTGGGTTTAATTCAACTCCCTTTTCCTAGTCATTAATCTAGAGGGCAAATCGCACACCAAAAATTTGTTTCTAGCCTTGAATTGCCTTAACCGGGCATAACTGGCACCTGACATATCAGACCTTTACTGTTGACTTAAAGCTTATTCAAGCTCTCCCTGTCAAGCTCCCCTTTCCCCAAGATGCTGCATATGTAAATGGGATTTCTGTATCCTTAGTCATGTTTACTTCAAATAGGCAAAGCTCATCCATTATTAGGTATTGCTATATCACTTAGAAACATGTCCCAAATGCTGGCAGTAAGTCTCAATGACTTATGCAGATGTACAGTATATATATCGCATTCAGTATTATAGACCAACTTAATAACTAAAAAGCCACTGGCTACAAAAAAAACACAACAGTGAACAAAATGAACCTTTAAAAGTTAATGACTTAAGGGTGCTTTTATAGTTGTAAAAAAGTATGTTAGGGGCTTACCCTATTTGTCATTAACACATATTCTGAAGGCTTGGCTAATATAATGTGACACAAAATTAGTCAAACACAATTCATGCAATATTGTTTAATTTTACTCCTCATTTAACTTGGTTTTAAGCAAAATCATTATGCCACATGATAGCGTTGACATGAACAAGAAATATTTTATAATAGTCTCTGCATTTAGAAATGAGTTATTAGAAGCTGCATGCCGAACACATTCTTAACTATGAAAACTATAAAGCTAATAGCTTAATCATATTTTGACAACATCTGCATAGTTTATGCATTATTTACAAGAAAGATATAAAAATGAAACCACTGTACTTCTCACGCCATACTTCACAGTCATAGTTAACTGGTTAAAGATATAACACATTTATCTTCCAGAGCTTTATATTTGCATAGGAACATTTGCATATCATGTTGCAATGTGATCTTGTATAATTTAATCTTAGCGCTTTACTTCCAATCTGCATGGTATATTCATTAAAAAAATAATGTTAAAAGTAAGTCAGCTAGATGCATGTGCTTCAATAATCATTTGTATGAGAACCATGGAAAAATAAAGAGTGGATAAGGAAAATGCTTACATGAATTAATTCCGAATTTTCTGCATTTTATTTTAAATTTTAATAACATTAAAGCCATTTGTTAGGCATATCAGTTTTATGGACTTTCACTTTAAGCTGTCATTTAAATAATTTGAAATAAGGTTAACTAATCTTGCCTGCATTTGGAAGCTAAGCAAGGTCACATCTGCTCATACTTGGACAGGAAACTACTTGGGAATGCCTGGACTGTAGGCTAACACTGGGAAATCCAAAATCATCTTATAAATCAGGGGTGTCAGACTCAATTTCATTGAGGGCCGCATCAGCATTGCGGTTGCCCTCAGAGGGCTGGGTGGGTATGGCCAGGGTGGGCATGGCCTGCTGGGTGGGCGTGGCTAGCGTGCGTATGGCCTACTGGGTGGGCGTGGCCAGCTCTACATCGTTCGCATCAAGGGTGCCTATGGGGGCCTGGGCAGGAGTGGGACAGATCTGAGGGTCTCTGGCAGGAGGAGGGTCTCTGGGCCAGGGCCAGGGCCAAGGCAGAGGGGGCCGTTCCCTCACTGTTTCCAGGGTGGCTTCACGGGCCGTATGACACCACTTCGCGGGCCGGATCTGGCCCCCGGGCCTTGTGTTTGACATGTCTGTTATAAATAGACCATGGCAAACCATTTCTCTAGAGCAGTGTTTTCTCAACCTTGGCAACTTTAAGACACGTGGTCTTCAAGTCCCAGTATTGGGAGTTGGAGTTCACATGTTTTAAAGTTGCCAAGGTTGAGAAACACTGCTTAGAGAAAATTTCATAGAGAATATTTATATTTTAACTAGCAGTTGCAAACTCCAATTGTATGACACCTTCTCATTGGAAGTACTGTTAATATAATGCTTGAATTGAGTTTACAAAATTGCAGAATGAATATTGCTTTAAGCATTCGGACAAAGATAAACTAAATGTCTACAGTTATGACATGTGACACTTAAGCTTTAATTTAAATGGGAGTAGTAAAGCTTCCTGGAATATTTACCCAAGTACAGTCCCCTAACCGTTTTTCCATCCTTGGTTGCTGCATTAGCTTTGTGAAGCATGATAACACCAGGAACAAGAAAAGGATATCTGATTCAATTTGGATTTGCCTCTGATAATTTCAGGAATGAATCAGAGATTGTTGCTTGATGTCAAGCAATAATGGTTAACTTATCTGCCCAGTTAAATTCATCTTATTGCCACTCGAAAAATTAGTGAATTCGCTTTCTTTTCCTATTGTCTCAAAGAATTCTGTGTGCATACAGTAATTGGTTTTTCTCTCCCGTTTCACTGGGAAACGCAGAGTGTTGAAATTTCTCTGACCCACAAATGACCCTGTTTTGACCTCAAAGGACTACTTTGTCTTTTCAGCCTCACTGGTGTGCCTCCTGGGCATAGTCGAAATTGTATCTGGTGATTCCATGATGTGGCCAACTATCTACTAAGGATTGAACTAACAGCACTATGTTCAATTAATTCTGGGAACACGGGATGCCTTGAAAGACAATCCCAGGTGAAGAATGATTTTTCTCCCTCTCCAGATTCCAACAGACCATCCATCCTTAATAAATACTAATCTTTCAAATGCACAAAAACATGCAAAAGACATGCAAATAAAAATACGTTAAGGTGGGATTCTACCTAGCGTAATTTAGACATTGGGAACAAATGGAGGCAGCCTATTTCCCAGGTGCCCTTAGTAAATAGTGATTTGGGAATGAAATTGCAAAAAAAAAGAAAGAAAGAAAAAGAAAAGACCAAAGTAAATAGTAGCAGGGCAAATGTGCTGAACGGCAGAGCCAATGTACGTGCTAAGAAATGCTGTATTGAACTTTTAGTTATTTGTTATATTATCTGCACTCCTACAATGTTTGGCTGAGATTGCTCTTGTAAAGGTCCTTACTGAGGTAAATAAAACTGTAGAACCTTAGAAACATTGTATTATTACGGCCGCCAAGCTAAGGTGTACAGTACAGGAAATATCTCTCTGAGGAATAAATTACATGTGATGGGGGCCAAAAGAATACAGCTCCTGTTTCAAGAAGTCTTCTAGGCAAAAGCAGAAATTTGGCAGTTTTAGCATTGCTTTCAAGACAATACACATACACCAAAAACATTATTCTTCACAGAGGACCCAAGAGACTTTCCCAATCATCTGGATGCTCAAAGTTATTCCATAACCTCAGATTCTACACAGATCTTCTTTATTAATTTTAATTTGTCATCAATAACCTGACAGGCTCTCTTCGGCAAGAAATACTGCATTAACTGTTTCACTCATTGTGGCAGCTATTAAAAATGTGATAATGATTAGCAGTAATGAGGTCAAATAGAATAATGTGAGTATACTTTGCTACTAGCAAAATATAACACAAGAGGATTTATTATGTTCACTTGCTGAAATGTAATTTAAGAACAGGATATTGCCACCTGCAATGGAGTCTCATAGAGTTATCCAGATCATTTTGCCATGTCCTGCTAATATGTTTAATTTGCTTCTACATATATTACTGTCCCTTGCATTTTAAATAATTTAAATAGCTATTGCTACGAACTTAATGTAAACATGAAGATATAAAGAAATCCTTTAGATGATCATCAATTCAGACAATAGTAGGGTATAAAAGCTCACTGTATCTACCAAAACGCAACCATACATTATACTATGACTTTTTGATTAAAAGTTTAATTTTCCTACCTTAAAATGAATTCAACCCCCGCCCCTTTCATTTCCAAGGTAAATAGTTTACATTTTTCCTGAAACTGCAATCCAAAGCATATTTGAATAGGTAAGGCTGTTTTGAAGGATATATGTAATGGTTCAATAAGAAGTTATTAAATAAATAATTGAAGGATTCTGCTATGTGCAGAGTGAATAAACTTAGTTTTTTAAACTAAGCATAACCCCAATGGATATTGTAGGGTGACACAGGAGAAGAGCAGGCAGTGCTCAGCAGGGCAGAGTCAAATGAGTAATCAGTTTAGAGTCTTTATGTTGCCACAAATAATCCAAGTCCAGCCCTCTTGAATTCTATTAACCCTTATCTGGTACAAATTCATATCTGAACTTTAATTGACTAGATTCTTGGGCATGGACTTGAACAATAAATCTTTCTGAACTGCAACTTAATATATGGTTTAGATACTTTGCACCTGACAGGTGTGTTTTACATCTATACATTCAATAGCATACATAGCCCTTATAGTATTTAGGTCCATAGTAGTGCACTCTTAATTATATGACTTTGCATAACTTTTCCTCTGCCCAAGCTGTCCATCTCAACAAGTTTTTGTTTTTGTTTTTTTGATGAACTAGAGCAGACGTGTCAAACTCGCAATGTCACGTGATGTCACGCAACGTATCGGGACGGTTTTGCCATTGCCAGCAATGGGGTGGGCGCAGCTTCCGCATGACGCATATGGCCCGCGGACCAGCAGTTTGACACCCCTGAACTAGAGAATCAGTTTGTTTCTCATAATGGAAGGTAAAGCTGATTTATACTTTAGAGTAGTTTTTAAATGGGAAGAGATTGTTTAGGATCAGGAAAACTTTTTGTAGGGAGATTAATAGCTGGGACTAGGTATCCCTATAGCACCTATTGCATCTAGTATGGCTCTTCATTGCAAAAAAAAAACCCCACATAAACCATAGCCCATATGTTTTTCACAGGTTCTTATGCTTGGACAAAATCTGTATATTGAGTATAGAATCTGTATATTGAGAATAGAAATAGTTATAGTTATACTATAGTGCATATAGATATATATGAGAGCTTTTTATTTCCATAAACCATACACTTTAGAAATACTCTCCTTCAGATTTCTTTGCCAGTATAGTCATGTTTTGAAAGGTACCCTTCTAAAATTTATTTGACTTGCTTTCAGTTAAAAGTTGAGGCCCAACTGCCAACATTACTTCTCAGCCTATTACTATAAATACAACTATTCAGAAGTTCAAACATAGTGAATGAGAGTAGATGTATATGTGGTTAAGCTATTTTCTCCAAAATAAGCCCATACTCCATTCAGTTCATGTAAGTGAAGATCTTCGATGACAAACTAACCATGAATCAGGAAGTAATGGAGTGCTTAAAAAGTTAATGCTCCAGATCTCAACCAGAAGTACTGTTGTATTCTGCATTGATCAGAATTTGCTTCAGCATTGTACCAAGTTCTGACCCATACAGTTTAAGGAGGATATCAGTTAAGGCTGTGAAAAATTTAGAAAGGCTTCTAAAAACAAAATGAATAATGCCTCAAAGTCTCATCTGGCAATTCTATTAGCTGGAAAGATTTCTTCCATGTGTTGCACATACCCGATATATGCTTCTACTTACTAAATGGCCTCTTCTAACTATTAGGACTTCAGGAATCCACAAGGAGGAAAATAATTTGGCTTCCAAGGTACAGCCAACTGGAATGGAGCAAAGGATGGCAACAAAAATTTTCAAATATGAAGACAAAGAATTTCAACTAAGCATTATTAAATGTTTTCAAATGGTTTTACCTGTCTAAAATGGAGGGGGTTATTTTTCATTTTAAAAAAATAATCAAATGTCGTATGCCCGTCTTTTGAGAATGCCATAGATATCCTGTAGTGCCAAACAAAGCCGTTGTTGAAGTTTAAGGTCATTTCCATGGCTATGTTCATATATTATATTAACAGCTTTGCTTAATTAGATTTAGTAAATAAAATATAATTGGATTGATTTGCATAATATGCTATGATGTAAAGAAATGGTTTAGAAACAACAGTGATGGATTCAAGCATGGTACTGGATTACAGGGAAGCAAGCCACATCTTAGACCAGTGTATGTGACCTCTTTTTTTGAGTTTGTAATATTACATAAACAGAGATCCTTTTCTCAAAAATAATGTAACCTACAGATGAATTTGACATATTGACTGCTCATTTCAAGACATATTGACATATTGACTGCTCATTTCATTAGAGTAGAGAATTCTCTTACATTATGTTCAGATTTGGCTTTTGTACCCCTTTCTTTGCTGAACGAACTATCAGTCTTGAAAATTTGAGTAAGGATATGGTATGATAGTAAATCCTAATTATCCTAATAAAGATGGATATTTTACATAGAAAGCTATCTTATCCAGTTCTGACTGAAAGAAACATTGTTATTAAAATTTATCTAGTAGAATAAAAGCTGAAGCAAAAGATGATTTTTAGTAGATCCTGGAGAGCCAAACCTAGTATTATAGTTGTGCTGATGATGATCTTATGTTCTAATGACTTTATGCATGTGAAGAAGCTTATCAAATGGATCTCCATAGAAGTAGTGCTATTATAGATGGTCACACAGTCAGCCATATATTTAGACTGGATTTGGCATTTTTGTCCACCTATTCAGTCCTTTCCAAGGACTTGGGATAGGCAGATATTATTGTTTAATGATATTAAAGGTATTGTTACAAGATGTAATCCGTTCCAAGTATAAAGTTGCCTTTTGCAAATGAATGATAGTGATTTTGTTAATGTTGATAAAGTTCAAGTGGGGCTCCAGATGGCTTGGGTTTGCACCCAAGGCACTTTTTTGCAATGTCCACTATCTAGACATTTTTGTCTTTCTTATTGAGAGTCGTTAAGTCTGGATTGCTATGTTGTAAATGCTTATCTGAATTTAAAAGTCGCAGAGCACTGTTGCATCTTCATTTTTTATTACTTTGTCTATTTTGTGGTTCCACCATTTCTTGGTTGTAGGCAAGTGGTATTTCTTGCAAATATTCAATGCAGCATTGTTGAAACTTTGTCATGCTATTATTTGTCATTAGTCCATGATCTTGAATGCTCTGCAGCAGTTAACTAGACAGTCCACTGTTGTTGTTGTTGTTGTTGTTGTTGTTGTTGTTATCTTCTTTGCAGAGGTAATATCTGCTCTCTATTGCTGTCTTCTCAATTCTGGTTTTTGTTTTTTGTTTTTAAGGTTTCGTCTTGTGCAGCTAGAATTATTTCTTTCTTCAAATTTCTTGCTCTTATCCACTGCCCGGTCTTGTTATCTGCTTTCCAGCTTTTTTTTTTTTTTAGAAATGTATTGCCCATGTTATGCTTTGCCTTACCATGTTTGTTTTCTATCCTTTATTTGGTCTTTCTTATTGACCAGTTTGTCTCTTTAATATTTAGTAAACCTTCATGATGTACTAGCTTCAGTGCATGTTCTTCATTGTCCTTCAGATCTCCTCCTCCTCCTCCTCCTCCTCCTCCTCCTCCTCCTCCTCCTCCTCCTCCTCTTCTTCTTCTTCTTCTTCTTCTTCTTCTTCTTCTTCTTCTTCTTCTTCTTCTTCTTCTTCTTCTTCTTCTTCTTCTTCTTCTTCTTCTTCTTCTTCTTCTTCTTCTTCTTCTTCTTTGTATTTCATTCTGTGTATCAAGCAGGCCCAAATTTCTTTTGGCCTCCATGAAACAATCTAAAAATATGCCATTATTGAAAGATTTTACTGAAAAGATTTTTAAAAATCTTTGCTCTCTACCTTTTACAAATCTCATTGGATACCTCCAAAGTACAAAGCTCAAAGTATCTTCTCTTATGCAACTCAAACAATTCTATGAATTGGGAGTGCATATAGATGAGAATGTTAAATCATATTCAAACTATATACAGAGCATGTGCTGTATTGTGATTTCTTTCTATTTTCCCCAGCAAAACAATGGCTGGAGTTACTTTGCTTGAGGAAATCCCAAGGGAGTTGGGTTGCTTAAGCCTCTTTTGTATTTCTGTAAACAAGTAACAGCCTTCCAAGCCTGCTGTTCATGTGATGTAACAACAACTCACGACTTTACATACTGAGCTAAATTTGAATTGATGATAGGTACAATGTTTGTAATTCTACATCAAGCGGCACTTGTGTCTGGCATTTATTTGTGCTGTTATTCTGGCAGGTTCTTCCACAGAGTCTTCTCATCTGATATGTCAAGTCTACAATCAAAGCAGAATAGTGAATTCACTTTTACAGTTAGGAGAGCTGAATGCTATTACCCATGTATTTGTCACAACCCGCAGATCCCAGTCTGTAATCTGCCATCTGGATAGATGCTACAAAGTTAAGAGGCAGGGACATGCATTTCTCAGTAACTACCTGCTGTCAGCTGTTATTTTAAGGATCCTGTGATTTTCTTTTATTTTGACTAGGGGGAAAAACAAGGCAGCTCTGGTAATAAAAAGGCATATCAACTAGTCACTTTCTGGCAGATTTGTCACTGGTGCAGATAGAAACAAGGGTTTTTGTAGTTGTTAGCAAATATATACACTAGAATCTAATACTGAAAATCTACAATGGTGTTTCAAAACAATTAAAAGAAGGTTGATGTGAAAAAATACACATTAATACACATACACTGCAGCTTATCATTCATATATATACTATGCCCACTATGTTAAAAAAACACTATATGAAAAGCCAATGTGGTGTAGTATTTAAGGTACTGGACTAGGAGTAAGGAGTTCCAGTTTCTAGCTCTTCCTTAGTCAAGGAAGTTGGCTAGGTGACATTGGACCAGTCACTCTAACATAGCCCTAAACTGGGAAGATGAAAAATATCTGTCAATTAACCTGTACTAGATCGACATGTCAGATTACAGTCTGTAATCTTCACTGACAAAGCTTTCATCCCACAGTAGATTGATTTTCTATCATTTATCTGTCTGTCTGTCTGTCTGTCTGTCTGTCTGTCTGTCTGTCTGTCTGTCTGTCATCCAGGTCGTAGTTATCCCAAAGGTGATTTTTCAGGACGCAATTGGACTTCCTTATTTTTCTTTGAAAAAGTTTCACTTCTCATTCAAGAAGCTTCTTCAGTTCTGAATGGATGGTGGAGAATGGAAGGATTTATACTCTTTGCTTTCTGCAAGGAGTATAAATCCTTCTATTCCCCACCATCCAGTCAGAGCTGAAGAGGCTTCTTGAATGAGAAGTGAAACATCTTCAAAGAAAAACAAGAAAGTCCAGTTGCTCCTACAAAAGCACCTTTGGAATGTCTGTCTGTCTGTCTGTCTGTCTGTCTATCTATATATCATCTATCTATAATAAATGTCTATCTATCTATCTATCTATCTATCTATCTATCTATCTATCTATCTATCTATCTATCTATAATAAATGTATATAAATATTTAAATTTTGATGTCAGGAGTGCTAAGGTGCTAATATGAGATCAGCATACTCTCTGTTTCTCTGGATTTACTGGAGAGTCAGGCAAGGGCAGGTAGCCATAGCATTGAATTAGTTGCATTTCTATCTTAGTCTGTCTTTCCCTCTAACAATTTGAGTTTAGACTGCTGACCAACCAAAGATAGTAAAGGATATTTTCCCTTTATTCCAGGATCTAGAAAACTGAGATATTATAGCCTATCATTTGGCTTTCTCCATTGTACTGTTTATATAAATAAATAGCTTTTGAATCAGACTCATTCAAAACCCTCAGGATTCTTCCCAAATCGAGCCAGAACTGGCCTCCAAGCATCTCTAGCATCTTCAAATCAACAATTGATTGGGACACTTCAGAACATGAGTGTAAAAATATACTGGCATTATCAATGTTGCTTTTTTCTTTGCATTTGACCAAGAAGCTAGTTGTAATGGAAAGCGTTCCTCTATCTCCTTGAGATTTTTACATATAATTAAAAAGCTACATGAATAGATGTCTATACTAGTCAGAATATGGTCATTTCACAGTCAAACTTCTAAGACAGAAAGAGGTAATAAGAGTTTTGAATTAATTATAAGAATCCTTCCTGTGGGAAAATTCTTTTGTTTTGAGTGCTTTAAAAATCTTCTTAAAAGAACCAACATGATAGGATGGGATTTTGAAGGTTGGACATTACAGGGAACAAGAAGGAACTAAAGATTGCAATTAAAGGAGAAGAATATTTAAATCTGACTTACTAATTCAGAATGAAGTAAAATACTTTAACATTGGATGTATTGAAGGATATTTGTGAACAATGGAACCAAAAGTTAACTTTAAGAATGTCTGCCTTTATAGATGGACTGTGTTTAAAAGATGTTATGAAAGAGAAACACTCAACCAAACTGAGACTGATATGAAAATGGATTTTAAAATAACAGGCTACAAGAATGATATGGAAAAGGATGTTACATTAGGTATACAAATAACTTCAGTTAATGTCTTAATAATTAAAAGGGATACACAAATAACAAATTAAAAGAATGATCTGGATAATGTCCCTATATTGGATTCACAAAAGATAAAGCTTCAGAGAATTTTATGAGAAGGGAACAAAGAAAAAAAATGAAGAGATCAAGAAGTAGAAGGAATATAAAGTTGGTTTATTTGATTAAATTTGATATCTTGTTATCTCTTATAATCCTTAATGGACTTTTGCTGATCAGGACTGAATGATAAAGCTTTAAGGATTTATAAGTAAGAGATGGGAAGTATGAGAAGAAGTAATTAGTTGTTGCATTTTAAGAGAAGTGCTAAGTTACTAAAGTATTATATCTGTTGTGATGAGCAGGGGAGTAATTTATATATTTATTTTCTTTTTCTTTATTTTATTTTTTCTTTTGTTTTCTGCCCTTTCATTTTTTCTTTTTATGCTTTTTTAATTTGTGTTAGTTTTTATCTTTTTTAATTGTAATGTTTAATAAAATTACAGTTAAATAAAAACAAATCCTGTCTGAATCCAACTGCATTTAGAAAACTGCCTGAATAAATAAGGTCATATTGTTAAATCAAATTAGATGCTAAATTAAACTCTTTCCAAGCCAAATTTTCCACCACTTATATTTTCCCAGTTGTCTTGGTGTTTTGGCATCCCCGGTTGACAGAAACTAAAAATGACAAATTAAAGATTAGATAAATACATTGCAATTTTTAAATGCAGGTCTACAACAGCAAAGTTGCTCGTAAAAATAACGCGGTAGGGAGTCTGTGTTTATTGTCTTTCTGTGACAGGTGGTAAGAATGATTTTTTTTTTATTTCTGACTGTCAGGTCCACAAAAAGAATATTCAGTAATATTCCTTATATGAATACAGGGGGAAAATCAGTTTCAAATTATCTCATAATGCTGTCATAAAGCAAATACAGCAATAGTAGTACTTAAAACCACAGAACTCTTTGGATATGTCAAGTCTTCATATCACTAATGATATTCCTTAGAAATCATGCAGAATGATGGGTCAGTATACCGGTAAGTAGCCCTATTTACAGAAAATTAAGTGTCTGTACGTGTGTGTAAAGTTCAAGAAGGCTCACTCCAGGAAGGAAAGTAATTAGCAATTGGTTTCCTTGGACAGAAAAGTTGGCGGGCCCAGCAGTAAGGGAATTGTCTAATTGTCCAGTGGCAATAATCTGGAGTGAAAATGTTGCAAGCTGTGGCCAAAGTCTCTGAGTCCAGACAGGATTTACTTAAACTAGCTAAGAGGCAAGCTTGGATGAGCACAGGACAGGAGCAGTTTAAATGATAAATGTGGATATGTCCTTTGTGTATTACTAGATTCAAATTGGACATATTTTGATAAGCAGCTTAGTCACTGAGTATACCTATTGCATATTTAGTATACTAGTGGAAATAATGCAGGCTGCAAAGCAGCCGGAGGTTGTTTATATGTACGGTTGTAAGGTATGTATAATTCTGAACTGGAAAGGAGAATCGGTACCAGGAGACATATGATATGACATTGTACCAAGTGTAGTTCAGACATTATTCGCTCTCCCGTTTTCAGTGTAACTTGTTTTAGTTATCCCATTATAAGCCTTGGCATTATTGTTTTTATAAATATAACTCTAATTATTGCAAAAATGATATAGCTAAGCAAAAATACAACATGATTTTCCTTTTTATGTTTTTCCTGTTGCAGAACTCACGGTCATAGTCATGAAGTAGAGATCAATTGATCCCTCATGGTCAAAGTACAGTGGACTCCCAGTCAAAACTTTCTGATACTCCAGATAATTATATAAACTTCTGAGACAGCAAGTGTACCAGATTTCCTGGGGCCAAAACCTTTGTAAAAGGTAAAAGCAAAACAAATAGATGGCTTTATAACTTTTAAATAAAGAAAAGTTGGTATGATTATTTGGCAGGCATTTTTCCCCCTTTTGCTATAATCACAGTTTGATGATAACTCCTGAAGAGGCTCTGAAGCCAGCAGCCCACACTACAGAAACCTCCAGAAATGGGTAAGGGAAGGAGGGAACAACGAGAAAATACTATAGACTTCCTACAGGTCTTCTGCCTGCTCCTCTACAAAAACATACCATTTTTTTCCTCCAAAAGATTATTGAGAAACCCACTTCCCTTCCAATACTGGTGAAAATTGTAACTTTCTGTGCAGCTGAACACTCTGGCAGTCTAATTAAATATTTACTTCCAATCTCTGATACAACTATTGAACTGGTCGTGAATAGTTTCTCTAGGCAAAGACATGTATCCCAGCTGCAGGCATCTGAAGAAACTCACATGGCAATTGAGTTTGCAAATTCTGAGGGGAGGATAGAGTGTGGCAACCTTGTATGAACTCTTTAGACCAAAATAGACTATCCAACAGTAGAAAGAGGGTTATATTGCATGGGGCCAGGGAAAAAGATGTAAATCAGACAGACTTGCTGAATCATGCATTTATTGGTTCACTGTGACTCAATATAATTTTTGTGCTAGGAGGGATGAGCCCAGGATATGAACTACAGAGGTTACAAAACTATTGAAGAAAGCAAACCAATGGATCATTGGAAAAACCTATATAACTAAAAGCACAAACCACCAGATTCAAATTATCCTACTTGGACATATTATGCAAAGATCTAGCTCTTTAGGGAAGGCTTTAATGTTGGGAAAGATAGAAGGAAAGGGAAGAAGAGGATGACCAGCAGCAAGGTGGATGGTCTCAGTTACAGTGGCAATAAGTGCACCATTGGGAGATCTGGGTTATGGATAGGTTATGGATAGATATCTTGGAGAAAATTTATCTATGTGGTTGATAGGACTTGACACTGAGTTGATGCTATATAATCTCTCTCTTCTCCCCTCCCCAAAGACATACAGACACACACATGCAAAAACACACACACATTCATACAAACACACACACACACACACACACACACACACACACACACGAAGAAGGGCATGGCTAGAAGAGAAGGATCAGGGGAGACATGATAACAATGTTCCAATATATTTGAACGGCTGTCACAGAGAGGAGGGGTTCGCCCTATTTTCCAAAGCACCTGAAGGCCAGACAAGGAGTAACAGATGGAAACTGATCAAGGAGAGATTCAATGTAGAGATAAGGAGAATTTTTCTAATAGTAAGAACAATCAACCAATGGAACAGATTGCCTTCAGAAGTTGTGGGAGCTTCATCACTGGACGCTTTCAAGAAGACTAGATGACCTACAAGGACCCTTACAACTCTGCTATTCTATTCTATTCTATTCTATTCTATTCTATTCTATTCTATTCTATTCTATTCTATTCTATTCTATTCTATTCTATTCTATTCTATTCTATTCTATTCTACTCTACTCTACTCTACTCTATTAAGTTGCTTCACCATACCAGAATTTGTCTAACATATCTTTGTTCCTTCATCTTACTAGCATGATTGTGGTAACAAAGAAACATCTGGTGAAGTCATGGCAGCAACCTGATGAGCCTTTTTTCTGATTTAGTAGATTAGAATATTTAATTACAGGGTAGAGGAAGCACTGATACAGTCAGCTTCAATACAACTGAAATCTGAGGCTAAATGTCTAACAAGAAAGCAATCTCTTATTTCTATTTAATTTCCTAGCACTGCTAAACCACAGAAAGAAAGGCTATTGTTTTCAGGATCCGTTTTTCAGCCTTTATACTCTCTAAAGATGACATTCGGGCTCAGCCACATTGGGGAATTCACATCAAACTCTGGTTCATAATTTATGTAATGACATATACTTGGACACTGATTAGCTACCTTATCAGCCCCGTAATAAAGGAAGCATAACCCCTAGTTTATCATTCATTTATCTGAAGTCATTTTGAATAATATCACAAGATTGTAATGTAATCATTATGCTGTACAGCATGTGTGGGCCAGAATCCTACACTGTCAGTGTCAGAGGACTGTCATAGTTCATACTACTTAATTTGCTCACTTCTTTCACATTTATGAAATTGGAGTCAACAGTCTAGTGTAGCATAATATTCTGGATGAGGCACTTATACATATTGTTAATAAGATGTTCAAGTGAAACTACAGGAAAGATAAAAAAGAGTGGATTGGGGATGTGGGGATGGAAATAGAAGGATCCATATTCTATAAAAATGCTATGATTTCGTATAATTTGAGTATATTTGAGAGCACTGATCCAAATTATACACATACACATCTTATGATTCACAAATCTTATCCCCAGCATGAAGAAAATGTTTGGGTCCATGTGTGCATGTGTGGTCTGTGTGTCAGTCATACACACACTAATAATAATAATAATAATAATAATAATAATAATAATAATAATAATAATAATAATAATAATAATAATAATAAAAAAGTTGGAAGGGACCTTGAAGTTCATCTAGCCCAACCTCCTGCTCAGGCAGGAAACCCTATACCATTTCGGACAAATAGTTGTCCAGTCTCTTCTTAAAAACTTCCAGGGTTGGAGCATTCACCGCTTCTGGAGGCAGGTTGTTCCACTGGTTAATTGTTCTGACTGTCAGGAAGTTTCTCCATGTTAAAGTGCGGGATTAGGAGCAAGGAGCCCCAGTTTCTGGTACACATTTATGCCTGGATGCTGCTATGTGACTTTGGGCTACTCTCTGTCAGTTCTAGACAGGAAAATAATGTGATAATGCCTTTATCGCCATCAAACATCCACATCTGCTTATCCCAGATCCTTGGGAAGGACTGAATATCTGGCTAAATGGGTAATGAACCATGATAAAGATCTACCAGTATGGCCTGGGCCAGAATGGTAGACTGTGATCCATAATCTTTCATGAAGAAAGCTTCATTCTGCAATGGGTTGATTTGGGCTGATAATCACAGGCATATCACACATGCACACACTTAAAATCTATTAGATTATTGATAAAATTATTCTGTGGCATTTTGGATAATTCTCCCCCAGTATTTGTTCCAACCAGAAAAATATGTCCTTTAATATTTCCTTCCTTCCTTCCTTCCTTCCTTCCTTCCCTCCCTCCCTCCCTCCCTCCCTCCTTCCTTCCTTCCTTCCTTCCTTCCTTCCTTCCTTCCTTCCTTCCTTCCTTCTTTCTCTAGAGTGTTCTATGAAAAATAATATCAAGCTATTATTTGCACTTACAAGCATAGATAGAAAAAATTAGCAAATTAATTTACTCTGGCAAACACAAAATAAAAATGAGCTAGCTGAGTTTTGTTGATGGTTTCTAACCTAGCCCTTCCAAAATAATCTAACAAACCTAATAAAAATATGGCACAATTAATATTTGTGTTTTGGAAGCTGCACAGATTTAGTACCCATATAATCAAGCCTGAGCAGCAAGAATGGCCCACATCATGTGGGAGTTGTAGCCCTAAACAAATGGAAGATCTAGATGGGAAATGTTCAGAAATAATGATTATGATTCAATATAGCACATGGTTGTAATATTAATTATGATTACAGGTAGTCTTTGATTTACAACAGCAATTGCAATCTCTTTATTATTGTAAACTCAAGATAGGCAGGTCGTTAAGCAAAAAGTGAAGGAACTTCCAGGTGAGCAGTGCAGAGGTCCCACAGTGGGGTGGGAGGCCCTGAGAGCCCTGGTGCAGGCTGTGTGTCCTTGAGGGTTTACTGCAGTGCAACACAAGCTCAGGGAGGCTAAGGAAAGCTAGTGTAGAATGCATACATGTGTGCAAGCATGGAGACGACCAGGGAAAAAAGGCGTGGGATGCATGTTTTTCTGCAAGCACAGAAATTAAGGTTTAAGGTTTTTAAGGTTTTATTTAATTTGTATACCGCCCTTCTCCCTAGGGACTCAGGGCGGTTCACAGGGCATATATAAATAAATACAAAAGTTAAAAAAGATTAAACCAATGCCCAATTAAAACAATAATACCATTCTAAAACAACAATTTAAAACCCATAATCCCCCATCAGGCCAGACCAGCTAATTCAAATAAGTGGGTCTTCAAGCCGCGACGGAAGGTTCGGAGGTCTGATGCCATCCGGAGCTCCACCGGCAGTTGGTTCCATAATGCTGGAGCGCCCACAGAGAAGGCTCTCCCCCTGGGGGCCACCAGTTGGCATTCCCTGACTGGAGGCACCCTGAGGAGGCCCTCTCTATGGGAACGCACAGGGCGGAGGGGAGTTGACGCCGGCAGCAGGTGGTCCCCGAGGTAACCCAGACCCATGCCATGTAAGGACTTAAAGATCATAACCAAGACCTTGAACCTCACCCGGAAGACAACTGGTAACCAATGCAGCTTGCGGAGCAAAGGTGTAACATGGGAGTACCGGGAAACTCCCAAGACAACTCTCGCGGCCACATTCTGTACCAGTTGGAGCCTCCGAGTGGTCTTCAAGGGAAGCCCCATGTAGAGAGCATTACAGTAGTCAAGGCGAGAGGTCACAAAGCGCATGAGTGACCGTACACAAGGCATCCCGGTCCAGATAGGGCCGCAACTGGCGCATCAGGTGAACCTGAGCGAAAGCCCCCCTAGTCACGGCCACTATATGATCTTCCAGGGTAAGCCGTGAATCTAGGAGGACTCCCAAGTTGCGAGCCCTATGCCCAAAGAGGCTGAAAACATAGGCTGGAGAAGGAGGATGCTGATGGGTTGAGTAAGCAAAGGAGGAATGGGGGCACAGTGCATGCAGGAATAGAAAGTCTGGGGTAGGAGAATTACCCAACTGACTTATGACCTTCCTTGCCTGTTTCCAATTGGTTTTGCTTGTAAGAAGCTGGCAGAAAAGGCCGGTAATCACGGACCATGGGTGGCTCCAACTGGTTATAAGTGTGAGCTAGTTGTCAAGTGCCTGAGTTTCATTCAGGTGACCACGGTGGTGCTACAATGTCCAGAACTTTGAGGACCAGTTGGAACTCTCTTTTTTCAGTGCCATCGTAATGAATGGTCATAACTTGATTATCCTGAGTTAACAATGGTAGTTGGATTTGAGAACTCTTTTGCTAAATGTGATCATAAAGCACAACCGTTCAAAGTTACAATAGTGGTATGGAACAAGATTTATGCCTGGCACTCAAAGTTGCAGCCATTGCAGAGTCTCCATAGTCATGTGATTATAATTCTGGTATTTAACAACCAGCCTACAATTACAACAGTCACGGTGTCCCATGGTGACAGGAGTCACATTCTCTACTAACTTCCAACAAGACAACAGTGAAGATGATAGGTGATCACAAATGGCAATCACATGATGTCCTGCATAGTGACTGTGCAAGATTTGGCTAACAAAGGCAACTGGGACTGCTGGATCTGCCATCACACCAAAAGCCAGAGTTGTTATATCATTACTATAGGGATTCTGCAACAGAGGCAATTTTGAGGACTAGATGTAAATCTTGCTTCACACCACTGTCATTTTGAACACTCACTATAAAGCCCTAAATGGCTTGGGTCTGGGATATCTGAGGGAACACCTGCTGTCGGCATCAAGCTCCCTTCGTCCTGTGCACTCCCACAGGGAGGGTCTTCTCAGGGTACCGCCGGTAAAAGATTGCCGGCGGACAATACCCAGGGGAAGGGCCTTCTCTGTGGGTGCACTGGCCCTTTGGAACCAGCTACCTGTAGAGCTTAGGACTGCCCCTGACCTTCGCTCATTCTGCCGGGACCTGAAGACCTGGCTCTTCGAGCTTTCTGGCCTGGACTGAGAGTATTAACTGGGGTTTTAATTGTATTTTAATTGTAATTGGGGTTTTTAGTTTCAAGGTTAGTGTAATCATTTTAATTGTTTTTAATTTTTGTAATTTGTTGTATTGTTTTTTTTTAAAAAAAAACACCTTGTGAACCGCCCTGAGTCCTACGGGAGAAGGGCGGTATATAAGTCTAATAAAATAAAATAAACAAATAAAATGGTTATTAACAAAAGACTCTCTCTATATGATTTAAATGCTTCAATATAACACATAGCTTATAAGTTGCTTTGCTAAAGTATACATTCTCTTTTTCTCTCACACACATTGTACACTTATATCAAATGTAGACTGGAAAAATTCTTGCCTTTTCTCCTATCTTTCTAGAATAGATCAAGGTGAAGATCCCTGCAAACAAATAGTACAGAGGAAAAAGGAACAAAAGGTTAACCAGGAGGAGGAAATGATGGATAAAAACCAACATTGGTTAGGGTTATGTGTCTCACAGTTGCACGTGTTCTTTATTGAAAAGCCTAATGTGTCTCTGAACACATAGGCAGACATACAGAATATGAAAGCACATCATAATATATATTAGGTAAGTTTATTGTAGGTCAGTTAGTAAGTTTGTAAGAGATCATGTTTGTATGTGGATACCTTAAATGCATTTACTGAATGATTAAGTGAGGAGGTTCACTTAGAGAGTAAACACCAGTCCAATTTAGTCTGGATATTAATAAAGCAGTATTCCAGCCTGACATTTTTTAAAGAACAGATTTCTTTTTAATGATAACAAAAATAACTACTTATGCTGACTATGTCACATAACGAGCCTTCATCCTGAACTCTATAAATCTTAGCATGGATTTGGGGGAAAAACTTTTTTTTTTTAAAAATCAAATATTCAAGTGTCATTCTTTGACTCATACATTTTTCCGATGCTAGATTTCAAATATGCATTTCCCCAATGTAATCTTCCCCATAAATAAATAAATAAATAAATCCATATGCAGCATTCGCTGGTGCAATTTTTCAGACTTTTTTTTTCTTCAATTTTTGATAGGGAAAAGGTAAACTCTATCCAGATTTCATCTTGTGACAATGTCTGTGATTCTGAAAAGTCTGGTAGAGCAGGGCACAAAAATCAAACCCTCAATTAAAACTGGCTGAATTATTTTACATTCCTATGGGTGACTGAGTCCTATTTTAATCTATTCACTCTTGAATCTGCTTCTCAGCTCTGTTTGAATCTTTCAGATCAGCTATACATTTGCACTTTCTCTATGAGCTGTATGGTTCTCTGTGTAAATTTATGGGAGGCATTACTAACTATTACTGCTTATCTGTCATAAGTAAATAATTACCTTTATGAAGTATTACGAGATGATGTGTTTCATGAAGAAACAAAACAAAAAACCCAATTAGATTAGTCACCTTTAAAATGTAAGACAGTAAAAATAAATGAGGATATCAATCTTGCATCGTGCTATAACTCATGTGTAATTTAATCCTGTTTAAGCTTTATTCCTATATAAACAGCAAAAGCAAATTCATTAATCCCATGTTTCTGCACATTTTTTTTTCCAATCAAGAAATTTAGTGACAAAGTTGAGGTTTGTCTTCTGGCATTATTATTGTGGGGGGGGAAAAACAATTTATAGTGTACAGTTTATGAGATAATTATTGTTGTTGTTAAGAATAAAACCAGCCCCTGCAGGAGTTGTGGTACAATGAGCACGCTTGGATTTTATCCTTGTATAGTTTGACATTCGGAACATTTGTTAGTTAATGTCAGATTGTGATGAAGATAAAATAATAATAAACAACAGCAACAATATCAAGCCTTCAGAGTGAATGATTTGAAAAAATAATGGGGGTTGAAATGCACTTAACAGCTGGAATAATATCTAGGTTGGGTAACTGCATGCAAAAATTGCAAATAAAACTGAAAAACTGCTATTCATTTAAGCAACACATGGTACATAAAACAAGTCAGAGCACAGCTGGATGGACACATATATAAATATGAGTGGAATAAACAAAGAACTTTCTTTTGCAATGCAATAGGAAAAGCACAGTTCTATAGAGTAATGAGAAAAAAGTAATTTGAATCTTATTAGCAACTGAATATAATATGTGAAAGGAAAAAAATCAGAAACTATCGGCCACAGATTGTCTGCTTCTAATGATTATTACTAAATTGCACCACACATACATATAAGCTCTCCCATGAAGACTCTATTAAATGAAACATGTTGGATGAATAATGCAATTTTAGGTTTTGTCATCATAAATCAAGAAGCTCATTAGTCTATGTTGGCTGGAGATCCTGGGATTTGAAGTCCAATATATGTGTAAGGCACCAGCCTGGGGAAGACCTAGCTAAACCCACAATTATGATTGACAGAAATGCAAAATGGGAATCGTCATCCTTATCTTAATCCT
This sequence comes from Vipera ursinii, assembly GCF_947247035.1. Taxonomy (NCBI): domain Eukaryota; kingdom Metazoa; phylum Chordata; class Lepidosauria; order Squamata; family Viperidae; genus Vipera; species Vipera ursinii. The sequence goes on from NC_139518.1 coordinate 64,962,712, forward strand.
GCCTTTGATCTTCATTTTTCTTCCTTCTTTACCCACTGTGGAGGTACTAGTCAAGGCTAGAAAAAGATTTTCTAAAACTTATCCAGCATCTTCCTTCACCAAACCTACCATGACCTCCAGACCCCCAGAAGGCAATAGGATATGATACATTTGAAGAAGGGCAAGCCTAGAGATCAAAGTCAAGGAAGAATCCAAAATGGGAAGAAGGCTTGAAAATGTGAAGCATTAATCATACTTGCCCTGATTAATTCTAGTTTGGATTCCAGCCAATATCTTTTGAAATTGAATCGTCTTTACTGGTTTACAATGTACATACTCCTATCAAAACTGTCCAGCACAACACAAAAAGTCAACCTATTGGCCAAAGAAACACAAGATGGTGGTAAATAGTTCATCTCCTAAGAGTATGTGTAAGAGGCTTACTCAGCTATGAGAATGTCCTTAGGTACCTCCACAATTTCGCCAAAATGATTACTAAACTATTGTCCGATCAACTGGTTGGTGTATTGTCCAATAGGTAGTGATAAAGTTAGAATTTGTCTAACTCTTGACTGCCACATAGTGGCAGACTGGACTAATGCAATAAAACTGCAGCCATTGGATAAGTGCTGTTGGAGAACAGGAGTTCAGAAACACTGTACTAATTTTTGCATTAAATTAAGTATTGCTATGATTTAAGCACTCCAAAGCATAGGAGAGGGGAAAATGTAGGTGAATGTTGAAGCTATATATAATCTGTTTCATGTTATAGTCTACTGTAGGGTGAAGCTTTTTTAAAAAAAATCTTTGAGGAGAAAACTATCGCCAGAATTATTTCTCCATTTGGAAGGGAATTCCTTGCCTCAGTCTACAGAAGCACAAGACTGAAATATTTTCAACTGCCTTTCAATTACATGCATTAAACCAGGTATGAAGAAGTCAGTTTCAAAGCATCACAGAAGAGTTCCTAATAGCCAGAAAAACATAGGAGCATGGATTGAAGGAGATGGTTTTATAGCATGCCAGCCTGTTGACAAATTTTCAGATGAGAAGAATTTTCCCTGGGAAAACATGACATTCATGTGATGACACCTTGGACCAGTTCCAGCCTGCTACAATAGGAGGCTCCAAGATGGAGGACATGTCTCCAGCAAACGGTAAGCCTCAGTAAGCAGGCTGTGATGATGACCCCAATATCAATGTCATGGGTGGAGAATGTGAGACAGGATCTGTGTGGGAAACTGACTAGCCTGAAATCAGAGAGCTGAAATTCCAATCTTCCCTTTTTATTCTCTTGGGAAATTTACTTAACGATCCTAGTTTTCATGTTTTATTTCACCAGCCCCCAACTTTTATGATTTGGCAGCCCAACGGGAGGACAGGAGAAGTGGCCCATGCAACTGATGGGCGGTTACTCACATGTGCATGTACAGCAGCCTGCTGTTCATGCAAGTTGAGCTGCCAGCGCATCAGTCCGCTGCTTGTGTTAAGTTGAGCTGTGCATGTGCACGCTGGCCTGCTGCTTGTGCAAGTCGAGCTGCTTGTGTGGCCTGGTTCCAATTGGGCCATGGCCCAGGCCATGGTTGGGGATCCCTATTCTACTTATGTGGAGAAAAATAACTAATGTAGCATATCAACTAATGTATATACAAAATAAGTCCTGAAACAGAGCACATATTGTAAAACACCACCATTAAATATTGTCTTATCATAGAAATGTAGGACACTTGCATCCCGCAAGCCAGTCCTAGCTCACCAGATCTCTACTTCTCAGTTCTCTCTCTCCCTCTCCCTCTCTCTCATTTTTTTTTAAAGAAGTCACCATTCGATTCCAAAATTTGAAGCTCTGGTAGAGTTATTTCCACCCTTAATTTAAATTTTCGTTTTTTTAATCCTCTGTAACTTAAATGAGGCATTGAAATTTAAGACCTATATTTATTCATCTTATGTATATATTTTGTTTGTTTCTTTATTTGTATTTGTATATTTATAAATAACTCAAGGCAATGAACATATCTAACAAACATCCTGTTTTTTTCCACAATAACAACCCTGTGACCTGCATTGGGCTGAGAGTGAGTGACTGGCCCAAACTGACCAGCCAGCTTTCATGATTAAGGCAGGATTTGAACTCATGGTCTCCTGCTTACTAGCCTAGATTTGAATGAATTTTCATTTTTTTTCCAAAATCAAAGCTACCTTCTCTCTCTCTCTCTCTCTCTCTCTCTCTCTCTCTCTCTCTCTCTCTCTCTCTCTCTCTCTCTCTCTCTCACACACACACACACACACACACACACAAACACACCCCATATGCAGAGACATAATTTGTCTTTTATCTCTTCTCCTAACTTTTCCCTTTTAAAAAACTCTTTGTCAATTGATTTGTGGGCGCTGCCTCTTCTATGGGGGGTGGTTCTTTTTGTGTCAGATGTTTTCCATCCTACTGCAATGTTTATTTAGGATTGCTTTGTATAATTACCATAAACAATGTCAGCTTCTGATTAAAAACTCTATCATTAAATAAATAAAATGATAATAATGAACTAGGCTATTTCTCTCACATTATATATGGCTTTCATATTTTTGACACTTTGGAAGAAATGCAGATCTGCAGGAGAAGGCTGGTAAATTATCCCAGGTTAAAACTGATACCAGCTAGCTTTTCAAGCAAAGGGCCATTCTTTTTTTTATTGAAAAGTTTTACAATACATTTTTTAAAAAGACAAAACCCCTCCCAACCCCCTCCCCTCTCCCCAACCCTCCCCAACACCTCCCTCCCTTCCCCCTCCCCCCTCCCCGACTTCCCAGAGCTCAATACAGGGTATAAAAATACAAGCAATCATAGTCTACCTTATGCAAACAACAATAAGATATTAAATCTATCGCACTTTAACTCTTATAAAATAACTACAAGCAATATAAATATCACATCAATACTTATTCAAATGCTAGATGAAACTTTTTAGTCCCATATTTATTCTGGATATAATCAATCCATCTTCTCCACTCCACAATATATCTCTGTTGCGATTCACTCTGCAATTTGGGGACGTTTCAGAATTTCACTTGTTCAGATAAGATGATGACTGGGGTTAAAAAAAAACACCTTACAAAACAAAGTAAGCTTGTAAAGATAAAAAGTCTCCAGCTTTCAGGAGGAGCAATAAACAAAGAAACTGCTATATGTTGGATGAATTCACAACTTGTATTTTCAGAAACTACATCTGAGAGTTGCAGAGCTCAAAATTGGGGCTAATTTTGATTGTTAATCTCACAGAGGGATAAAAATAGCCTGCAAAGATTTGAGCTGGGGTGTAAAGTGTAGTTTCTGACCCTTTGCACTTTTTAAATGTACAGGGTTGTCAATTGGTGGTACCTCAGGGCTTTCCTCTTCTTTTTATGAAATGTTATATAATTGATAAAAGTTACTGCTTTTTAATAAAAAATAAAATGATATCTTGACCATTTCTATGGTATGTGGCATTATAGGAGACACTGAAAATTCCCAGTAGACAAAAGGAGGGAGGGTGACAGAAAGTTTGAATTGACATCTGTGATAACTGCAGGAGAAATTTTCCAATGTCATCCATGGGAAATGTTTAAACATTAGGGATAATAAGCAGTTCCAAAACTGTATCTAGTATGAAAGAACAGTTCACCATATTACCAATATAGTTTTGGAATTAAACAGACACTCTGTCTTTGATACCGTCCCTTCTTCCTGTTGCATTCTGGTAAAAATCGGCAAAAGAGAACAGGGATGGTGTCTGAGACACAACAGAAACAATATTTGGGATATAAAATCAAAATGGTCACAGATATCCACAGAATAAAAATAGAAGCTGTTATGTGGTATCTCCTACCTAGTACTCCTTTTCTTTGTGAAAGGTCATCCCAAAAGCACGTATTTTGAAATGCAAAATACAAAAAAAAAATGTAATAGTTGTAATTTTTAAAGAAACACACATGGTAGAATAGTCACAAGTGGCCAAGGGACTCTGTGGGAGGGGAAGTGTCTAAAAAGTCACAACGGCAGCCATAATCACATGATCAAAGTTGCACTTCTTTTCCATGTGGGTTGTGATGGACAGCTATTATGCAGTCATAGTGACATTTTAACTTTTTTGACAATCCCTGGATGCTCCTCGGTTCAAAGCTCTTATTCAAGTTGTGTTAGTATGTGTGTGTATATATATACAGTGCTTTTTTTGTAAAAGAAAAAGGTTCCGGAACTCACACATGTCATACAACCCGCCTTGCCTACCCTACAAGGTTCCATCCAAAAAAGGTGCCGGAACTCCGTTCTGAGCCTTCTATGAGAAAAAAGCCCTGTATATATATATAAAAAATTTTGTTTTATTTTTATTATTTTTTTTATTTTTTTATATATATATATACCTTGTATTTAGCTCTGGGAAGTCGGGGGGGGGGGGGTGGAGGGAGGGGGGGAGGGGGGGAGGTGGGGGGGAGGTGGGGGGGGAGCAGGGAGGGGGAAGGGGGGTTTTTTAAAGGAAAACTGTATTTTAAAACTTTTCAATAAAAAAAAAAGATTTTTTAAAAATATCCAATATTTTCTAGCTTTTGGATCTTATCATTTAAATATATCCTTATGTTGACTTCATCGTGAGGAATAACATCCTTTCCAACACCTTTTATTATTTTAGCAATAATAATAGTAATAATAATAATAATAATAATAATAATAATAATAATAATAATAATAAATAATAATAATTGTTTTGTGAATAGATGTAGAACTGAAACAAAGCAGAACAATAAAATTGCTATGTTTGTGGAAAATGAAAAAAAAATAATAAAAATAAAAATATATAAAAAAATTTTTGGATTGCTAACAAAGAATTAAAGGGAGACTGATATGGCCATTTCAAACCCACTTGTTCTCATCAGTCTTAACAAATACTATATATATATATATATATATATATATGTAGATCTAGAGTCTCGGGTTTCTTCCCGCGTTCCTTTCATCTTCAGAAAGTTGTGGCGACGTTTCGACGAAATCCCATCCGTCATCATCAGGCCGGAGTGTTCCTCCTGCTGCTTCCATTTGAAATGCATATCAGTCTCCCTTTAATTCTTTGTTAGCAATCTAAAAAAAATTTACACAAATATGAGCTGTCACTGTTGTGACTACTGCCTGTCGAAAGCCTTCGGTTAGGCTGAAACAGGAAATAAAGATTTGTCCCATGTTTGGGGCCTAGCAAGGTAATCTAAATAGTTAACAAACATTTAACACATATCTTCCTTGCTTCTCAGCTAACAAAGTGAGATAGAGCTTGTGGCCTAGAGGTAAAAACAACTGGCTAAGGTGCAATCGGCCCAGGTTCGAATCTCAGAAGGGTATGGCTGACTGATGAAAACAAATAAGTTTGAAATGCATATCAGTCTCCCTTTAATTCTTTGTTAGCAATCTAAAAAAAAAATTACCTATATATATTCTACGTGGGGAAAAACCCGAATGACCAAAGATCCATTTATATATATATATATATATATATATATATATATATATATATATATATATATATATATATATATCGTGGTGGCTCAGTGGGTTAGGACGCTGAGCTTGTCGATCAGAAGGTCGGCAGTTTGGCGGGTCGAATCCCGAGTTCCGCGTAACAGAGTGAGCGCCTGTTACTCGTCCCAGCTTCTGCCAACCTAGCAGTTCGAAAGCACGTAAAAATGCAAGTAGAAAAATAGGGACCACTACGGTGGGAAGGTAACAGCATTCCGTGCGCCTTTGGCGTCTAGTCATGCCGGCCACATGACCACGGAGACATCCTCGGACAAGCGCTGACTCTTCGGCTTTGAAACGGAGATGAGCACCGGCCCCTAGAGTCGGAAACGACTAGCACGCATGTACGGGGGAACCTTTACCTTTACATATATATATATATATATATATATATATATATATATATATATATGTATGTATGTATGTATGTATGTATATGTATATGTATATGTATATGTATATGCATAGAGTGTGTGTGTGTGTGTGTACAGTATATGTATATGTATATATAGTTTTTTTACAGCAGTAAAGAGAAGGAAAGAGAAAAATAAAAATAACATGAAATACATGAAAACTGGCAGGCAAATTTAGATTGATCTCTACATCAGTCTAAGTCTTATGGATGTAGAAACTCTTTTTACCTCCAGCTTTGCATTATTTCTGAAATTATTTATGAATAACAGGATGGCCCACCAATGATTTTTGGGTTAATATTTTCAAGTGAGGCCTGGCAGAAATAAGCAATCATGTCCATATTTTGTATAACTTGTACAAGAGATAAATGTCTCCAAGGCTGCCCATAACAACCTTCATTTTTAAAACTAATTACATTTACTTGTTTTTATAGTAACATTTTAGCTCAAGGTAATCTCAAAGGGACGCGGTGGCTCAGTGGGTTAGGACGCTGAGCTTGTCGATCAGAAGGTCGGCAGTTTGGCAGGTCGAATCCCGAGTGCCGTGTAACAGAGTGAGCGCCTGTTACTCGTCCCAGCTTCTGCCAACCTAGCAGTTCAAAAGCATGTAAAAATGCAAGTAGAAAAATAGGGACCACTACGGTGGGAAGGTAACAGCGTTCCGTGCGCCTTTGGCGTCTAGTCATGCCGGCCACATGACCACGGAGACGTCTTCGGACAAGCGCTGGCTCTTCGGCTTTGAAACGGAGATGAGCACCGGCCCCTAGAGTTGGAAACGACTAGCACGCATGTGCGGGGGAACCTTTACCTTTACCTTTACCTTTAATCTCAGATAATGACGAACCTTGGGAGTTTGCACATGCATTGAACCATAAACCATCATACTTTATACCGTACAAAAATAAAGCCAATGCCATATTTCAGTGCAGCAAGAAGAGTAAATCCAGCTGTAGAATCCAAAGCAATATACGGTCTGAAAGTGAACTGTAGATCTGGCATTGTGAGATCCACAGTTGATGGGACGGCAGCTATAAAGATGCCATACAAGAAACTAAAATGGACTGGAAAGATTCAGCATCTCTCCTCCTACCTTTCTGCAAATCATATCTCACTGTTGATCTACCCACCAAAGACCACATTTCGCAGAACTGTGCTTCCTACTGAACATCACATTCAGCTGTTAGTTCCCACAGAAACTTCCACTGTAGCTCCAAGCATGACTCATCTTTGGAAATAGCTTTTCTTCCAGCTGCCCAGCCAGCCTATTTCTGGATATGGTTCAAACACAGTAATCAGGTTTTATATGTTTGTCACAGTGTAAGGTATTTCTCTTTTAATGTGCAGTAACTAGGGCTTTTTTCTTCTTAAAAAAAAACCAAAAACCAGAGATGGATGAATATACACAAACAGGAAACCTTTTGATTATGTAGAAGTACAAAATTAGTTAAAAGGGTTAGAAAATCACTGTACGCTTGTGGAATTCCATTGTTTCCCCCCAAAAATAATTCCATCCATTTTAACTTTTTTTTTCATGCATAATTCCAATGGCAACAGTTCTTCCTTTGATTGTCAACTGCCTTAATTGAAAGGTGTGGTACACTGTCTGTTTTCACCGTTATGCTTATATCTTTTGTTTCAAACCCCAAGTGTTGGCTTTCCTGTCTGGCCTTCCTTAGTATTTTCTGTTTTGGCGATGTGATGACAGACTTACAGTGTGTTTCCTTGTGTGTATGGTAACAGATGTTTATGTGAATAACAGACTTTTTTTATGAAGGCATACACTTTATAGCCAAATACTAATTAAAAATAATTGCATGTAAGCATTTTTGTTTATTCCCTGTTGTGCATCTTTAATCATTTGAAATCACCTGCAGTTGAAAATTGAGGCAAAGATTTGATACCGCAATTATAAGAGGCCATCTGACTCCAGACAAGAGGCGGGGGAGGAGAGGAAAAAGAAGAGTAATTTGAAAAACAATTATGTTTTTTTTAAAAAAAAATATATATGGTAGTATTAGATCTTACTAATTTTGCTCTCATAATGGATCAGAAATATTGTTGTCTGAAACTATTAGGAATTTAAGGCTAGACTCTCTTCATGCTTACTTGGGCATAAGTTCCAGTAAACTCAGAGACTTATTACTGAATAGCTTTTCCATAGGGCTGCACTGTATGTTGCTGTATTTTCAAAAAGATAATGAATTATATTCTAAACAGAGTATATTCTGTGCTCCAATACTTGCATTGCAAAGCCTTTTTCATTATGTGCATATTTAGTTCAGAGCTGAGATTATGTGCATATTTAGTTCAAAGCTGAGATAGCTTGTTTTCACTGAAGCCCCTTATTACAACAATTAAAGTGCAGGTAAAGGCATTTAAGAATAAGCCACCCTTTCTATATTTATGGACATAAATAATATTCAAAAGGAGAAACATGTGAGCTGTCCCTATATCAGAAGAATTTGATTACTGATTTATCCCCACAAGCTGTGGTTGATGACTAAAGTCGTGGTCAGATATGGAAGAGGTAGAACATAAACCAACACATGTGGTTGTGGTCTGGTTTTAAATACAAAATTTAATCTTATTTTCAGTCCATCTGCTTATTTCATTTGCATTTCAGCTTGGAATTGTACAACTGCTAAGCACTTCCTTCAGCAGTTTACCACATTTAGGTTCATTTAAGATTATCTTCATTGCTGACTTTAATGAAGTCCCATAACTCTAGAACAGACATGTCAAACACAAGGCCCGGGGGCCGGATCCGGCCCGCAAAGTGGTTTCATGTGGCCCGCGAAGCCATCCTGGAAACAGTGAGGGAACGGCCCCCACTGCCTTGGCCCTGGCCCAGAGACCCTCCTTCTGCCAGAGACCCTCAGATCTGTCCCACTCCTGCCCAGGCCCCCATAGGCACCCTTGATGCGAACGATGTAGAGCTGGCCACGCCCACCCAGTAGGCCACACCCACCCTGGCCATACCCACCCAGCCCCCTGAGGGCAACCGCAATGCTGATGCGGCCCTCAATGAAATTGAGTTTGACACCCCTGCTCTAGAATCATTCTTTGGTGGAACGTTCATTAAACAGCCACTGACCCTACTGCTCTTCCTACTTTGTAATTTCCTGCTCCTTCTTTCAGGAAGAAGTGTCCTTCTTTCATCTTGACCATCCACATCATATATTATTTGCTTTTAGAGTGCAAAGCAGGTAAAGGTATCATTATAAATAGGAATTAAATGTCTCCGATTTCTTCCTCTTGCTGAAGTAAGAAATCACTCACATGTTCTAGAGCAGTGCTTCTCAATTCTTTAAGATCTCAACCCTCCCGGAATTTCCCTGTCAGTTCTTAGAACCAATTTCACATCATCTGCACAAACAATCAAACAGTACAGAACAGTCTAATCAAGGAACTACTAACAACATTCCCATCAATACTGACAGGTCAAGCCGCTTGTATATAGAAAGCAAACCCACTTTCTTCTAGCACTGATGTTGTTACCTAGTTGACTAATAAAAGGTGGGCAAGAAAACCCCCAAGCTCAGAGAGTACCAAGATCCCAGAATTCAACCCTGAGCTACAAATATTCTCTTATATTAGTACATAGTTTCTTCTGGCAGAAAAAGGATCTAAGTATCTGGCACATTTAATTCTGCTATACAATGCTGTAATGCCACACTTAGCATATAGAAAGTGATGTCCAATCAAACTAGAAGCTCAGCTTCAATTTCCAATTCACTGCGAAACATTTTTCAGACTAACCAGTCTCCTAAGAGCACTATCCAGTTAATAATTATCACTATGAATAAAATCCTTCCAAAGCAGCTGATAAATATAAACTCCCTAAATTCAAAATAATGGAAAATATGACGTTGTCACTTAATTTAAATAGCCATATAAAATGACAACATAATTCCTGACTGGTATACTTTCTTGATTGGTTAAGGTCAGTCATGTGACCACCAATCCAGGAAGAAAAAAACTCAGTGATCATTGGGAGAAAAAATTAAAGTAGTTAAAATAGCATTTAGAAAGAAAAATAAAAGCATTAAGTGCTTAGATGATTTTAAAAGACTGACAGAACAAAATGGGGGATGTCAGAGGGAGGAACTATTTGTTGCCACTCGCCGCATCCCTTTTTGTTTGTTCCAAAAATTGATAATGGACAGTGTTTGGTATAGCTCCCAATTTAATAAAATTCACTTTTTGGTTATTCAGTTCCAACATTATTGTACATGTAGAAAAGAGCAATAATAAGGGAAAATGTATTTATGATTTTCTTCTGTAACCTTATCCCCAAGTAAGCAATTGGCATGCTGGGAAAAAGGTGCCACAAGAAGTGGCAAAAGGGAGAGAAAAGTGGAACGTCATGAGCTTTCTGTGAATATGTCCATTATCATTTCAGATGGAAAAGGACCAAATTTTGTTGACTTTGGCTTAAGCATGGTGGAATGCTGTTGCATGGAGGAATGCTGTGTGAAGTGTTGTTTTTCTTTAGACACAATAACAAAGTTAAGTCTTAAGGGTTTTTTTTTGGCTATGTGAAATAAAAGTATGATTGGCTAGGAGAAAGGGTTGTCTTTGCCAAGTTTATACTATTTGTTTTGATAAGCGTGCTGTTTGAATCCCAGTTTGGCAAGGCAGATATCATAATCATGACTTTCAAGAAATTATTGTCAAGAAATGACTGATCATGTGAAAAAAAATACTCTAACCAAATATATTTTTAATGACATTGCTTCAATATTAGGTTTCATATGGTCTATAAATTTATTGCTAAAATCATCACATAGTATTTATTAGACGAAGACCCAATTCTGTCACTGGGCTAGAGTACATTAAAAGCATCTTCTGAACATTTACATATATTTAGAGACAAAGATTCTTATGGCAGAGTATGGCTGGTTTTACCTATGTTAGACCAGATTAATGTAGAGTTGATCATTTGTTCTTTAGATTGTAGGACCAGTCCATGCTTTTAAGCATATTGGTTCAGGCATAATGTTATGTGAATACAATAAAGGTTACTGTTTTTAACATTTTTTTTAAAATCTTCAGCATGTGACTTGGATAAGTTATTTTGACTTCTTCTCTTAGGGGAATTAAATGTGTTCCAAGTTAAAAAAAATCTTTGAGGAAAAATTTAACAGAGAAATGCAACTCTGTGCAATCCCAACTATACTTAAATTTATCCAGAGGTATGTCTCATGGAAAGTAGTAATTTTCAGTCTAAACTCCGACCCAGCCAAATTCTTTAAAAACCTAAATTCCCCCCTGCCCCCCCCCGAACTTTCTCATATATTCAATGCTAGTTTTGGCTGTTCATCAAAATTGCACTGAGAACATCAAACCCATAACCTTATATGACAACCAGCATGGAAACTAAAAAAACAAAACAAAAAAATCCACTACTGCAGTTTCAAATATTTAAAAACTGATTCTTTTTCCCCAGACATGAGATGCAAAATATTGTAAACAGTTGAAAGTTGGCGATTATTATTTGGGAGGATTTTAATCCTGTTTTCCTTTAAGCCGTTATAGAGCACGATAAACATTTTAATGAGTACTCCAAAATATCTAAACACCAACTATCTAACCAACTCTATAGTTTCAGCGCTTTCTTATATTAATTATTCAGTTCAGACTTGACAAGAATGTTCAAACTCTCTGAACCTCTTTCTGACAATAGATTTGAAAATGAACAGCCTTCAAAGCTTAATATTAACCCACAAATTAATCTACCAACCAGAGGGATGGAGCCGTCAGAAAAAAACAAAGACACCACTGGTCAGAAATAGTATTTCCAGCCACTTTTTCTACCTCTTGACTCATTATCATGTACACAGTCTTTGGTCCTGACCCTGGGCTGCCCAATGGCAGTTTCCTGTCTCTTCTTCTTTGTTATGAAGCCTCAAGTTCTGCTTGCACAGAACTCTGCTTTCCTGCTGCTTTGGAGGCCTACAGCTTTTATTCAAGGCCCTTGACAAGCGGTTCTCTCTGGTGCTTATACTGTTGCTGCTGTGATGGCCTGCAGTCTTTTCCCTTCAACATTGATCCACAGGTTGCAACCTCTGTCTCTCCCACAGGTTTTCTGTTTTCTATCCCCTGTATCTCACCGGCTGTAACTGCTGTTATTTCCACTCTTTCTGATTTGCTTAGTTTTGTTTTGGTAGCCTGCAGCAGGTTCCTTGTTTTTTGCTATTCTGGTGGCACTGTTCATGATCACTACATTACCATCTCTTCCCCTCATTCCTAGTAGAAAATGGAGTCTGGGTGATCATGGACCAAACACTTAGTCCCAGACCTAGGAAACAGGCAATGGCAAGCTACTTCTGAAAAAAGCTTGCTCAGAAAATTGCAGGGATTAGTCCAGTCAGCTCTGACTCAAGGTAATAATAATAATAATAATAATAATAATAATAATAATAATAATAATAATAATAATAATAATAACAACAACAACAACAACAACAACAACAACAACAACAACAGCAACAACAACAACAACAAAAGTCTGGATAGTGGATGTCTCAGTGCCTGGAGAAAGCAGAATATAAGATAAAGAACCAGAGAAGATAACAAAATACAAAGACCTACAAATAGAAATAGAACAACTTTGGCAAGCAAGGGTAGTACCAATAGTAATAGGTGCCCTGGATGCAATCCCAAAACAGCTGGAGCACCACTTGAACACCATTGGCATTGACAAATTCACCATCAGTCAATTGCAAAAGGCAGCTTTATGGGGAACAGCTTCCATCCTGCCACAACATCTGTAGCACCATCAAACATCCACATCTGCCTATCCCAGGTCCTTGGTAAGGACTCGATAAGTAGACAAAAATACCAAACCCTCTGAACATCTGGCTGATTGTGTGAATAATAATAACAACAACAACAACAACAACAACAACAACAACAATAATGGCAAAATTGTTGAAAATGACAAAAATTAGTTTAAAAACGAACATTTGATAAAGATAGTAGCACCAAAAGAAGGCCACAATATTTAGGAATTTTGGAAGTTTCTGATGGTAGCACAGTGGTTATAATGCAGTATTGCAGGCTAATTCTGCCAACTGCCAACAGATTGATTATAACTCACTCAAGATTGACTCAGCCTTCCATCCTTCTAAGGTCGGTAAAATGCGGACCCAGATTGTTGGAGGCTATATGCTGACTCTGTAAACCGCTTAGAGAGGGCTGTAAAGCAATGTGAAGTGGTATATAAGTCTAAGTGCTATTGCTATTCCTATTACAGAATCAAGCCAAAGAAATGACTTCTACCGGATATCTGAAACAAATTTGGAAAAATGTAAAATCAAAGCTAAATTTGGAGACATCATTAAAACACTTAACACCTAGACACTCCCCATTATTCGATATACAGCAGGAAGTTGCTGGACCCAGATGGAACTTAATAACTAGGATCAGAAGATAAGAAAATAAATGTCAGTGCACCATGCTTTGTACCCAAAAAGTGATATTGATTATCAGTATTTGCCAAGAGCCGAAGAGGGAGGAGGACTCCTACAGGTGAAACAAACTGAGAACGGAAAAGACCATGGGCCCAATGATTACATTAAGGAAAGCCTAGGGCCCTTGCTAAAGGAAGTCAATCAAGAAAAGCTCCTGAAAACAACAAAGTGAAGGCTGAATATAGAAAAGAAACAATTGAAAACCGATTTGTTAATTGGAAAAACAAGCCAATGCATGATCAATACTTGAAGGATATGGAAGGAAAAAATGATAAAAACCCCACATGGAATTGGTTAAGATCCGGAGTATTAAAGAAAGAAACTGTCAGGCCTAAGCCCAGGAACAACACAGCAAAATTCAATCAAGTTCAGTCTTTTATTTACTTAAACCTAATGAACAGAATCTTGCTAATCCAGAACTATAACTTTTTAACTTACTAAGTATATCCTGCATCAACCTGAATCTCTTCCCCACTTTCCCCTCCAGCTCAGGACTGCAGTTTTCTAATCTGGACCTCCCTCTGGGAAAGCTATGTTGACAACACTCTCCCCACTGTGCCTTCAGGTGCACGTAATCATCACAGAAACTGAAGATTTTAAAAATTAGCATCTCGAGAACAACCTTTCCCAATTCAACATGTAACAAACACCAGTAAATATTGCCTTTGTGGTGAAAAGGATGAAACAACTGACTATTTGTTCAGTGGCTCTCAAATGCTTTCCTCAGTAGCACTTAGCAATAGCACTTACTTATATACCGCTTCTCAGTGCTTTACAGACCTCTTTAAGTGGTTTGCATAGTCACCGCCCTGAGTCCTTCGGGAGAAGGGCGGTATACAAATATAATAAAATAAATAAAATAAGTAAATAGTCAACATATTGCCCCCAACAATCTGGGTCCTCATTTTACTAACCTCGGAAGGATGGAAGACTGTGTCAATCTTGAGCCAGTCAGGATCGAACTGCTGGCAGTTGGCAGAATTAGCCTGCAATACTGCATTCAAAACCACTGCACCACCATGGCTCAATGGCCCAAAAGATTCTCTTTAATTGCTTGAAACTGGCAGCAGGATTCGTACCTTTATAAAACATTAAAACTGAAGTCTAAGTACTAAAATAGGGGGAATATCACTAATACCTCAAAGAAGCTGCCCCCAAACCTAGAGGGGAAATCAGAAAAATGCTGCTTCTGCCTAGGTATGGCACAGACATATTTACTTTCCGTTATTGTTTTATGCGCAGAGGTTCCTGCTCTTCCCATTGTTCATCTTCAGCCATCAAAAAGATGTCAGTCCCTACTCTTCCTAATAATATGGACAGGTTCTGTTTATGTGGTTCCCCTTCTGCACCACATCAACTATTACGTTAACAATTATATTGAGTTAACACTCTATTAGTTAACAATTAACTTAGGGACGCTGAGCTGGCTGCCTTCTGCATCTTGAAATAAATAAAAATAAATAAGATTTCTAGCAAACCCAAAGCTTTCTCATGGCAAGAGTTCTTAAGGTCTCTGCTCCTCTCAGGATCACAGTATTTTTGCACAGAGAAGGTGCTTAAAGGAATTTATGTTCTGCAGATCCGAGCACTTTCTCACGGAAGCTGAAAGGCAAAGAGGCCACTTGATGGTTGCAGAAGAGGCTTCAGCCTGTGATACAGAGACCCGTTGAGCTCTTTAACCTCAACAAAGGAATGGATAGAGCTCTGCTTTTAGCCTTACCATTTGTGATTCAGCTTTTCAGCACTCTTGCCACTTACCACATTTTTCAAGGTCACTTTCTAACATAGTATCCCCATTTCCCAAATCAATAAAAAGCAACATCACACTCTTTTTCAGAAAAGAAAAGAAAAAGTTCAGAATTGAGCTACACGGCGTCAAGTGCCATCTCATCATTTCAGTTGAAAGATTCAGTTTGCTTCTTGTAATTAGCATCAAAACATCAGCTGGGGAGATCAGAGTCAGCAAAGCAGTGAAGCAATGTATAATCGTGAATCTTAGAATCTCATTGATTTGTGTTTAAGTTAAGCCACCTAGTGCAACACAACCAGCTTGTAGGATTGGGATCTGAAATAAGCAACTGAAAAGTAAGACACTGTTTTATGCAATTTCTCATCTTACTTTCTTATCTTACTTAATCAAAAATGCCATTGACATGGCAGATATTGAGACAATTTGTGTCTGCTTGGTGTGTTCCATTTTGATAATGGATTACAAATGGCATGGAAATACACATCCTATGACACACGTCCAAGTCATATTCAGACTGCATTCAGAATTCTACACAAGCTTACAAAGGAGCAAGTCCTATTCAGTTCAATGGACTAATTAGACATGCATAGGATTGCAATGGAAAGTTCCCAAAGGTGGGCATTGAAAGAGGTGGTTTACAATAAATAGATTTAGCTAAGGAAAACTACCCTACAGGGATAAAGTCCAACCAACTGACAACCATGTTTCATTTAAACCATTATGTAGAGCTGTGAGGAATCAACTCTCTCAAGTCAAATTAACAAATAATTTAGCTTAGGGAATTTTAACCACGTAAATAACAGATACAAGAAGTTTGACTGAAGCATTTGAAACACTTAGGTGTCATCACATTAGGCCCAATCCCTGGCAAGAGTGTGGATAAATGCATACCAGTTCATTTTCCCTGGTGATAATTTATAATTTATCCAAGGATATTTCAATGTCTTTCTGACCTTGCAAATTCATTTATCCTTTCTTTTCCCCTCCTTTCTCGGTCTTACCAAGCAAAGTTATTTCTTCTAATCTACCATCTGCTCTTACCACTTGCCCAAATAATGTTGCTTTCTCCTTGCTTATCATTATCTCTATGGAGCAGTCAGACATTTCTTCCAGGAACAATTGCTTGATTCATTTGGTAAACCATGATTCTCTTAGTAACTGTCCTCAAATTTGTAATTTAGAGGAGGTGTATTTCTTTTTCTCGCTCTTTTTCAATCCCATTATTTTCCACTGGGGGAAGAGAAACATTGCTTTAACTATTTCAGTCTTTAATGGACACATTATCCTTCATGATCTTGTTCATGAATAGTCTCCTCTTTACCGCTTCAGCACACTGAATTTTTTGTTTATTCTTGAGATCAGGGGGGAAAATGTATGTACCAGCTTCAGGTATTCATTGCTATTATTTAATATATTTAATCCAGATTTTTCTCTTTCCATTTTTGCATTTCTATTGAACTCTTTTAACTCTTCTTTATAGAGTTCGTTCTTTATTTTATCTGACATTTTTTTCATATCCTAGATTTGTTTAGTGCCTCTACTTCCCAATTTAGTTCCAATTGTTATATTCTCCAAATCTGCCTTTCATATATACTTTCTGGACAAATTAAACAAACTAAACAGATTTATGAATAGTTTGCACACTTGTCTCACCCCTTCATACTCTTTTCCTGTATAGCTTTTTTATTATAAGGAACTATTCTTCTTTAGTAGAAAAACTGAAGTTAAAATTAGGAGTTCTGGCATGGTCTTATCTTGATACAATCAGTAAAGTAAATCTATATTCTTTTACCATATCCAACATCCATCTTACGTTACTTGTAATATCCCTCCCCCAAAGAAGCCACATCCAGTACATTTTTTCCATATTTATTGCTATGAGTTACACATAAATACACACAAACACACATATCCAATTATTATATCACATAGATATAATATCTGTATCTCTTTCCTTTCCCATTGTTGCTCAAGGTTTCTTTCGCATAGGTGTACCGAATATTTTCCTTATATTCATCTTATATGCTAACTCTATGTTCTCAATTTAGTCCAATTTAGTCCAAATATCTGATGGCAATTATTCATGGTATGTTCCACAGTCTATACCTGGAAATATCCTGGCTATCAAACATCATACTGCTTATCAGGTAATAGCCATACATATTGTCTGCATTTAGGTTGATTATTGAAAACAAAGGTTTTCACAAAACCCATCTCCTGCATTTTTACATTTTTCTAGTCTGATCTTCCTAGAGTTTTAGGTTCATTCATTTCTGAAGCTTCTGAAAATCCCACATTAATATTATTACAGACTTTCTAACTGCAGCAATCAGCATTCCCTGCAGCTTACTATCAAATTTTTCAGTTTCTTTTATCACTGCAGATTCAGATGCATTATTGCAAATGCAGAAGCATATACTTATAAAATCTTGTTATTCACTCGGAAAGCACTAATTCTGATAGAAATTGTGTTGTTATGGAGTTAGATCTAAGTAGATCGAATATTGCCAAGCATCTCTACCCTTATATTCTTTTGTGTAGTCTCTTGCCCTGGATGGCATATGGTATAGTCATACCATGTAAAGTGGCCCATTCCAGGCTGCTTACTTTTTCTTATTCCTAAAACATCTAATTTATTATGTTTTATTTCTGTGGAGAGATCATTCTCTTCGATCTGAGCATATTATAATTGATGCTAGAGTAACTGACTGAATGAGGAGGGAGTGTCTCCTCATTCAATACTTCCTATAAATTTACCTAAATAATTCAGCCATTTCCTCATAGTTTATTTACTGAAGTAGCTTTCTTTTGGGTTTCTGTTAATAAAAATGTGACTCTTTAAAAAAGTTTAATTATAAAAACAATATAAAGTTGGATTATTTGAAAATACTGTGCCCTAAACTCTTCCCGCCTGACTTTTTTATGTACAACACTGTGACAATAATGGCATACGGGACAGTGAGAAATGAATTGGAATATTCATTCCAATAAAGATCACATTCCTAAAAGTATTATTTTACAGGAAGCATTTCTAATGCCTCTTAACTGGAGAACAGAGGTCAAAAGTACAAAGGTCATAGACCATATGCTTATCTAGCAATCTTCATTTTATTTTGTAAGCAGCTTTCAAAGATTGGTAAAATCAGTTATGATTAATAACATTTTATATTATTGGCACTCAGCTAGGTGGCAACTTAGCCAAATTCAGTCAAATTTAAATTGTTCAGCAGGAATGGCTCTCATACTTGCTTGGGAAATCCCAAAGCAGTGGGCTAGATTGGGAAAAAATTTTTTAAAAAAATCAACTGGTGGAAGGGGAATGGCAAACCACTTCTGTACTGCTGCCAAGAAAACAAAGGATGAATTAAAGGAGATTTTACTTTTTATATATTAATGGAAAGTTGTGGTTCTGACTGTTTTTCTGCTTTTTGTAGGTAAGAATTGTTGCATTGAGAAAAATGAAATAAACTGCTTTCCTGAGGCTGGATTTTGCTAAGATAGTATGGCTTCATTTCTCCATGGTAGGGAACTCTTATCTACCCACTAGAGAGCTTGAAGTTCTTTTAGGAAAAGATTGTCCTGATGGATTTGCAACCCACCTGGTAGTCAAAAAAAAAGCTGTGGTGTGAATATTACAAAAGTGTTGTCCTTGTCTTCTCTTTTCAGCTCTGTAGAAGTCAACCTGCTGCCGGCATCAACTCCCCTCCGCCCTGTGCATGCCCACAGAGAGGGCCTCCTCAGGGTGCCTCCAGTCAGAGAATGTCGGCTGGTGGCCCCCAGGGGGAGGGCCTTCTCTGTGGGCGCCCCGGCTCTGTGGAATCAACTGCCGGTTGAGCTCCGGATGGCACTGGATCCCCGCTCCTTCCAGCGCGGGTTAAAGACCCATTGATTTGAACAAGCTGGCCTGGCCTGATGGGGAGTTACTTAGGGTTTTAATATTTATATATATTTTTTATTGTTTTTACTTTGGGCAATAATTTAATTCTTTTTTAACTTTTGTATTTTTGTAGTTTTATGATATGCCCTGTTCACCGCCCTGAGTCCTTCGGGAGAAGGGCGGTATAAAAATTTAATAAAACCTAACCTAAACCTAAACTTGAGAAATGCCAGAATACAGTAGTTTAGCCTGACCTTCCCTTCCCTTCCTACATTCTCTTTTGCTGGGAATGGCTGTGACAATTCTTGTTGCCACAGGACCTAGGGCAACAAGGTCAGAGAAAGGATTTTCATTTCTCATTCTGGGTATTTTGAATCAAAAGAGATCAATAATGCTGCAATTGGGTCTGAAGGTTTGTGGAGTGAAATGGAAGCAGAGAAGAAGTTTCATCTTGTTTTTCATTAGCTTCAGGACAAACAAATTTAAATCAATGTGGTTTTTTCCAAGATGCAAATACTGGCAGTTCTGCGTCTGCTGATTTTTTTTCCTTGCTGTCCATACTAAAACTACATTTGTTTTCACAATGGGACTATCCTGTAGAATATAGGCTACATGCATATACTACAAGTCAGGCTAAATATGATCTGCTTAGTCAGAATTACTTCCAGTGGCATGTACTCATCTACAAGTTTATACAAGACTGCAGTATAGATTATCCGTGAACAAAAATTTACAGCTCCTTGGGCTGATCCAAATTGCAATAAAGCAATGGAATGGTTGCCCTTGGTTGCAGCAGGCTTTTGAATCAACCACTGTGCTACTTTAATTCGCTGCGCAGAAAGTAGAAAACAAATGTTGAAATGACTGATAATATTTTAGATTAAATTCATTATAATAAGATGAATGGATTCAGTGCGTAAGAAGGACACACAGGAGAACTGTGAAATATAACAGTCCGACAACAGGAACATATGAATAATAAGTATTTGGAAGGGTTGGTGCAAACAAGAGTTGACGAGTAGGATAAAAGGAATGTAAATAAAATGACAAATTATGCATTATATTTATGTTTGCCAGGTACTACAGCTTTAGTTCTCCCCCCCAATAATCTATAAAGGAGTTCCTGCTGCCAAGGAAGAATGATTTTTTTAAGCTATAAATACAAAGAGCATTGACATACTGTGGCTTTGACTAAAGTTCTCTAAGAAATTTTCTCCATTAAGCTGAATAATATTATGTTCTAATAAATGTTCTTAAGACTGCATTACGCCTATAGTTGCATAGTTATCTGTCTAACTCTGCTTCTTCATCATATAGGTTAAGCCATCATCTCAAGTATAATACCATCAAATATACTGGGATTTCACAATCCATATATGCTTGTATTAGCTTAGGAACCTAAGTGACGGAGGTCTAGAGAGAGCTTCTCAAGTGAGCACAGGAACATATTAGGGTAGTAATTAGGATGGTGGGACTGGATATACAGCTGTTCCTACCCTGAATGTCTTCCCTGCTCCTTCACTTGGAGACCTTAATATAGGGAACGACATTTAGTCTGATATATACGAAAGCCACTTTGAGCTAGTGATTAAGACAAAAGGCTAGAAATCAGGAAACAGTGAGTTCTAGTCATAGATATGAAAGCCAGCTGTGTGACTTTGATCAAGTCACTATCTCTCTCTTAGCCTATGATGTCAGGTTCCTGTCACAGGTTCTTTGGTCAATTCTTGTCATGTTATGGAATATGCCTGTAATGTATTGGCCTTATCTGTTTTAATTTACTTGCTTAATGTCTGACTGCTTGCTTAATGGCTGACCTACTTTCTGTGTGTTATGTAACAGTTGCTGTGCTGAGCTAGACTTGCTGTCTCCAGGCTGTTAATTAGGTTTGGGGCAGGAAACTGCTACTTTAAACCTATTGGTCTCTGCCTAGAGGCCAACCGTAAAAATAGCTGTGCAGCAGCTATTAGCTTGCTTCTGTTCTGTTCTGAGTTAGAATAAACCTGTTGCTGTTTGAACACCTCATCTTGCTTAATGTCTTCAAGAACCAAATATTTAACAATGCCTATGAAGGGGGAGGTGAGGTGAGGGCCTACAGTAATGCAGAAGGTTGCCTGGAGGGAGGGAGCACATCCCAAGGGAGAGGGTGATACAAAAGACAGCATAGTACAGACCTGGATCATGGGAAGAAGAAGAGGTTTAGGATAGACATTTCTAGAAGCTTCAAGGGTATATCTGTTAGGTTAGGGTAGTACAGGTAGCTCTTGACTTATGTCCAGACACTTAGCAAAGTTATGATAACCCCTCCCCCAAAAGGTACTTATGACCCAGTCCCAAAATTACATCTGCTACAGCTCCCTTGCAATTGTTTACCTTACAAATGACTGCCAAGACGCTGCAGTGTCCCCCACCTATTCCTCCACATTTTGCCTTGTTGCATCCCCACAGACACTAGGCCTGCTTTGCCACACACTCACTCCCAGGTTCAGCATGCTCCTCTCCCTTCTCTGAACTGATCACTCACTTACTTTTAGAATATCTCCAGAGCTCAGGAGGTTGAGATAGGGAAGAAAGACAGGGAGCTCCATATTGCTGGACTTTTTGGCACAATCTGAATAGCAACTGTCTTTCTGACTGAAATATAATGTGGGGAAAGTCTGTTTTCCTTTTCATGCTAGGTGCTAATGCTGGGGGATGCTAAGGCTAGAGCTAGTGAAGAGAAGAAATCCTCCCGGTTTTCCTTTCCTCGCTAAATGCTAACCGTAGCTCCCTCAGTGTTAGCTGCACTAGCGAAACAAGGGGTCAACACTGAGGGAGCTAAGGTGAGCTCTAGATAGGAAAGGAAAACTGAGACGATTTCTTCTCTTTCTTAGCACTAGCATTAACACCCCCAGCATGAGTGCTAGCGTAGCTAACATAGGGGAAGCTAAGGCTAGCATCTAGTGAGGAAAGGAGAACTGAGAACATTGCCAGCCTTATTTTTTGCTCAGAAAATGATGGCCAGGTACCACGTGGCCTCCTTCCTTACTTCAACCACTTGAGCTCTGGAAATGTTCAAAGCATAAGTACGCAATTGTGAAAGGTGGTGGGGAGGAGGCACAAGTGTCTGTGAGGCCCCCCAGTCCTGGAAGTAGAGCATGGAGTACTTCAGGAGATGGGGAAGAGGAAGCCTTGGGAGGCCCAAAGCAGGTAGATTTGTGTCTGGACTAGTCCCCCCTCCAGGGTCTCCCTACCCCTGAGGTATCCCATGCTCCACTTAACAACCCATGTGATGTTTTATGAATAGGGATGGGAAGGGGTTATTAGGCCAGGCACTTCATTTAACATCCATCATGACCTGCAACTATAATGGGCAGGCTCCATTATGGCTGTATCTTGAGAACTACCTGTATATGTTTAACCTGTCAAGGTACTATTTATATGGTATAAGCAAAAGAGAACTGAACATTGGCTGTATTATATACATTGTTCTTGGGCTAGGCCTAACATATTCCAACCAGTTGATTTGAAAAAAGAGAGCCTGCCACTTGTGGAAAAATACTAGGAAAATAGGTATATACATACATGTATATTCCTTGATTGTTGGATTAATTAGCCATTGCTAAATTAACCTTCTAAAAATATCTCTGGTGTACTTTATACTGTGATTTCAACATGATGTTGATTATCTTTTTTAATGTTTATTAACCACATCAGACATATTTCTTCTCTCTGTTAGAGAGATGATGGGATGATGGAGCAATAGTGAATAAAGTGTCAATTAATTGGAATGCTGTTATTTTGTAAATTGCAGATATCAATCAAATATCAAAGCTATTGCAAGATAATACAATAAATACAGCCAGGTTTAAAAAAAAATGGGAGAAAGCTGGACATTAAATATTTATTGAAATTAGAATGCCTTTTTAAAATTAAATTTAAGGTCTGAGGGCAAAGCAAAGAAATATAATAAATAAAGAGCATAAAAAGAAAAAAATAGAAATCAGGAAAAACAAAATATGTCAAAACCTCTGGACGGTCTCGGCAATGTTGAATAAGAATTATGGTCGCTGTTTTGAGTTCGCTTGTTTGTTTTGTTAGCTGTTATTAAAAGAAAGCAGGTGATTTCATGGTCCCGTTTGCATGACAATGAGTTATAAAAGTTCATCTAAATGGGGCCTACTTCCTCCATGGGCTGAGAGCAAAGTCTTTGATTTATACCCCCTCCCCGCCTTCTTCACCCACTGATCTGAACTGTTGAAAACCTCCATGCTCAAATGATCCTCGGTGGCAACACTACATAGCAAATTTATTTATTTATTTATTTATTTTATTTAATTTCTATACCACCCTTCTCCTGAAGGACTCAGGGCGGTGTACAGGGCAATACAATAAAAATACAATATACAAAAGTTAAAAAAATTAAATACTGCAGCCCAAATCCAATAAATTAGTATAGTAATATTTAAAATACCCCAAACCCATCAGACCAGGCCGGCTTGTTCAAATAAGTATGTTTTTAGGTCACGTCGGAAGGAGCGAAGGTCGGGAGCCATCCGGAGCTCAACCGGTAAACAGTTCCAAAGGTCTGCCGTGCCCACAGAGAACGCCCTCCCCCTGGGGGTCGCCAGTCGACACTCTTTGACCGACGGCACCCTAAGGAGGCGCTCTCTGTAGGAGCGCACTGGACGAAGGGAAGTTGATGCCGGCAGCAGGTGCTCCTGTAAGTAACCCGGACCCATGCCATTTAGGGCTTTATAGGTCATTACCAGCACCTTGAATCTTAACCGGAAGGCAACCGGAAGCCAATGCAGCTTGCGGAGTAGAGGTGTTACATGGGAGTATCGGGAAACCCCGACCACCACTCGCGCGGCTGCATTCTGCACCAGCTGAAGCCTCCGAGTAATCCTCAAGGGTAGCCCCATATAGAGAGCATTGCAGTAGTTCAAACGGGAGGTCACGAGCGCATGAGTGACTGTGTGCAAGGCATCTCGGTCCAGATAGGGCCGCAACTGGTGCACCAGGTGAACCTGGGCGAAGGCCCCCCTAGTCACAGCTCCTATATGATCTTCTAAAGAGAGCTGTGAGTCTAGGAGGACACCCTGTGGGGGGGGGAGCCCATATTTACTGCCATGTTTCATATTGAAAGCTGTTAGAAATCTTTGGTTCCTAAATTGTTTGTGTCCTAGCTTCTTTCCACCACCATTAGCTTGGCAGTCTAAGGTTACTATTTGGGGGAAAGCTTTCAGCAAATCTGCAAGGAGCAAACGAAACAGTTGGTGCTAGTGGATCAAGGCAGTCAGGATGAAAAGCTGTTTGTGGAACTGGGAAGACTGCAGGGCCATCAGGGAGCTATCTAGCAAAAATCATTTTATATATAACTTAAGTAATAGCACAAACCATGTAGCATATCGATTTGCTGGTAGATACCAGCTATTGTCTGTTTGTCCAGACAAACAAAATCCTTTTTTAGTAGATTCCAATACAGTAATGCAGTTAGAAAGGACATATATTGGAATTATGCTTTCCAATCTTCTTTCTTTCTTTCTTTCTTTCTTTCTTTCTTTCTTTCTTTCTTTCTTTCTTTCTTTCTTTCTCTCCTCAGAAATCTGTCATTAAGAATGATGAGGCTGATTTTCTGCTCTCTTGGTCGGGAAATTAACTTAAATGATAAAGCATTCATTCTTCAAGAGAAAATGAGTGGAGGGAAATAAACGGTGAATGTCTTAAGCTGTGGATATTATTAGAATGATACTACACAGACAAAGTTCAAGGCCCTGTATCTGGTATGCTGCAAGCAAGGCAAATGCTGATATGAGAGACCAGAATGACGAATTTTAGAAGTGGTCTGGGGAAACATAAATGACAGATCTCTGCAAGGAAGTCAAAAGCTCTGCCACCCCCCCTTTTTTTAAAAAAAAAGTACAAATAACACTTTGTTTTCAGAGTTTCACTCTTTCGACATGAACATGAGCGGTATGACAGTTTCAGCTGCTACAGACAATATATGCATTTGACAAGCAATGCCAGGATGCTGGGTTCATATCACGAATGATTCAAATTAATTTGTGCTTTCTTTCACCTAGTTCTACAAGCTTGGCTTCCTACCCAGTGAAACTTACATTTATTTGTAATCTCACCACTGCTTACACTCTGCTGAACAATAAAAGAACAATAAACTTAATAAAAAGCCCAAGTGATTGGAAATTGCTGTGGGAATGGTAGACCAGTATGAAAGCTATAAATTTACTTGTATTCTCATGGCATTGTCAGCTAATTTTTATGAAAAGCCCATCATAGAACATTGCTCCCAAACACTGTGATCACTAGCATGTCACACATCATACTTCCCCTGATAACAAAAGAGAGAATGCATCATAAAATGCTTCGAACCACAAATTCATCATCAAGTACTCACAATAATCGAGCAACGTTCCCTTCCTGACCCTGTCCTGCACCTGAACATTGAATTAATCATTTTCTTTTCTCAAACATTAAGGAATACCCAGTGGTATGGTTGATGAAATTTAAAGCAAATAAGAGACTACTATCACATAATGTCATTAACTGTTCAGGTAATATTGTATGACTATAATCTAGGCCAGGTACCAAATACAGTGAGCAAAACCAGTAATAGGAGAATGAATTAAGATACCTGATCTTCAAAACTCTCCCTCTTTTCCAGGTTTCTATACTGGTTTCACGAGCCTACAGATGAGGGAATCAAATATAGGTAAGACAGAAATATTACGAGCTTTTGGCACAGTCACTCTCTAACTCTCTAACTTGCTCTTTTTTTTCCTTACAGTAATGCAATTTCTACCATGCAAGGATTCAGTGACTAAGTTTAAAATGAATGAAGAAAGTGATCTGGAAAGCAGTCTTGGGGTGGTGATTGAACATTCAACAAAATATCAAATTATTACATACTGTAACAATTCCATCCAAGGGATTTATTAGGGAATAATAAATAATAAATCACAATAACTTGGATGTCAGTCTCTTTTGCAGCTCCATTTATGCGCAGAACACTTTCTATGGGACAAATTCCATTTAATCCATGGAATCTTTTTAAATGCTCACTTTATTTATGGGAAGGTGGGCTTTTAATATTGTATAATCACAAATTTATTTTGTATTTTTTTTATCTCAAAATTAAAAATAATTAATAAGTAAGAATAATTCATCCCAGCAATTCATCACCAGTTTTCTTCTTTCAGACGTCTTGTGTTTATAACTTTTTATCCCTCTTCCCCCCCCACCATAAGTTTTGGAGAGATACTCCAGTCCACAATAATGTTGGTTTCTCTTTGCTGTGTCTTTATAAGCTCTGCAGCATCTCTGAAACACAATTGTTTGAATACCAGCATACAAATCCCATAAGTAGTTAAGAGGTTATTGGGAGCTAAGGAAGTAAAAGACTTTGAACCAAGGGCAAAAATTAGGCACATTTGGGACCACAGGGGCTGACAGATTCTCCTGAATTCATGAGCCCATAAAAGAAATCATAGATGGTGCTTAAAAACTTCACAAGACTGCCTATAAAGATAAAATGATATAAACTGCCCCATCAGCACAAAACAATGATTTTACTGATCTGAAGATATGACGCTTTTAATGTGGAAGATGTAGACTGTACGATTTACCCTTTAAGGAACTGGATACTTCAAGATAATATGCTATTTAAAGTAAGGAAAAGTTGATCAATCAGTGAAACTACCAAGTCTTATTTACAAGTATTTGCAAATACTTGTAAATACATCATATTTTTATGATGTTGCAGAACATCATAAAACAGATGACTTCTCAAGAGAATTTTGGTTTTATAGTCAGAGATACCGAAGACAATATTTTACTGTGAAATAAATTAAAGAAGACCAAAATTTCTTTATTTCTATTATTTGAATTTCCAGGTGGAATGAAAATTTACTCATCACATTATTTCATATCTTTAATTCCACAGTATCCTAAAATTATTCATGAAAATCAAATGGATGAATGGTCAAACAGATAGACAGACAGATATAAGCTTGAAGAAAAACAAATATTTCCATTCAGAGTAACAGCACAAAGAACAAAAAATGACAGTCCATTATCATTTATGTATAACTGGAAGGACAACTAAAACTATTCCTCCTCCTCCTCCTCCTCCTCCTCCTCCTCCTCCTCCTCCTCCTCCTCCTCCTCCTCCTTCTCTGGTTGACTGTTATATGAGTTACATATTTGCTCCTACATTGTCGAAATGTGTGTATGCAGATAAAATACCATAAAGTGGCAATGAGACCTAATTGGTATGAATATCAATTTTCCATATGACATTTTCTGGAAAGTATACAGTACATTTTTAAAGTTTTTGAAAAAGATAATGATCATTCTTTTCTTTGGATAGTGCATGAAGAATGAAAACAACTACAAATTTCACTCTTTTCTTACTGAAAGGAATCCATCCCCTATAGCTGGATACCAATTAAGTGAACTTGTGTATATTCACCATCTTAATGCGATTGGACTAAACTGTGAGGAGACTGCTCTTATGTCAGTGTGCATCTGTGCATACATTTAGATAAAGAAAATATCAGATGGCTATAAATATAGAGGGTGGCAACGATGAAACAAGAAAAATGTTTCTTGAGTGATATGTTTTAATTATACAGAGTAGAATCCAATTAAGTCCTTCAATTAATGGAACAGATCCAAGGAGGAGGAGGAGGAGGGGGAGGGGAAGGGGGAAGGGGGAAGGGGGAAGGGGGGAAGGAGGAGGGGAAGTGGAAATAGGGGGGGAGGAGGAGGGGAAGGAGGGGAAGGAGTAGGGGGAGAGGGGAGGGGAAGGAGGAAAAGAAGAAGGAGAAGGAAGAGGAGGAGAGGAAGGAGAAGGGAGCAGGGGGAAGGGGGAGGGAAGGGGGAAAAGGAGAAGGAGGAGGAGCGGAAGGAGGATGGGGGCAGGGGAGAAGGGGGAGGGGAAGGGTAAAAAAGGAGGAGGAGGAAAATTCTCCCTTTTCCATATAATCTCCCTGTATGCCCTAGAACAGACATGTCAAAAACAAGGCCCGGGGGGCGGATCCGGCCCGCAAAGTGGTTTCATGCGGCCCGCGAAGCCATCCTGGAAACAGTGAGGGAACGGCCCCCACTGCCTTGGCCCTGACCCAGAGACCCTCCTTCTGCCAGAGACCCACAGATCTGTCCCACTCCTGCCCAGGCCCCCATAGGCACCCTTGAGGCGAACAATGTAGAGCTGGCCATGCCCACCCAGTAGGCCATACGCACTCTAGCCATGCCCACCCAGTAGGCCACGCCCACCCTGGCCATACCCACCCGGCCCCCTGAGGGTAACCGCAATGCTGATGCGGCCCTCAATGAAATTGAGTTTGACACCCTTGCCCTAGAAGATGCTTGACAATTTACAGTGTCTCAGAGTCATATAATCACCTTTTGCAACCTTCTGACAAGCAAAGTCAATGGAGAAGTCAGATTCATTTAGCAACCGTGTTACAAACGTAACAACTGCAGTGACTCACCTAACAACTATGGCAATAAAGGTCATAAAATGGGGCCAAAGTCACTTAACAATTGTCTCGGTTCACAATAGAAACTTTGGGCTCGGCTGTGGTCGTAAGTCGAGGACTAACTGTGAGTTATATATGGAACAAGATACTGTAAAACAACATGTTACACTTCAGGTTCTAAGTTCCAAGTCTCTGTTAATGAAAGGTTTGGGCCTACAGAATTTAAAATAAGAGATTAAGTGTTAATGAAAGTGTTTTTGGCTTCTAAAGAATCTTTAAAATAAAAAAGTGGTCTCGATTCAACCTTTCAATGTCAGCTATCACTTTTAAAGCAGCTTGACCTGGAAGCATACAGCTAAAATTGTGGTGACTGTTAATGACAGTTTTATTGGATACCATGCTTGTGGTTCACATTTTGAGGTCTGTATGTAATTGATCTTTCTACCCTAGGAGAGAAACACTGCAATAAGTTGGTTGCAGCTCCACATTATAGTATAGAGAAATAATAATGATGTCACCTTGAGATTTAAAGATCGTGGAATAGTAATAGTCTCCTAGCTCATTCTCCCAACTGCAGTGACCTCTCCAGTTCTAAATCTTAACAGTCTCAGCATTATTTTTGAATTATTCATGCTACCCTTTTCCTTTCACTACAAAATCAAGGAAAATGATTGCATCCTATTTTATCAGCTCTACAGGTTTTTAAAAATGTTATTTAGTTGTTTAAAAAAGCAAATAAAGTATACAATGGGACACATACCTAGTTGAAACTAGGTCAGGGAGAACCCCATTACAACATGCAAAAAAGGCCATGCAACCTTCTGTGTTATATAGTACTTAACTCCATTTCAATCTGAATAAACCTTATGAGTTGGGTTTGTGTGTTGATGAATTGTTTGTCTATAAACTCAGCACTGGAATTCCAAGCAAAGGCTATACTTCTAATGTATAGTTTGCACTGATTGTTCACTGCATCTAATCATTTGAGAGAGAAAAATACTGTAACTCTAAATAGTAATGTATATTTTTGTTATAATTCCTTGCAAAGATACCAGTTGTGATTAAGACATATATTCCTACCACATGGATATTCTCTGGGCAAAGCTGACTGCTCGTGAAACAGATCTGTTTAACTGAAGTGCTCACTACAAAAGAAATAGTCCAGAGTAAACTGAATATTGTTTCTGACACTGGACTGGGAATCAAAATAACTCTTCTTTTTACTTAAAGTCCTTCTGTTGACAACTCTTCTAGTTTATCCAGTCTAGATAATAAAAGGATACAGTTTTATCTGAGTGATGGATTTGATTAAAAAAATTGCACATGGGAATAAAATAAAATGCATGTAAATGCAAACTCAGGCAGGTATCCTGATTCATCTGTAGCTGGTGACCTTTAAGTTCATGATGAAAAACAAATGTCAAGCATTCAAAAGACAGGAGTATCCTTGGCTTTGCCAAGGATTTTGTATGCTATTGCACAGACTGTATTAATTTAGTCTGGCATCAATAACCTTGAAATCGGGATTTTGAACTAAAAATCCAGTTTTATGTTTATTCAGAAAGCAAAGATAAAAAGTGACTTTATTTAAGGGTCTTTCCAGTGGGAAAAGGCAAATATAATGTAACATTACAGATACTTTTTTCCTTATCATGCCATTTGGTACCAGCTTCCATAGCAACAGATTTTATATGATCTTCAGATTACTTTAAATAGAATTTTAATTATAGCTATGATCAGCTTATGTTATTTTATTTGTAATAATTTAATTACAAATAAAAAAGAAATGGTGGAAAAATGCTTACAAATGATACAGGACTTCATTTATTTATTTATTACTATTTTTTCCAGTCACTTGACAAGAGAAATCTAAAGATCAGATGGATTTGACTTAGAGAGTAGTGAACGACAGTAAGTAAACCAACAGTGAAAATCAATTCTATTGGCTGTAATATTAATACACTGTTTTCAAACAGATTAATAATGTGCAATTGTGAAACTGTATTTGAAGAACTTTGCATTGGGAAGGGAAAATAACTAATAAGAACATTTATTTTCATTTTATTCTAAACACATTCTAAGATCCATTGAAAATGAGCAGGAATTACAAATGCACATAGGGAAAAGAACGAACTCTTTAAGATGTGCTCTTTTGTAGCTACATCTACATCTTTTCAATTTGCTCTGGTACTTCTTTGTTTCAGATTTAAAAGGAACACATTTGCTGTGATGAAGACACTACTTTATTTTTGAGGAAACAAAAAGCCACCCACATGTT
This sequence comes from Vipera ursinii, assembly GCF_947247035.1. NCBI lineage: Eukaryota > Metazoa > Chordata > Lepidosauria > Squamata > Viperidae > Vipera > Vipera ursinii. The sequence goes on from NC_139518.1 coordinate 64,993,505, forward strand.
GAAAAAGAGCAACAAAGCACTAAAACCTCACTGATTTTTAGCCTAATTGAACACCAACCAGGACTGCCTTTATGGCAATTCTCACTGCTATTAACATATATAGCAGAATATCCCAGCAGGTGGAAAGAAGTATTTTACAAACAGACTAGAAAGAACTGTTGGATTGGGATGAAACAAGAAGCTAAGTATGATTAGGTCAGGCTTCACTTTTATTATCTCTACAGAATTAGGTCAATTATATTTCTACTTCCTCTAGCCTGTTTGTAAATGCTACAATCCTTTTGAAAGTATTCTTTTTTTTTGTACCTTAAAGAAGACCTACCGTGGGCTTCATTACATTTGTGATGCCTCTTTAACGCCATGGTTTTAGAAATTAAAAAAAATATATAAAATAAACAAACAACAAAATTTATATTAACCTTTTAACAGAAATATCAGATCATGTCAAATCAAGCTACTTCTTAGAGATTTTTGTGGTAGAGAAAATTTCCTGGAATTTGATCCTTTCGGAAATTATATTGCCAGTTCAATATTAATATTGAATTTTCTACAATAACTGTTGGAAAGAAGTTGGAATACATATGAAATGTCACTATGTTTTTGTTCTTCCAAACCTGAAAGAAAATAACAACATGGGGAGAAGAGGAATATATCCAGAGTAACTTCATTTAGACCATTCTGATCATAGCATTGGGAAAAGAATGTTTAAATCAAGTCAGTCTTCTTCTATATTATCTGAGCAGGAACATTAAAGAACATTAGTGGAGTCAGAGAGATTCTAACTATAGTTTAGATCAGGGGTCTTCAAACGTGGCCCTTTTATGACTTGTGGATTTCAACTGAAGTCCACAAGTCATAAAAGGGCCACGTTTGAAGACCCGTGGTTTAAATTAAACCCATACTGAAATGGAATGCATAATATGCTGCTACTAGTTTTAAAAGACATGCTGCTAACTGGACAAGAACAGATAACCAAATGGTAAATAACAATGCTATCTCCTTTTTTTCCTATTTTTTCAACAGAAACTAGAAAAGAAGTTTTTTAACTAAGGGTGCTCTTTCCTTCTATAGCTTTTCATGATGCTCATTCTATTACTCCTAAGATAGCCAAGCATGATTGATCTTAGAAGTTAGAGTTGGCCCCAGTTAGTAGTTGATGAAGGAATTTTCTGGGAGCTCAGGAGCTGTTGGCTAGGTGAGAAAGAATTGCAGAAGATGGCATAGGCAGATTACTACTACCAAACTATATTGGGAATCAAGCTTGATTTCAGGGCCTCTTTACCTTTTTAGAATACAATTATGGTCATGTGAACTCTGTTTTAGTCTAGCATTCCTGATTGGTTCCAATAACTTTTGGTTTCTAAACTTCAGTAAAAAGTAGAATCAAATGTAATTGTTAATACACAGGCACAACCCTGTCCACAGCATGCTTGCTAAAAATTCATAGGTCGTAATGAGAGTTAAGCTGCCAATTGTATACATCACTGAAGAGAGTTTCTTCTGAAAATGTGCAGAATTCCTTACTAACAATAAGTTGTGTGTGTGATACGTTTTCCTTTTTGGTAATAAAAAAAAAGATGAAAGAGAATCTTTATCAGTTCTAAAGAAGCAAAGTCTGAGCTCACTCTCTGTATCAGTAGACTAAGATAGCATTATGACTCTCATTTTGCTTAGAAAGTCTGTCCTGTCAGTGTGGCTTCTCCAGACCCACAGTGCAATCTTAATGACTTAATAGGTTTTGTTTCATCTTTTTTCTTGCTGGGGTTTATGTTGTCTAGGATTATGGCTTCAAGTGATTAGGGACCAATTCAAAATGTCTTGTGGTGAACTGGTGACAAATGAGAAATATGCAAGCACAGTATAGAAAAAGAAACTCTAAACCAGACATGTCAAACACAAGGCCCGGGGGCCGGATCTGGCCCGTGAAGTGGTTTCATGCGGCCCGTGAAGCCATCCTGGAAACAATGAGGGAACGGCCCCCGCTGCCTTGGCCCTGGCCCAGAGACCCTCCTTCTGCCATAGACCCTCAGATCTGTCCCACTCCTGCCCAGGCCCCTATAGGCACCCTTGATGCGAACGATTAGAGTTGGCCATGCCCACCCAGTAGGCCATACGCACTCTAGCCACACCCACCCAGTAGGCCACGCCCACCCAGGCCATACCCACCCGGCCCCCTTGAGGGCAACCACAATGCTGATGCGGCCCTCAATGAAATTGAGCTTGACACCCCTGCTCTAAACCAACATTTGGAGCATTGGAAAAGTTGAGAACTGCAATCAAATAATACATTACTTATTTACAATAAAATGTGTGAGGGAAAATATGCTAATTCATCTCATAAGCCATTAGCAGAAGAAGCTGCTTTTAATTTACTACTGTATGTGCTATGGATACATTTAGAAAATGCTTTTAAGCTTGGGCACTTTTCCACACTTTGTAGGAACAAATACTGAATAGTGGTTCTAAGATTTTAGGTCTTCCAGGAACAAGATTATTCTCTTATTAGAGCTAGCCGAGCAAAAATAAACCTATTAGTTCTAATCAACAGCAGCAGCATCCAAAACATACTAAACATTCATTTACATGATATTATTTTTGTAAGCTTTGTGGTCACCTTTTACACATATTTTCCTATTCTGCCATTTTGCAGGTAAGCTGGACTCCATGTTGGTGGTAGTTTACGGACAGTAAATATCAGTTTAGAAAAGTTCATTTTAAAACTACAATAATTTTGAAATCATTACCTTAATTAATATATGTCCCCTCAAGAAAATACTCATTCAATATATTTGATTTTTTTTGCCACTTATTCCTATAACTTCTATAAACCCCTTTTAAGAAAGGAATGTGATTTAAGAAGAAGCAGTGTAAAAATCTTGCTCTCTAGCTGAAGAATTTGGGAGAAAAAAGTTATTGAACAGGCAGATAAAAAAAAGCTGGTCTCCTGGAAATGTGGTTCCTGCTTTAAATATGGGAAGGAAGAGATGGGAAAACAAATTGTAGATGGAACTGAAATATTTCAAAGGAAGAGGAAACATGCATTTTCCAACAAAGTTCGAATGGGTCAGATCTGCAGGCCTTCAGTAATATAAATGCATTGACATAAGCAGGAGATGTTGGCTTTTGCCCAATACAAATACTACTAAATTAGGAAGACGATGGAGCTTTTGTGAGAATCCAGTAAGAGGTCGTTTTAAATATACACAATATGAATCGTTGACTCATTATCCAAAAGCCATAAGTTGTCCTTGGTTTAGATCAGTATTACAGTTTTGTTTCGTCTTTTCAATTTTATTTTGGGATTGGAACAGAATACTTACAAAAACGTCAGGTCACTGCTGATGAAGATACAGAAAACAGTTCTCCAAATGACTAATGATCACTTAAATCAGGGGTCTTCAAACTTGGCCCTTTTATGACTTGTGGACTTCAACTCCCAGAAGGAGTTGAAGTCCACAAGTCATAAAAGGGCCATGTTTGAAGACCTCTGACTTAAATTAAAGTAAATATTATGTGACAATTATCTACTTTTCACACACCAATAGCTATCACTGGCTTTCTTCTCCTCCTTAATAAAGAAATAAAAAAATCTACACAAAATTACAACAATCTACACCTGCTGGCCAAATTTTATATATGGAAGCCAAGCAGGTGACAAATCACTCTTAATTCAAAATAGTTTCAATCAGCATTTATCATCGTGTGATGAAGCTAGCTGATTTAGGAATTCGTATTCTGCACCCAACAACCAGAAATCTCAAGAGAAACAGGGGTCACTTTCTCCATTCCTATTGCTTAAGGTAAATCTTGACTGGCCTTAACAAGAGGACAGTCTGTGTGAACAGTCACAACCTCAAAAGTCCCACAAACTAGCCTCTGCAAGGCAACAATTGGCCACTTGCTAGGTTTTGGTGTATTCTCAATGATTTCTGAGGGTTGCCGCCATCATACAGTGGGATGTTGCATTGGCAGGAAAATGACCAAAACCCAAGAATTCTTTATTCCAAGAATGTCTTAGAAGAACATTTCTATCTAAAATATAGTTTAAAGAAATTTATTTCTAAATAAGGTATAAGACTAGAGTCTTAGTGACTAAGTGAATCTCCACTCTTTGACATGGGGCACATTATGGCAACACAGTCCTAGTTCAGTTTGCCAGCTATTAAAACAAGAACTGTTGCTACTATTATTCATATTAAAATCTCTTTTTTCCCGATTGGGATATGGAAAAGCAAAACTAACCCCATTAACATATGCTACGTGGTAATTGAATCTAAAACTTCGGCCGAGAGAAACGCAATTACCCCAGAGAATGCACAGGACTGTCCCGGTCCTTAACATGTCATGGAATGTCACTCCTTGTGTCATGAAGCTGAAGAAAATGATTGGTGTACAATTCACTAGCAATTACCTCTGTGTAAAATGACTGCAGTCACTTTGGTGGGAGGAGGGGGGGCACTTAATGGGGAAATTTCAGTTTCAAACTCCAGATTTTTTTTTCAGTAGCCCCTGCTCTTTACCCAATTTTCCAGCTGAACTGCCTAAGGCATGAGGAGGTGAAGAAGCTCACGCAAGGTCATCTAGGAAATCAATGAGTGAGGCCTGTTTAGAGCTCCTTCTTCTCTCAGCAGCTCTTCCTTTGCTGTAGTTGTTGGACCACTACTACCAGGAAAATTCCCTGTGCTACAAATGTTAGCTGCAAAAGAATGATAACCAAAAAAGGGGGGGGGAGTCAATGATATGCTCTAAAGAACAATTAGAATTACAGAATGACACCTTATTCCCATAAGAACAAAGGGTTTAATTAGTGTAACATAGTAAAACATGTTTGAAAAGGTTAATCTTTTGGCACAATGCATTCACTATCTTATGGATCTCATAGATTCCTGCTAAAAGAGACACATTTTTTTTTTGTATTTCCATTTAGCTAACATATATTATTATATACTAAGGCCATAAAACGTTGAAGGTCTTATTTTGATTACAACTCTGTTTATGCTACGGTAGTCAATCCTAGAAAAGTAATTCAGGATTTGCCCTTTAGAAACATATTATATACTTCTTATTCCAGGAAATACATCAGTGAATTGTAATAGCAATTAATCTTAAAAAGAGTAGTTTTGGGTGAGCAGGTTAATTTTTTTTAGAGATTTCAACAACATTTATTAACATTTCTGTTTGGCCCTGGACTGATATTACACTTCTGTTTCCTATCTCTTTTTCTAGCAATATTGACATCTCAGGAGAGTTAGGTCTTTGCATAAAATGTCCAATATATGATTATTTGAGCCCAGTTATAGTGCTTTGAGTGAGAACTCTGAATTGATTTGTTCAATGATCCATTTGTTTTGTTTTCTTGGCTGTCCTTGATATTCTCAGGAACCTTCTCCAGCACTAACCTTCAAAGGTGTCAATATTTTTTTCTATCCTGGTTCTTCAAAGTCCAACATTTGATGCATACATGAAGTTACCATACTATCAAAATTCCAAAAGGTAAATAGCAGTTCAACCATTTAAAGAAAGACAGCCTTCCTAAGCAGTATTGGTTTTGATGCAGTTTAGCATAATGTTTGATGAGTTGAATTTGATGCAGGGAAACTCAAGTCCAAATTGCCATCAAAGACTTATGGAGTGACTTTTAGCCAGTTTTTCTCTCTCTTGGTTAAATCTCACAGAGATAGATTTATGTTCTGGAAATAAAATTAAATGAAACCCCATGTAAGCCACCAAGAATTAACTCTCTCTCTCAAAAAAGCAGAATATAAATGCAATAAATACATTATCAATTTTTCCTGGGATTTCCCCCCATTTGTCCATTTGTCCATAAAGCTTTTTCAGTCCCTAGGTCTTGAACAATTTTAATTATTAAAATGAATTTGAAAATACTGTTACAATTTTGTCTCTTGGAAGTTTACATGTTTATAAATGCCACTACTGCAACCATGATGCATTAGAAATGAACAATGGCTTCTTAATGAGAAACTATAAAATCCATATTACTGATCATATAAGGACTAAATGGGTTATAAAATAATTTATTTTACATTTTATTAATAGATGCTTCCTTCAAATAAAAACATGCATATTTGAAACACGATAAGAGTAAGAAAACTGTGGTAAAACTGTGCCTAAATTGTGTCATTAGTCTTCCTTTTAGAGTTCTGATAAAAGAAACACACATTAGTAATTGTTGGCAACCTTTAGCCATAAGGAAGCTACAGCTCATCAGTTCTAATCTAGAGATCAAAGCAATTTAGTGGCAACATAAAACAGTTGTGTTTCAACAGTGACAGGATATTCCTTTAAAAACATAACATCAAACCAAAAAAAATGAGAGAGAAACTATGTTATGCTTAAAATATGGAAGGCCATCATGTGTAAGGAAAAAACTTTATTCTTAAAGTGGAAAAAGATGTTTTTATTTTTTTAGATCCTTATCCCACCTTCTTTTTCATGTACAACTCAAGGCAACACTTTGTATAATTACTAATTACTAATTTAATCTCATTTATTCAGCAGTCACTGAAAAAATATATTTCTTATGACAACATTTTACAAAATTACTCTAATCCTTCGAGTTTCAAACAACTGTTAATCAGGGAAGATAGCTAAAAGCCAGAAAAAGAAGACAGGGGGGAAAAATCTGCCTCAGTTACTTTAACTGTAAAATACAAACATCTTATTTCAATGGAATAAGAGATTAACTCTTACCAAATTCAAAGTCACAGCAGATTGTACTAGAAGCTCTCCTAAAATTTGATGGGAAGGAAAAATTAGCAGTATAAAACTCTGCTGTTATTGTTGCCTAATGTAAGTTGTAGTTGATTAAGTCATTTTTTTTCATCCTAAAAGACATAGATTGTTATGCCAATGAAAAAGAGATTAAGTACCTACAAATGATCTTACATTCTGAGTAGCTTTCCTGTGTCCTGTGTACTCATCTGAGATATGAAAAAGATACTGATACTATGACTAGTTTCACACGTCATGCTAAATTATAGTTTATTCTAATCATGGTTTGTTGAACACAATATAATGTGGCCAGATTTACACACAATGCTAAATCAAAATAGCAATTTATAAATTGCAGTGGCAGCATTCATATTATTTCCACAGTTGAGCTGTTTTTAAATTAAGATCAGTTTTTTAGATGAATGGAGATAAAAGACTGTGCTAGCTGACTGGCTGGCTAAGAAAAGTGCATATTATTGTTCTATGAAGTCAGCAATATACCTGAGGCCACCTAGTTTTTTTTTAATAGGAAATGATTGTGTATATATCTTAATTTCTTGGCTTTTCTGCAGACCCTGAATATCATGCTTTGGCTCTTGATGCCGAGAGAAAAGACAATGAATAAGCGCAGAAGAAGATTCCTAAAATTAAAAGAATATTGAATTTCTTAAAGAGAAAAAAATCCTTGAAGATTATAGGACACAGACAGACAGACATCCAGTGCATAAATATTGTTTGAGTTGCAAATTGAAAAACACCATTTGGTTTACTGTCTGTTTACAAATTCTATTGTGGCTTTATGACTTCAGAAAAGTTATATTCATATATAATGCTAAGTTAAAATAAACAAACCACACTGTAGCTTAATGTACAGTATAAAGCCATTGTGTTTGATAAAATCTTCCCAACTAGACATCCTAGATGGGATCAGTTTCCACAATCTCAGGTAATTCTGACCATTAGCCAAGTTAAAGAAGGCTAACAGTATAGTCATTATTACTTCCAAAAATGAAGCGACCTTCATGAATGGTGCATGGGGTGGAAAGAATCCATAGGAAATATTAGAAGAGAACCAAACTTATCCCTTTATAGGGCTAAACAATGGTACGGATTCTTAACTTCTGATGGAGACATGAACTCACATTGAGCGAAAATGATGCTATTCAGTTATGAAACATGAAACAATGAAACAGTGCAACATAATAGGCAAATTTTGGGGTCCTCAGAACATTGATCTACTTAAATTATAAATAGATATGATGGAACAAAACATGCATATCATCAGTGGAGAATATGAATGAAGTAGATTTGTTCAGAAAAGATAGCTGACTTTTATGAATAGATTTGTTTTACTGCATCTGGAGCGAAAGAACCTTCTCTGTTTTTTAATTACATCGTGAGACCTCAAGTTGACATTCTAGATTTCTACTGATCAAGGAATAATAAGCTGCTTAATATGGGTGCAAAACTCTGCCACTGAGGCTAAATAAGTTCATTTTTTATTTTTTGTGGATTTAAACTACTGAAGCTTGCAGACTTATTTTTCAGGACATCAGATACAATTGTGTTAGGGACATAATGTATGGATATCAATTTATTTCATACCTGGAAATATCATCCTAAAATGTAATGTGCCAAAATTGCAGTTCAAACTTTTTTTATGACTAATGAGGGTTTCAACAGCTTTTCAACACTTATCAGTAATTTTCTAGTTTTATTTTCATCAAAGCCTTTAGTTTCATTCTGCTGGCTTCAACATATTCATTTTATTTCTCATTAGCTAGTTATGAATTTAATTCTTTTCAATCATAAAGCTGTATTTTAAATATATAATAAGATATAGATATATAGTTTTTATTTATTATGTGTTTAAAATCTTTTTAAAAATCTGGATTATTTAAATTGCCATCCATTGATGTTTTATTAATTTTCTTTATAGTTTCATGGTGTTATGGAACAATTAAGAGTAACAGCCATGTCTATAGCGTGAAGCATTTTGGGAAACCTGTTGATGTATTACAGAATGATTAAAAAAAGGATATTAACCTAAAAGTTATATGATTTTTTAAAAACAAATCCCTAGAAATGTGGTACCAACCAGCACACTACAAAGTTCTACAGTTTATACACACACACACACACACACACACACACACACACACACACACACACACGATTTGTTAATATACAATTTGGATAGATAGTTGCTGGATTTTAGTCAGTTTATTGATGTGCTTTGTAATGCTTAATTTCAGCTAATCCTGAAATGGTTTATTTTAGCAGCCCAAACTGTAGACATTCTAATGTAATTGACAGTCACTAGATGCATTTTAGTTAGTTCCAAACAATCACAGAATTTCTTTATAAGCAAGAGTTTCAGTGTCTCTGCTTCTTGTTAATGGGTCATATACGACTAGAGATAGGTGGAACCATCAGATCAATACTACTGTGCCAGACATGTATCACTGCAAGACAATAAGAAGCCTTTCCCATCTATTATTTTAAAAGCTTTTGGTTCTTCTGAGTGCTATTTTACTTTGGGTGGAAATTTTTAGTGACTTCTATATGACATTTATCTACTGACATATTGGTTAAGCATAGTTTATGGAATATCTTATCATTCCAAAGGTAACAGTAAATCTTTACATTTAAACTTAATGCCTGGATATTTGATGAAAAAAATCAGAAGACAGACATGTAGTTTTCTTGGCAAAAATAACGAATTAGGTTGCTGTTGCCCTTTTTTCTGATTTTTCTTTTTAAAGTTATGTTTGGGTGCTCATCCATTTAAAAATTAACCAAGCCTAACCCTGCTTAGCTTTTTGAAATTAACTAAAATTGTCTATGTGCTGTTCTTTGTCTCTGTCCTTTATGCAGATTGATGGTGTTGCTTACCAGCCTCTCAAACCCAACTCAACTTCTTCAATTCCTTTCATAAATATCTGATTTGCTACTCTCCTTTCCTCTAGAAAAGTAGTAGAAGTATTTCATTCTGCAACAGAAGGTATTCGTGCTCTACCTTTATTCTAATTTTACAATAATATTCATGTAAGTGTAAATATTACTTTAATAATGGTAACCTTGGTAAAAGAATAACCGTGTTCTTTGCCTAAACATAAGAAGTGTGAATAGGTATGTGTAAAAAAATATAGGAGTAAAGCAACATATAATTTAAAGAAACTACTATTGGACTTTAATAGTCATCAACATGTCATATAAAATTCTATAGAACATAAGATAGAATTTTAGATGAATTTTACCAACAATATATTCAATAATTAATCATAGTCTTGGCTGTTTAAGATAGAAATAGTTCTAATAAACATAAACAGGGAATCTTCAAAATTGTAACTTGAAAAGTTGAGATGATGAGGACCATCTTCCATCCAAATACTACTGGAAGTTTTCCTGCTGTGATAATTGTTTATCGTCAAATAGGAAGAAAACTCTTTTGCTGCAGTAACCAGTTTATGAACATTTTGCAAACACTTCTCCCTCTCACACAAAAGCCCAAGAACTTTACTGCAACATATCCTTTGAATATTTCAAGTGAGGCACAAATAATAATTTGTTTGGAGTGGGTATTTCTCCTAAATAAAGGATTTGACTTGATTGCTGAAACGACACATTCTCACTCCTTGATTGTATGATACATGCATGTTACTCCGGAGCATTTGTATGTTATGGTGCTAGTACTACATCTTATTGTTATTTTGTTCGTATTATGATCCCATGTTATTCAAATAGTTTAAATGAATAAATTCTTCTTGGTATTGTTTATTCATAATGTAAATATGGCATTAGATATTAAGCTGCAAACGTGTACTTGAGCCTTAGATCAGTGCTACTGAATTCAATGTAGCTTACTTTTCAGTAGGTATATCTATGTGTGCATGGAGCTGGGAATCTTATTTGGCTGACACTATGAGATGAACAGCTATAAAAAAGTGATTAAAAACAAACATGTGAAACTCCTACGTCTACTTTGTGTTTCAGCAACTATATGCATACATGCTAATATGATTTAATATTTATAATTATTATTATTTATGAAAAAACTAGTACAAGACAGAATACCTTAATTGACCTCTGTAGGGGTTTTTACATTGAGATCAACATGGTAACTTTTTGCCCATCAAAACATTTCATCCTTACTCTGTGCACTTCCACAGAAAACCTGAGCGTGTTGCTGAGTAGGGCAATACTGCTAGTTGTGGGCCAATATTAAATGTTCATTTAAAAAATAATAAATATAATAATTTTAAAATAATAATTTAAAAAACCCAGAAAAGACCTTTGTTTTCTTTCCTCAACCATCTCCTATTTTGACAGACTACCATTGGGTTGGTGTGGGTGGGAGTTGCCTGGATTTAAATCTGTCACAAAGATGATGCTTTCAGGAACAGGAAAGAGAAAGAGAACCGAGTTGGAATTAGCTCCTGCAATATTTTTTTTAAAGATCTAAAATCAACTACCTTTAATATCCATCTCTTTGTGAAGAATTTCTATTAAATGCCGACCTCGAAATTGCTGGCATCAATCCCAGTCTTTGTTCTCATAAGGAAGTAAGCTCGGTGCTGTTGGGAATATTATGCCAAATGTGTTCCTAAACTTGAGGGAAATGACTGTTTTGTATTTTGAGCTTTCTTGTGCTAAGTGAATTCTAAATTCTAGTGTTAATAATACATAACCAATGTCAGCTTTTATTTAAAACAGAACTGTGGAATGCAGTTAAATGCAGTGCAAAGCCTAGGCTAATCTAAAATATATTTATCTTCCTACAAATTCATACTGAATGGCTTTCCTCAACAAAATAGTGCCACCTGGCCAATCTCCATTGAATCAATTTTATTATTTCTTGATACAACTTTCTCTCCTACCTCTAACCCTGATTGTGCTGAGCAGTATGCGGTATGTATTTTGAAGAAGTCTTTTTATCAAAGCAAGTCTGCTTCTTTATATTGTACCAGATGTATTGCAATCTTCCTTAATCTGATTCATTAGACTTCAGTTCTCATCATCCCTCTGCCATTGTGGGATTCGTTCCTTGGCAAGTTGATTCTTTTAATTTTTGTCTTATTCCAAACTCCAAAGACGACCTGCTATTTCAGCTGATGTTTGTAGCTCAGGGCTGTAAAGTTTAGTGCTCTCTGAATATGGTTGTTTTGCTTGCAGATATTTCATTACACAATTACTACTGTGTTTCCCCGAAAAGAAGACTGGGTCTTTTTTTTTCTTTTTTTTGCCTCCAAGAGGCACCAGGTCTTATTTTTGGAGTAGGCTTTACCTTACCTCCGGCACCGGCAGCCCCACCCAGCTGGTCCACTTCTGGGGCCAAAGTTCTGCAGCTGCATTCAGGCCTGCATTTTGCAGTCAGGCCTTTCCAGAAGGCCTAAGCAGCCGAATACTGAGCTATGGATTGAATCCACTGCTTGGTTCTTGGCTGCACAGGCTTTCTGGAAAGCCCTGTGACTGAGAAATGCAGGCCTGGCTGCAGAAGAGGTCTCAGAAGTGGGCCAGCAAGGAGAGGTCTGGTTGCAAATTAAGCGGGTATGGGGTGGGTGGGGCAGCTCCCCCCCCAGCTTGATTTTTAGGTGTTTGCCTTCCCCCAAAACTAGGGCTTATTTTTGGGATAGGGCTTGTATTAGGCCCACCCCCAAAAATCAAGCTAGGGCTTATTGTTGGTGTAGGCCTTACTTTCGGGGAAACATGGTAAGTGATGGTATTACCTAGTTCAGGGGTCGGCAACCTTGGCTCTTTTATGACTCGCGGACTTCAACTCCCAGAATTCCCGAGCCAGCTATGCTGGCTCGGGAATTCTGGGAGTTGAAGTCCGCGAGTCATAAAAGAGCCAAGGTTGCCGACCCCTGACCTAGTTTGATAATGAAACATCTGCAAGCAAATAACCAAGGTCAGGGAGCACCAAAAACTCCACAATATTTGGTTAAAGAACCAGGTTTTTTCCTGCATTGAATAAATGAAAATATTGCTTCTTAAAGACTTTGTAAATCTTGCCGTGCAGAACAGAATAATTTTAAAAGAAGCTAAGTAACTTTTTGCTGCTGGTAGTTTGCTTTAAGGTAATCAGTACTAGATCAACAACTCTGATTATTCAGGCAAGACAAGCACAATTATTTAGTGTGTTTCAGAGGGGATGATGCATTGCATATTTTTTTATTTTTAGAAAAAAATCAACAAAAATTGTTTGATTAGTCTTCCACTTAGTGTCAATCAAGGATAATGTCAGTAATTTAATCAATACAAACAATACAATGTTAACAAAGTAACTCGAAAATTAAACTTGAAATAAAGATTGGAACTGTTTTATCAGAAATAGGGGAATGTGGTCCCTTGTGAATGCCATGCAGAATTAGAACAGATTTGTTAGAAACTCTTCCTGTAAATTTTATGTAGAGTAAAATTTATGTAGAGTACTAATGACAATAGAAAAGGAAAATACATCAATTAGTATATTATCAGCACATAGCTGGTTAGGGAAAAAGAAGTAACATACCTTTTGCTTTATAAGCTTGGTCATTTAATACTAAGGCATCATATAGAGAGTATGTTGCATTGAATTTGCAGAGGATTTAATTGCTATAAAATGCACAAAAGTGCAAATGTAGCACCTGTCTGCTATGTTACAGCAGCTGTGCCTTATCCCAGGATTATGTAATTGTCTTCCACAATTGCCATGCAATCATAGAAAAATTCATCTGATTTCCTACCATAATGTACTCTGATATATCCTTAAAAACGGTAGGTTTCCACATACTACTTTAATAGAACTGAATTTTTGTTGCCCATTCCCAAAGGGTACCATTTGTACCATTCAACATGAGGATGCTGCTAGAGAATAGAGAAAATTCTGTTCTGAGTTCTGTTGGCTTATGTAAATAATTTCATGATTCTTTGGACATTGGTCTGATATGATACCATAAGGCAGGGGTGTCAAACTGCCGGCCCACGGGCTGGACGCGTCACAAAGAAACCGCGCCTACCCCATTGCCGGCAATGGGGGAAAAGTTCCGATACGTCACGCGACGTCACATGACGTCGCGAGTTTGACATGTCTGCCATAAGAAGAAAAAGGTAAAAACTCGATCAAGTCAAGTTCAGGCCCTGATAATGACAGGAATACATCTATGTAAATTTCTTGGCAACAATAGAGTTGCTTTTCTACTTTTTTGTTTTTGTCTACTAGTACTCATAATATTAGTAGAGTACACAAACAAAATATATGATTTTTTGGTATGGATGCAAGAAGAGCAGCCCAGTGATTTAAAACTGGCATCCTTTTTGTGGCCTATCTCAGAATAGCTTTTTGTTCATTGTTTTGAGCCACACACTGCCCAAAACTACCCAGTCATATTGTTCTGTCTTCCCACAACATAGTGAGCTATATACTTACCCATTCATATTTTAATCTAGCTGTAGTTGCATAACATATTGATCCATAAATTAAGCAGATGTTAGATTTGCACAACACGTGAAACTGCTTGGCTAATACATAGTATTTTATAAGCACGAGGCCATTAATTATCTTGTATGTATATCTCAGAATTGGATGCAATGATGGATTTTATTCTGAAATCAGAACTTTCTAAGTAATTACTATAGGAGACTAGCAGCACATTTTTGGATTTATTAAAAGGCATAAGCATTTCTGAGCTGCACCTCAATTTATCGGACACAAAATGGCTTATGTCTTTTAATAAAAATTGTTTGTCAAAAAGATGCCATCAAACACCATAGATTAACAAGGCTTTCTTCTTCTGTATGGTAAATATTAGTATCCAGTATCTATGTATTAGTATTACTGATTCTGATGAAAAACATTTCAGATTTATCATTAAACCAACAGTACTATTTACTATATTCAAAATGCAAAATATTTGCTAGATTCAGAAATAATTGCTTCAAACTATTCTGTGCTTTTAATCATTGATTTTAAATATTGATTTACTAACTCAGTGTTTTTTAATGAAGCTAAGATTAACATGGCCTCTTTTTTTTCAGTCAGCCTGTCACTATTTTGAACAGAATACAAAATCAAGTCATTGACAATGAGTGCTGATTTCATCATTTGGCTAAAATATGCACAGATCTCCCTAGAAATATGGAATATTGAATGGTGGTAGAATATATAAACCAAGTCACTATAATTAAGCCTTGTCCTTAGAAGCAAAGCCTCTTTTGAGTGGATTTTGACTCTTGATGAATCCATAACTACCAGTACTAAACTCTTCTTCCATTGCCTAGTTTCAGATTTTTTTAAAAAAAAAAAGTTTGCAAACTCAGTATTTCCTAGCTAATACTAATCTATTCAGTTTCGTTGTCCAGATAACATCAGAGAGGGTCTAATAGTGGCCTTTGCAAGTCTCATGTAATGGAAGATGCCCATCTACTTATTATTTTTCCTAAGTAGACTATAAGAGATAAGATAACCTTTGTCATTTTTTTTTTTACTGTGGGCACAATGGCACACATCAAAAATGAAATGTAGTTGCCCACTCTCAAAGTGCAAGACATACATGACACACCCCTAACCATACGATATACACATATGGATAGACCCACACCCCTACATATAAAAGGTAAAGGTAAAGGTTCCCCCGCACATGCGTGCTAGTCGTTTCCGACTCTAGGGGCCGGTGCTCATCTCCGTTTCAAAGCCAAAGAGCCAGCACTTGTCCGAGGACATCTCCGTGGTCATGTAGCCGGCATGACTAGACGCCAAAGGCGCACGGAATGCTGTTACCTTCCCACCGGAGTGGTCCCTATTTTTCTACTTGCATTTTTACGTGCTTTCGAACTGCTAGGTTGGCAGAAGCTGGGACGAGTAACAGGCGCTCACTCTGTTACGCGGCACTCGGGATTCGACCCGCCAAACTGCCGACCTTCTGATCGACAAAGCTCAGCGTCCTAACCCACTGAGCCACCGTGTCTCTTTTTACCCCTACATATACATAACAAATAAATATTAAAGAAATGGCTTTTATTTTTCAAAAGTCCCTTTTTTACATTTGAAAAACTGCGCTCTAACAGTGCATTAGATAAGGGAATATCTTCGGAAGCCTCCAACACCAAAGCTATCTACAGACACGACACAAATGTAAAAAGACCCTCGTGTCCAAGAGAGGTGGGACAATTCTCTCTTCGGGTAGGGAGGCAGGAAACTCTTGCACAGAAACAAATTGAGAAGAAGCAGCACCAACTCTACGGACGATCAGGACAACACGGCCTGGGGTTTGAGGAGCACGAAGCGCTTCCCGCGCAGAAACCTGCCCGCCTCGACGTCCTATTACAGGGGTCTTCAAACCTGGCCCTTTTATGACTTGTGGACTTCAACTCCCAGAATTCCTCAGCCAGTCATGCTGGCTGAGGAATTCTGGGAGTTGAAGTCCACAAGTCATAAAAGGGCCAAGTTTGAAGATCCCTGTCCTATTAGCTCCGGAGAAGCAGGCTTCCCTTGCTTTTTTTTTTTTCCCCCATCGGCATTGCAAAAAGAGCGGCCGCCCTTCACCAAGAAGGAATCGCATCCCTTAAACCAGCGTTTCCCAACCTTAGGAACTTGAAGATGCGTGGACTTCAACTCCCAGAGTTCCCCAGCCAGCATAGCTGGCTGGGGAATTCTGGGAGTTGAAGTCCACGCATCTTCAAGTTCCTAAGGTTGGGAAACGCTGCCTTAAACCTCTTTGCGGCCGACGCTTAATAGCGTAAGCGCTTCTGGAAAAAGCAGCGTAGAGGGTTCACTTAGTTACTTGTAGTATATGCAAAAAGGAGAGCCGTCGCGAGATACCTTATCACTTTTCCGCTACAAAAACAAAAGAAAACAAAGCGGGAAAACAAAAGCGGGCAAATCAGGCGGGAGTGGATGCGTGATGGACTAAGGAAAAAGGGAGGGCGGTGCGTAGAGCTTGTCGGGAGTTGTAGTTTAGCGTATGAGGAAGGCGGTTCTGTGCCCTAAGCATTTGACTACAACGCCCACAAGGCAAAGCTTTTTTCTCTCTCTCTCTCCCTCCCCCTCTTCTTTCCCTCAGATCCTGCTGCACCCCGGCAGTTTGGCTCTTCTTCAGGTCAGCTGGGGTAGGCTAGCGCGCGAAAAGAATCGCCG